>NC_056744.1:690102168-690167168 GCF_019279795.1 Protopterus annectens | reverse complement strand
TATCCTTATGGAGAAAATTTTGCTAATAGCCAATAAGCAGTATTTGCGTATTTTGAACAGATATATAGTACTAATGGCAAATTAGACAGAATTATATAATACAATATAATGCACTAACTTATTGGCAATATGAGTAATTAAGTATTTACATAGAAAAGATAGATGACAAAAACAATTCAGTCATATTAAGTAGGGATGTATCGTATACAAACCCATCAGTAAAAGTTACATAGCACACAGTTATTTAACATTAGGTCATATTGGTAAGTCGTTGAAAACTATTACATCCATGCTCGACAAATGTTAATAATATTTATACCTAATGGACCAAACAATACTCTGTATTTGCCTCAAAAATCCACAGGCATGAAATGATCCAAAATATTGGTAAAAAACACAGGTTTGTTACTCCTTCCAGTCAAAACGGTAAAAATAGCTTGACAAATAGAACACAACTGTAATTGTATCCAACATAGACTGTTACCCTTACCATAAATGAATACAATTGTTACTTTTTCTGACATCGGTCTGGAGCAAGAAAGGTTTCCCCAACAGTACTGCTTTAGTGAAGACTTGGATCTGAAGGCGAACACGAAAAATCTCAAGTCTGGGCCTTGCCTGACTACTTCTGCTTCAGGCACGATGTGGCAAGAAAGACTAAGAAGAATGGCATCGGCCACGCATCTTTTATACCCTGACGACCTGGCGTCAGGGAAGGAAAACAACGGCGAAGCAGGACCAGGACTTCCGTTGGTGGGCTGGGGAGCAGCACCAGCAGGGTGCTGCGGCGTAATGACTGCAGCAGTGAATACGCCTCTAACAACTACATTTGTAAAGTAAGTGTACACAACTGCTTTACTGCTATTATCGCCGGTATTTCATTTATTTACATTTGAGTCTAGACTCTGAATGGTACCTTGTTGAATTAGTTAGTCAAATTAAATTATTATATTTAAAATCAATGAGAAATGAACAAGATAAGTATTCATTGGTTTAAGTAGGGAATAAAACTTCTGTTTGTGTTTGTGTTGCTTTGTTTGGCTTGTATATAATGTAAGTAGTAACCCATCTTGACCTGCAACTGTTTGTGAAGAGTTATTAGATCAAATTCTGAATAAATCTTGTTACTGTTTCTTGTTTAAGTCCTCCTTTTAAATAAAAACGGGTAACAAGTGATGCCTGCATATCCGGTGTGCCGAAGTGTGAATTGCTTAAGGTTATTTCTTGGGACTATATCTTGCAGAATCCAGTTTTTGTTTTCTTTGCTCTATCATCAGTCCAGGTTTTTACATTCTCTTTTAAAAGCTGGGGGCTATCCATTGCATTTCATCTGGGATAGAACCCTGTATTTGTTGTTTTGATTTAATATATTTTCTAAGTCATTAGGGTTCTCATCTCATTATTCTGGCGAAAATATTTTATCTTAGCTGGAAGATCAGCCCTATGTTGTAATGTTATTTTATTTCAGGATTTGATATTGGCCATACTTTTTTCGCTATTCTAGTATTCCAGGAAGAATAATCATTGTCCAACCTTATCAGGCACGATTATATTTTACAAGGGTGATTTTCTCCAAGCAGAATTTTTCAATATTAGTTTCCTTGTTAGAAATGAAAGAAGTTATAACTATGGATCTAGTGGAGTATGTAGTTAGAAGCAGGTTTCCATCAGTGCTTTCTGCCTTTTCAATTCCAAATGAAAGTCCCTCTTTCAGATCCCAAAATTAAGGAATCAGGTTATTTAAGAATGGAAATAATGTCTTTTCTTCAGTGTCCTCAGGTGACCAAAGATCATATGTTTCTCCTTTCCTATTTTGAAGTAGTCATTTTAAGCAACTTCATGTGTATTCATTTAAGCAGAAATTCTTTTGTAATTCTTCTTTGGAGTCTCCCTTCAGTGTCATTGAAGTCTCCTATATTTGTAATTTTTGTATGGTGTTGCTATAGTAGTTCTGCCAAGAATATCAGTTTATTTTGAGAATTTATTTTGAGAGTTTTTAGAAGCCATCCATCATCAAAGATAGTTCCCTGTAAGATAGATGTCATCAATTACAGTTCTTTTTTCAAGTAGTATCTGGATGAGAATTCCTTGAGTTGCTCATGATATTGGCTCAATATATCTCTGTGGTGTAATTAATATCTAAGAAGAACTGTAATTCAGATAATAACTAGGGTTTGAACTCTTTGATTTTAGTTATATATGCTGGAATTCTGGTGTTGAAGATTAATGGTTTGTACCCATTTTGAAGTTTTAGTATCCATGTATTGTGGTCTGAAAAGGGGCAGGAAGTGATTTAGAAATTAGTGATTTTAGAGTGTAAGTCATGGGCAGCAAATCTTTTGTCTGTTCTAGTTTAGGTACCAAATTTGTGATCTTGATGGGAAAACAACAAAGATTTATCTTCTTTAAATTTGAAAGCATCTACAAGATGAAATGATTCTACCCACTTGTTTAAAGCTTTTGATACAGCAGATGTATGCAGTGGACTTTTATTTGTAGTTTCAGAAATATCAAATATACAATTAAAATCTCCTCCTAATATTAAGTTGCCTTTATAATTATTAGAAATTAAATCCAAGTGTTGTATCAGTTACTGATCCAGTGCCTGAGAACCAGTGTAGACTGGCTAGGGTCCATATACTGTTACTATATTTAACTATTACTAATGCCATAAGGCCTTCTTTATCTTCATACTTATAAATGATTTCTGGGTTAATCACATTTGTTTTCCATAAAAGTGTTACCCCTTTTGTCTTTGTCTTAAAAGTGGATTGCACCAATGTCATATATTCCTTAGGATTTCATTTGTAATTGTTATTTGTTTTGAAATGAGTTTCTTGAAGGAAGAAAATTTGTGCTTTGTTCATTTTTAAATATTTCAGTAGATTTGATCTCTTGCTAGGATTATTTAAGCCATTGGTATTTAAAGATAATAAAGTTAAATCCATCTTAGGTTATTTAGACTATGTATTTTATGTTTTATTGTGACTATTAAACATTTCCTCTGATAACTATAAAGTATATGTTTGAGCTTTTAAAGGAAATTATCAGTTTTATACTTTGAGTGTTTCCCAATAAAGTAATGTTTTGGTCAGGGATACTAAAAATGTTTTTGTGAAATAAATTCAAACTAATAAATGATAACAAAACTAAGATCTGCACTAGCATTGGAATGAAAATCATTCCTAATCTGATTGAAAAACCTAAGTCCATCAAATGATCCCTCATACCTTGACAAGCCAGAACATCTTAGCGCCATAAATTGAATTATCATATGGAGAAAATTTGTAATAGTAATAAGCAGTATTTATATTATTTTGAACAGATATAGTACTAGTGTAGATTAGACAGAATTATAATACAATGTAAATGTCTGCTTATTGTATGAGCAATTAGTATTTACATGAAAGATAGATGACAAGCAATTCAGTCATAGTAAAGTAGGATGTATCGTATATAAAACCTCAGTAAAAGATTATAGCACACAGTTATTTAACATTCGTCCTTATTGATGAAGTCGTTGAAAACTTATTACATCATATAAATAAATGGTAATAATATTTATACCTAATGGACCAAACAACCCACTCTGTGTTGCCTCAAAAAAATCCACAGGCATGAAATGATCCAAAATATTGGTAAAAACACAGGTTTATTACTCCAGCCAGTCAAAGCAGTAAAATAGCTTGAAAACCAAATAGAACACAACTGTAGTGTATCCAACACAGACTGTACACTTACCATAAATGAATACAATTATTTACTTTTTCTGACATCGGTCTGGAGCAAGAAAAAGTTTCCCCAACGGGGTACTTAGCTTTAGTGAAGACTTCGGATCTGAAACTCGAACACGAAAATCTCAGGAGTCTGCCGACCAGCACTTGCAAACTGCTTCTGCTTCAGGCACCGTGTGGCAAGAAAGACTAAAGAAAATGGCATCGGCCGCATCTTTTATACCCCTGACGACCTGACGTCAGGGAAGACACAGCGAAGCAGGACCCAGGACTTTGGAATTCAGGCCGACTGAGGGCAACCTGCCAGCAGGGTTACCCAAACGTAATGACTGCAACAGTGAATACACTCTAACAACTACATTTATGGTAAGTGTACACAACTGTACTTTACTGCTGTTATATATGATGTTCATTTGTTACATTTGAGTCTGAACTCTGAATGGTACCTTGTTGAATTAGTTAATTAATTAAATTATTATATTTAAAATCAATGAGAAATGAACAAGATAAGTATTCATTGAGTTTAAGTAGGGGAATAGAAACTTCTATGTTTGTGTTTTGTGTTGCTTTGTTTGGCTTATATATAATGTAAATAGTAACCCATCTTGACCTACCTTTGTTTGTGAAGAGTTATTGGACTCAAATTCTGAATAAATCATTACTGTTTCTTAGTTTAAGAATCCCTCCTTTTTAAATAAAAACAGATGACAAGTGATGTACCATATCAGTTGATACTTGAGAGGTGTAGTTGTAAGAGTTATTTTCTTGGGACTGCTATCTTGGAATCAGTTTTTTGTTTCTTCTTTCTATCATCAGTCCAAGGATTTTTTTTATTCTTTTAAAAGTAGGGGGCTATCCATTGCATTTCATCTGGGATAGAACCTATGTTGTTGTTTTTGATTTAATATAGTAGCTTCTAAGTCATTAAAGGTTCTCATCTCATTGGCAAAAAGTATTTTTATCTTGGCTGGAAAGATCAGCTATGTTGTAATGTTGTTTTATTTCAACAGTTTTATTATTGGCCATACTTTTTTCCTTTATTCTAGTATTCAGGAAGAATAATCATTGTCCAACCTTATCAGGCTTTGATTGTATTTTAAGGGTGATTTTCTCCAAGCAGATTTTAATATTAGTTCCTTGTCCAGAAATGAAAGAAATTTTATAACTATGGATCTAGGTGGAGTATGTGAGTTAGAAGCAGGTTTCCTCAGTGCTCTGTGCCTTTTCAATTCCAAATGAAAGTCCCTCTTTCAAGTCTAAAAATTAAGGAATCCAGGTTGTTAAGAATGAAATAATGTCTTTTTCTTCAGTGTCCTCAGGCAGACCAAAGATCCTTATGTTTCTCCTTTCCCTGTTTTCGAAGTAGTCATTTTTGTTAAGCAACCATGTATTCTGTTTAAGCAGAAATTCTTTTTGTAATTCTTCCTCTTTGAGTCTCCCTTCAGTGTCATTTAGAGAAGTCTCTATATTTGTAATTTTTGTATGGTGTTGCTGTAGTAGTTCTTAAGAATATCAGTTTATTTTTGAGAATTTATTTTGAGGTTTTTAAAGCCATCCATCATCAAAGATAGTTCCTGTAAGATAGATGTCATCAATTACAGTTCTTTTTTCAAAGTAGTATCTGGATGAGAATTCCTTGAGTTGCTCATATTCAGTGACTCAATATATCTCCAGGTTACCTGACAGGAAAATTTTTGTATATCTCTGCCAAAATTGATATTTATGTAGTTTAGTAGTTTATCTCTAGATTTCTGACGTTCTAAACTTGAAAATAAAAATGTTCTATATTATTATACTGGTTTATGGAGCTCTCAAAATTCACTGCTCTCAGTTGGCCATCTAGGCTCGCCCCTTGGCACAACCTTTTGATAAGGTCAGATTGGCTTTTCATAAACGTGCCCCCATTGTTTTCTCATTTATTGTACATAAAATGTTTGTGTCTTTTATTAAAGACTGATATAACTTGGCAAATTCACAGTCTTTGGTTGTATTTTAAGCTGATTTTGCAGTAGTATATATATTCCTCTGTAGATTTGTCAGTTCTTGTATAATTCACATATCTAATAAATGCCATATTCTTTCTGGGTGGCAGTCTTTAATTTCTCTCTAACAGCTGCTATACCATCTTTCTTCTCAGGGCAAAAAAAAAAAAACAGAAGAAATGCCCTTATTGCATATTGCTCCATAATATGCAGGAATGTAGCATAATGAAAATGTTCAGGCTGTCATCTAACCCAGTTACAGTGAAGAATAAATCAAATTTCCATATCCAAAGCTTTTATTTTACTGCTAATTTGCTTTCTAGCAAAATATTTGATGGTTACAGCTAAGACATTTTCTATGGAGAATCATCTTCTTGTAATTTAAAACACAGAAATTCTTACAAGCAAATGCATGTCTTTATGTAAATAGATAAATTTATTTAGCTCTTCCACAATGTAATGTCTGAATGATGAGTAATTAATAGGGAAATGTTGAGTGCTATAGCCTCATTGAGCAAATCTCTAGGTATCACTTGTTACCATTAAATCTACATACCCCATATGTGATGCACCTCATACACAGCAAATAGTTGAATGGTCCCTCATTACAATAACACTAGTGCTATTAAAGGTCTTTGCAATGACTTACAAAGGAAATCCATACATAACAAGTTAATAGTTATTTCTAGTCTACTGCTCTGCGAGGATCTTAAGAAGCCCAACCTTACCTTCCCATAGTCTACCTTCCCAAAGTCTATTTTAGCCCTTCTACTTTGTGTAGGAATAACCCAGGTGCAGGCAAAACAAGAATATGTTGTGACATATACTTGTCCCTATTCATGAGGTACGTGGATGCTAAACTGAGTGTGAATCTGCAGAATTTCAGTAAACGTCCGAGGGCATTTGATTCAGTGTCACATAGTCATCTAGTCTGTCAGATAATGTTAACTTTTCTTTCCGAGTTCTCGCCAGCACTGGTACCCACTGCAGCACAGCCTGTCCTTACTGGCACCATGGCACCTCCTGACCCAGAGGGAAGGAGAATGTCATCTGGGTCTTGTTCTGTTTTTTAAATCTAGTTTTGTTTTTTCTAGCTTTATCTGATGAAGGCTCTTTGATTGTCTAAAATTGAGACGGAAGAGCTTATCTTGTTTTAACAATAAAGGATTTGGTTGCCCTAAGGAGAAGTGGTCGTTTTTTGCCTGCCTGTCTTCTACCTGGCTTTTCTTGGATTATTGGTTTCGTTTTTTCCTTGGTGTGGTTTTTTGTTGTTTTCCGAGTATGGAGGCGGATTCTGGCAGCATTTCATTTACCGAGGATGTACAAATTAACGAACAATAGAATGGAGCAATGGGGGACTTAACAATACTTATACAACAACTAATGAATCTGCTTGATTATTTGGAGCAAGTGTCTCTCTCCCAGATGACAATTCACTCTACAGCAAGCACTTCTACTGAGTCCGATGGTATGGGAGTTCAAGGAACTGTTAATAATGGAGCCGATGGACATTCAGCAGCTTTTACTGCTTCAGTCCCTTCTTTGAAAACAGAAACAAGGTATAAAGAGGTAAATGATTTTGGTAAAACTGCTGTTGACATTAACGTGGGTGCTTTTAATACACCTACATTAACTGAATGGCTGAAAAATGACTGTGGCTTGTTAAGCAATACCAGAACTACTAGTGCTAGTTTGCATGACCAGTTAAATGATTTAAATCTCTACCTTCTTAAAATAGAAATGTTACAGATGGACAATATGTTTTTTAAGGAGTGTTTGAATCAGAGAACGGTTCCAAAGGGCCTTAGGATGTGGCGCTACCCTACTGGGTTAGTGGCAGGCTCTGATTTTCACAAGGACCTATTAGACCTTTTTGACTGATTTGGATTTGTATACATGCAGATGGTTATTGACTATAACAATAAAATGATATACACTTTAAATGCTCAAGTAACAGCAATGGACAAACTGATTGTACAAAACCCTGCTTTTCCAAATAATAAATTTGACTTCTGTCACATTTTTCAGACTATTGATGAACAGATGTTAATAATTAAAAATAGGAAGATTAAGAAGTTGGCTAGAGACAAAAAAAAATATGCTGATAATTTAGCCTACCCCCGCCCCCCACCATCACATTGATGGCAACAAAACAAAAGAAGTGTTGAACAATACAATAATAGTGATCAGAATGCCAATGGGGTCACTGAATTGGACACTTTTCAAGACTGTTACCCACCCCTGAGGCGCTCGGAGCGGATTATGAACCAGCAGAGACCCCCAACAACAACAGGGTTGGGGTTGTTTCAACACATACCAGCTGGGGAGGGGGAGAATGAACAACAGGGGGACCAACAGGAATTCCTGGAGAGGGAGATAGACCTAGTTGTAACTGAGTCAGCAGAATTGGACATGACTGATAGTAGGAATGGCTGTCTACTACCATCCTTGACAATGAACTATAATTCTGAAAAGGATTTTAAGGTCTATAATTATTCTGACCTAATTCTTAAGTGACTGTGTGATATTTTTGCTAAAAGTTTTACCTTTGTTCTTGACCAATCAATTTGGTACACACTTTGATGGACTTAAAACAGTATGTCAGGAATCTTAACATCATGTTTAATAATATTTAACTAATTAGTGACCCACTCAAAATCTCTAGCACATTTAACCCGCCCACACATCCCACTTTAACAATTTTTGAGAGGGTTTGTGGACTCTATTTTCGAGAGCTTAGTAGGAATTCTAATACTAGGTCTGGCTTGAATAAAAGTGTATGTGAATTAAAACCAGGATGAAGAATTTGAGCTTGCCTTTCTAGTCCATAATAATGGTGTCAGAATTATGAAACCGGATAAGGGGAGGAGGGGGTTGTGATCATCATGACCACATTGGTGGACTAAAATAACAAGATGCTTGAAATTTTGAATACTGGCACTAAAAGGTTTTATTCAGGATATGTCTATAGATGGATTTATTTCCATTAGTGAATGACACTACCTTTCTGTAGAATATCCGGTTACCCCAACCATTTTTGGAGCCCTGAAAATCCACAAGGAAATACATCAGCCACCTATGAGGCCTATTGTGGTTGCTTGGGGCTCCATTAAATATCCTATGGCGAAGTGCCTTGATAAGGAGCTGAGAAAATTTGTTTGGGATGAGCCCAGCATTTGTATTGACTTGTGGGATTTTTTTTTAAAGAAAATTTATGCCATTGAGTTTAATAATGAATATTTATGTATCACAATTGATGTTGTTAATCTCTATAGTATGATACCCCTTGAGGTTGGACTACAATGGTTTTGTGAATATTTACAGTCTAAAAATATTGTACAGGATAAAGTGAATTTATATGAACAAATGTTGGATATAATTTTAAAAAATAAATGTTAAGTTGTCAATCTCGCCTTCATTCTTGCTGGATGGGTTCAGAGCCGATCCTCTGCTCCGACTCGGCCACTTACTAAAGCTCGAGAGCTTATTTTACCGGCTCGAGGCAACCCTATTTCCCATGATGCTAGGCGATAACTCCCCAGATCTCGTTTGCTGCTTTTGCTTGCAAGGTGTGTTTTTTTACCGGCTCCTGGTATCCTGGTAAGTCTTTATATATATATATATATATATATATATATATATATATATATATATAGTGTTCAGTCACCCTTTTGAGTTAATTTTTCACCTAGTTTCTTTTCAATAGTTAGCAACTACCTTTAACTCTATTACTGTTTTATACCTTCCCTTTTTATCCCTTATATCCCTCCCCCTCCACTGTTAGGTTAGGCCTTAAGCCTGCCTCTTTCCTAATTTTTTTTAGGGATCCTGTGGAGTGTTTGGGTGTGTCAGTATCCCTATTAACATTTTTATTGTTGATTTATAGTTTTTTGAGAGAGTGTGTGTGTGTTTCTCTTACCTTTGTGAACCCTCGACACTGTTATGTCGAAGGAACCAAAGGAAACGAAGGTCTCAGGCTTTAAGAAGTGTGACTCGTGCTGTCAGAAAATGTCTCTGACAGACGGTCACACTTCTTGTGTTTACTACCTGGGACCCCTGCACCTGCAGGACTCTTGTTCAGTATGTCATGCATTCAGTCCAAGAGACCTGCAGGAGCGCAGGAACAAACTTATACTGAGGGGCTTGTTAAAGCCCGAGGGCTCCCCGACAAAGTCAACGGGAGGCCCTCGAAACCAGCAAAACCGTCTGCTCCAAGTACTAAGCCTTCGGCTGCTGGCTCCTTGTCTGTGCCTAGATTGGCTCCGGCTGGAGCCGATCCTTTTGAGTCACAGGTTCCGGTCTCGGCACCACTCTGTGCCGATACCTCTGAGCCCATGCTTTCAGCGGCCTCGGAGCCTTCCCTGTCGGTGCGGCCTGGGGTTCCTACCTCTTCGGAGCGGAGGCCCTCTGGCCTTTCTGATAGGGGAGCGTACTAGCCCCAGGGCATAGTCAACGGTCAGCTCCATCAGCTCCTGTCCTCTGCTCCGTTGGCTCCATCTAAGAAGAGGTCAAGATCCCCTTCATTGGAGCCCATCCATTCGGCTCCGAGGTCTCCCCTGCTCTCGGAGCGGAGCCATCGAAGCCGATCTTCTCTGTCGTCCAGACTTTCAGATCACGACCTTGAGAGAGTGGTAAGTAGGCTGTTAAAGTCTCAGACATTGGCCCAGATGATCTCTAGCCAGTCTCATCAGACGGTAGCTATTACGACTCCATCTAAATTTCCTCCTTCGACTCTCCCTCAGAGTTCGGAGCCGGAGCTCCTCGGAGCCGTGACTGTTGTGGCGTCGGAGCCGATACCTCCCCCTTCGGCTCCTTAGTCTTCTGCTCCGATCTCCTCCTTGATACCTTCATTGGATGGATCTGGGTGCCTGATCTCTCTCGTCTGCTCCGAGGGGGCGAGTGGCGTCGGACCATTGTCCGACCCCGTTCTCCCTCTCGGAGCGTCAGCGCTGGTGAGCTCGGCCCCGACAGCGGCCTCGGAGCCTTCCCAGTCGGTGCGGCCTGGGGTTCCTACCTCTTCGGAGCGGAGGCCCTCTGGCCTTTCTGATAGGGGAGCCTTCGAGGTGATGAGCGTACTAGCCCCCGGGCATAGTCAACGGTCAGCTCCATCAGCTCCTCCCACTACAGTGCCTGCCGATGTCTCTTCCCACTCTCTTGCTCCCGGAATCAGAGATCCAACACCGCAGGTTTCCCCACTGGGAATTTCTTCCTCTTCCGAGGCTTCTCCTGACATGTCAGCGGAGCCTCCGAGTAAGAGGACATGTAAGAGGAAGCATGTGGACTCCCCTGAGTCCATTACATCTGACACCGACTTGGATGAGTCGGAGGGATCCCCAAAGTCCCCCTCTGAGGAGGTCTCTTTCTCAGACATCCTAGAAATCCTGAAGCAGAGGTGGAACTGGTCTTCCCTTAATCCTTCCGAGGACGAGTCGGTGTACCTGGAGGCGTTTGGTTCTCGACCCTCTACCTCCTGGGTGTCTCCGCCTATCGACCCCCTTATGGAAGTAGTGGCTCAGAAGGCGTGGTCAGCCCCAGATTCGGTGGAACCCACCCCTCAGAGGTCATCTAAATTCATCACAGCACCAGTTGACCAGCAATTCCTAACAAAAGGTGTACTGGCGGATGCCATGGTGGTGGCTGCAGCACCAAGAAGGAACTAGCTGATCCTTCAGTACCTATCCATCCTCCTAATAAGGATTCTAGGACCATGGATAGGTACGGTAAGCAGATGTTTTCTTCAGCGACCTTTGCCATGCGGTCACTGAATTACTTGTGTCACTTCACCCGCCTTCAGAGAGATATTTTCAAAGAGTTGGGAGAAGTCTTACAGGATCCATCAGTTGCTGGGTCCCAGGATAAAATAAACTCACAGCTTGAAGCCCTGAACTTGATTGTTAACTTCTCCATGAGTCTAATTTCATATGCAGCCGATGGAGCGAGTAGGGCCGCAGGCACAGGAGTGGCCTTAAGGCGTCACGCCTGGATGCGGCTGTGTAATTTCGCGGACCCTTTCAAGGCGTCCTTCACAAATTCCCCTTTTGATGGTTCGGCTTTGTTCGGACCTCAAGTGAAAGACACCTTGACCAGATGCGAACAAGATGGCAAGATTCTTTCTGCCGTAGGAGTCCGTTTCTCCACCCCTTCAAGACCATACCCTAAGGGTCAGAAGGGTGGGAAAATGTGGTTCCGCAAATCTCAAGGAGTCACGCCTGACGCAAGAGGTCAGTTTACCCCCCCCCCGAGGCAGAGGGGGCAACAACAACAGACGCCGCCCTAGGGGCAGAGGGGTCCACAGAACCAGGGTAGCAGGGAGCCTCTCTCTGACAAACCCTTCCAGCATCCCTGAGATGGTGTCCGATTGTCCACCTTCGGAGGCAGTCTGGGTAAGATTGTCGCTGTACCCAATAGCCTGGCTTTCCCTTACTCAAGACAAATGGGTACAGTCGATCATATCCGAGGGTTACAAAATTCCCTTTATCCAAACCCCAATTCAGCAAAAGGGAACCCTTCCAGACGTTCCACCCGGTCTAAGGGAACTAGCAGTATCAGAATATCAAAACTGCTAGCAAAAAAGAGCCATCCAGCCAGTCCCAGCAGACCAACTAGGATCCGGAATCTACTCAAAGTTCTTTTTGGTACTGAAAAAGACAGGGGACTGGAGACCAATATTAGATCTCAGCAAACTAAACAAGTTTGTAAAGAGAACAAGATTCCGGATGGTCACGCTACAGTCCATTCTGCCCTTTCTGGGCAAGGACAATTGGATGTGCTCCGTGGACCTTCAGGATGCGTACTATCACATCAAAATTCACAGGCGCTCCAGAAGGTTTCTCCGCTTTCGGCTTGGGGCCAGTCACTACCAATTCAGAGCCCTGCCCTTTGGTCTCACTACAGCCCCCAGAGTGTTCACCAAATGTATGGCAGCGGTTATGGCTCACCTGAGACGGCAAGGATTCCAGGTGTTTACATATCTAGACGACTGGCTCCTCACTGCCACCACCAGGCATCAACTTCTCCAAGCCAGAGCTTACACCATTCACATTTGCAGAGGGCTAGGAATCTCTATAAATTTCGAAAAGTCTATTACCTTTATAGGCGCCAACTTGAACACCGTACAACTTTCAGCAAAGTTAACAGATCAAAGGGTCTTAGATATTCAAAACCATGTCCACATTCTTCTTCAGAGCGACAATATTCAGGCCAGGTATGTCCTGAAAGTATTGGGTCTTATGGCGGCCGCCATAACACTTCTTCCCCTTGCACGTTTTTACATGCGTCTTCTACAGTGGATGCTTTTCGTCCAATGGTCTTTTCAGCAACTCCCCATGCACCACAAGATCATGATAACTCAAACTTGCAAAAGTCATCTGTCCTGGTGAATATTGTCCCCTCAAGTCCATCAGGGCAGACCCTTTGTTCCTTCTCCCCCGGTCGCCACGGTGACATCGGACGCTTCCCTGATCGGGTGGGGGGGGGGCATTTTCAGGGCAGGATGGTCCATGGCACTTGGCAACCTTTCGAGGGCCACCTGCACATAAATGTCCTAGAGATGAGAGCAGTGCTTTTAACGTTGCAAGCCCTCCACGACTCTCTTCCCCTAGGAACTATTGCAATCCAAACGGACAATATGTCCGTAGTGTGGTATATCAACAAGCAAGGCGGAACCAAGTCCTATCCTCTGTGTCGAGAGGCACTCAGACTTTGGCAATTGGCGATCCCCTCTTGGCGGTTTCTGATAGCAACGCATATCCCCGGGAAGTCCAACATCATAGCGGACAGGTTGAGCAGAGCTATACTCATGCCACACGAGTGGTCTCTCAAACAATCGGTAGCAGAAGAGATTTTTCAGAAGTGGGGCCTTCCTTGCTGCGATCTTTTTGCTACACCCCAAAACAGCAAATGCCCCGACTTCTTCACCCTCTTCCCCCTTCCAGGCCATCCCCTCAGAGACGCTCTAGTCCAAGATTGGCCTCGGGGACTTCTCTATGCCTTTCCACCCTTTCCTCTAATCCCACAAGTAATTCAGAAAGCAACCGCCTTGAGAGCCAAGTTGATTCTCATTGCCCCTTATTGGCCTCTACAGATATGGTTTCCGTTCCTACATCATTATCTTTTGGTACAGCCTTGGCATCTGGACCCAGCTCCACATCTGTTGACCCATCAGTCGGGGCAGCTGCACCAATCCCTACATTCTCTCAACCTCACTGCTTGGTTGCTCCACTTCCTTCCTTAACCAGGCTTCCTATGATTTCTAATCCCGTCCGGGATATCATAGTAGCTTCCCTTAAATCTTCCACCAGAAGGATTTACACTAGTAAATGGAAATGTTTCTCCTTCTGGGCAAAGGCAAGGAATATAGATCCCTTTACTGCCCCAATTCATTCAGTCTTAGACTTCCTAGCCGAAATTTTTCATTCAGGGTCTTCTGCCTCTACAGTAAAGGTTCAGTTGGCAGCCATATCGAATTTTCATACAGGCTTATTGGACCACAACATCATGTCCAATAAGCTTTGCAAAGCCTTCCTTAAAGGTGTATATTTACTTAAGCCTCCGATCAAAGACCCTCCACCTCAGTGGGATCTTAATTTAGTCTTAACATCCTTGATTCTCCCCCCCTTTGAACCTGCGGTCTCCTGTTCATTGAAATTTCTTTCCTGGAAGACACTCTTCCTAGTCGCCATTACTTCTGCTAGGAGAGTATCGGAGCTTCACGCCCTCTGCATTCGTCCTCCCTACTTAATCTTCCATAAAGACAGAGTTTCTCTAAGGACTAATCCATCCTTCTTACCCAAGGTGGCTTCGCAGACAAATTTAAATCAATCAATTGATCTCCCAGTCCCCCCCCCCAAACTATACTAATAGAGTGGAGCAAAAGCTACATTATCTAGATGTTCACCGCCAGCTCCGATACTATTTGGATAGAACCAAACAAATAAGGAAGTCTGATCAACTGTTTTTATCGTACGCAGAAAATAAGAAAGGCCTTCCTGTATCTAAGGTAACCCTATCTAGATGGCTGTCTTCTGTGATTGTATCTATTTATCAACTCAGAGGCAGGGAATTAACGTCTAAGCCAAAAGCCCATTCAACTAGAGCACTAGCTGCATCTACAGCTTTTCAAGCTAGACTACCAATAGACACTATCTGTGTGGCAGCCACATGGGCCTCTCCTCATACCTTTGTTTTGCATTACAAATTGGACATGGCCTCCAGGGACAGAGCAACATTTGGTTCCACCATTCTTAAGAGTCTGTTCCAATGAGCCACCCAAGATGAAGGTGCTAGGGACGCGGTCCCATCCAGCAAGAATGAAGGCGAGATTGACAACTTAACATTGAGAAGTTATGTACCTACCATAACGTTCCATGTTAGTTGTCTTCTCCCGTCTTCTTTCTTGCATCCCACCCACCATCCCCCTAGCCTGGACAGACCGAGAAGATCTTCCCTTCCTTGAAGGGTCCTTTTATTCCCTTGTTCACCATATAGTGTAGATAATTATCTTTGGGGGGTTTTTCCCTCTTCCTCCTCCTTCCAGTTGGAGGATTTTGTTTTATTGGCCTATGCTAGGTTTTTCAGCTTCCAAACGAGATCTGGGGAGTTTATTTCCTAGCATCATGGGATATAGGGTTGCCTTGAGCCGGTAAAATAAGCTCTCGAGCTTTAGTAAGTGGCCGAGTCGGAGCCGAGGATCGGCTCTGAACCCATCCAGCAAGAAAGAAGGCGAGAGAAGACAACTAACATGGAACATTATGGTAGGTACATAACTTCTCATTTCATTTTATTTGAACAAGAATATTATTTACAGAATGAAGGGGAGGCAATGGTCTCCTCATATGGGGGCCTGTATGCCAATATTATTATGTTAGAATGGGAGAGGCAATATTTGCATCAATTTCAATATTTTTCATTCCGTAAATGTTATATACGATATTTGGACGATATATTCATTTTGTGGGAAGGTCTGAATGATATGGTTGAATCCTTCCTTGATTACATTAATAATACGACCAATTTCTTAAAATTTATATACTCGTTAAATACTAAGAGTATTCCTTACCTGGACATTGTATTAATGAAAGATGAAATCAGTAATAGTTTTGTAGCTAAAATTTTTCACAAGAATACTTATTCTAATAGTTTCCTCCACTTCAGTAGTTGTCATCCATTTTATCAAAAACGGGCAGTAGTTAAGGGTCAGTTTGTCAGGGTGGCCCAAATGACTACTGGGTAGGAGACCTTCTTGGAGGAATGTAATATACTCAAACAGATGTTTCTTAAAAGAGGATAGCCATGTAAATTAATAGAACAAATCATGGATGAGGTAAAAAAAAAAAGACGAGAAAAAGTGGATATTTTGTACCTATTTTGAGTAATAAGGGTACGATAAAGGTTAATAATGTTATGGGAGATTAATTAAATTTACAGGAGGTAGGTACGACTAATATTGAGGAAAACTAATACTAGTTGGACAAGTACATCTTATCAAAATAGTTTTTAACTACTTATAATGGGATGCACATATTATTAGGAATATTTTAATCAAGAATTGGGAGTTCATAAGAAATGACAAGGAAATGAAGGATATTCTGGGAGAAGCTCCCATTTGTGTATACAGAAAAGGTCATTGTTTAATGAATATGTTTGAGTATAATAAACCTAAACAAGGCAAAGAATATATGCACAATGTGGTATGTGCAAGTTTTGTAAAAATATTTTAGAAACTGAAGTAGTGGAAGTAAATGGGATGAAATATTGGGTAAAAGGGAAATTCTCTTGTTTAACAGAGAGAGTGGTTTATTGTGCCCTTTGTAGTAATTACACATGTTTTTATACAGATAAAACCAAGTGTAGGTCGAAAAGTAGAATAGGGAAACATTTAAGGAATATATGTGATGGCCATGAATGCAATGCACTAGCAAAACATATTATGGTAGACCCCCACAGCATGATTTTAAATTTGTAGTATTGGATAATATAACAATTTCCCCTAAGGGTGGTGCCTGGCCATATCTGATTGAAAAAATGGAATTATCTTCGCAGATTCATCTTAATTCAATATATTGATCAGGCTTGAATGAAAATGTGTCAATTAGTAGTCTACTAAAGATAAAAGCGTTGAGTAGACACTAATTTTTGGACACTAATATTTATGATATAATTGCATTCATGGTGTGTGTGTGTGTGTGTGTGTGTATATATATATATATATATATATATATATATATATATATATATATATATATATATATATATACCTATTTTTACAATTTCATATTTATTGTATTTTTATATATTTATATATTTTCACATGCAATTTTGGAATATTAATATGTATAGTATGGGATTACATTACTCTGATTTAATACATATATCTTCTTACTATATATATTTATTTATGTAGCTTGGTTTTGCCTATTTCCATTTAACTATATATATATATATATATATATATATATATATATATATATATGTGTTCAGTTACTTCCTCATACATTTTATGTGCATTCATAATTTTTAGTATATGTATTCTATATATTTTATAAGGTAGCAATATAGGAGATGAAGTTCTTAACACCAGAAAACCACGAACCACTGAATTGCCAAAAGCGAAAAGCCACCAACCAGATTAGATATAAATTTATTATGAAGAACGTACTTTAGACGTACAAACTTTAAAAAGTAATGTTCAAACTGCTTCGAACATACAAACTTTAAAAATAACAATCAAAATAAGCGCTTTAGTTTAAAAAGTTTTAAACTTCATCAGACAGACTGTTTAATTGCATCACTTCCTTTTATAACTTTCTTTTTTCAAAAAATCCCACTCACATGACTCATGCAATACTCGCATGCCTATTGATACAGTGACTGTTGGAAAATATTTTAACTTCCTTAATGATCATATGGTTGGAAATTGACATCTTCCGTGAATACCAGAATTTATACTTGTACAAGAATTTACTAATATATGGAACAACTGATTACAAACTTATGGAATTAAAAGGTCTTAGATTAATGTATTAGCTGTAATATTAAATATTATAAAATATTTTCCGTAATTTTTTTTATTAAAATTTCATCATTATTAACGTAAAATATTATAATATAACCTTTCAACTTAATTTAAATAAAATTTAAAATTAGTTAAAAATCTTAATAAAATTACCTTAAGAATTATATCAGCCTATCTGAGAATATAAAGATCAATTAAAGTAAATGAACTTTTATATATATATATATATATATATATATATATATATATATATATATATATACACATGTATATTAACAGCATTATTAAATTATTTAAATTATATGTTGTTAGTAAAAATTAAACCATAAATAATAAGTATTTTTCTTTATTATTATTTATTATTACATTAAACATTTTCATAATTTCCTTTTATATTCATGCACATCTAAAAGAACTCCATCTTATTAAATAAATATATATTAATCAATATTAATAAAAAATTTTTTTACAAAAGTTGTAAAACATTTTTTTATAAAAAAAAATCAAGTATATAAATTGATTCTTAAATTAGTTTATTTTTAAATATAAATTATGTAAAAAGATGTTCACAATTAATACTCAAAACACATTTCATCCTTAATTTTCTTTCTGTTTAATGCCATCAATTTTAATATTAGTGTTATTGTACTTCTTTCATTTATACCTGACCATGTATCTGCTTGTAATTTAATTTGCCATTGTAATTCTTTTTGTTTAAGTATTAAACCCCAAGGTGTTCTATCTTTTATCTCTACGTGGTCTATAACTGTAAAATAAAACTGATGGCTATTATACTCAATGTGTTTTGCTAAAGCGTTATTCGCTTTAATTTTCTTAATAGCGTATTCGTGTTCGTAAATTCTTTGAGACAAAGCTCTCTCTGTCTTACCTACATAAAATAACAAACACGAATCACACATAGTTAAATAAACTACAGCTTTTGATCTACAGTTATATTTATTTTTTAAAAAATATTTTTTATTTCTTAAGTGAAAAAATTGTCCTACTTTAATTTTATGGCACCAGTTACAAGTACCACACTTTTTCATTACATTTATTGCTTTATTCTTTTTTGTATTTTGAGTATTTGATTTTAGTAACTCTTTAAAACTTTTCCCTTTTCTATACACTATTTTAAGGGAATTGTCAAATTGACACAACGAGTTGATGGCTTATATGAGAGGATAAATAATTCGGAAGCAAGTAGAGTAAACGGATCTTCACATGACGCTAAAATGAATACTGCTTTTGATTTCAACTTAACACCAGCATGCCTGGATAATGGAAATTGTACTAGTGGTGATAATGGTAGACGTAATGTAGAGGTTCTAAAAGAGAATACCGGTGCCCAAGTAAATTCTATTAATAGAACACATCACGTTCCATTACATCGTGGACAACAACATATCCCTAGTTCTAGGGAAGGCATAAGGAAAACAATTCCTGTCTTGACCGAATGGCTTGATTCTTCACTTGCATTTTCAGGACAAGCGATTTCAGGTACTAGCAGTATTGATTCTAAGCTTAATGACTATGATTCTAAATTATTGAAATGTAGGAAGCTCCAATTGGATAACGCTTATTTAAAGGAATGTATCAAACATAATATAATACTGAAAGGGTTACGCCTTTGGCGTTACCCTACTGGATTGATGCATAATTCTCCTGTGCACATTGAACTACTACAGTTGTTTGATAAGAGTGGCAAAGATTTATTAAATGTGCTAATCAAGTATAATCTAATGGAAATAGATCAACTCATAGCTGATTTAGATCAAATAGTCAGTGTTATTAGAGCTGACATTTCCTTTGATACCATTCAATATGACATTCTGAGAATTTATAATAGCATTGGACAATATATAATTAAGTTAAAGAATGGGAAAATGAATAAACTAGAGAGAGACATTAATCATTATGCTAATGGATTAGCATACCCTAGGCCACCAGGTGGTCAAAATAGAAGAAATAAAATGTACAATCATAACAATAATAACAGAACAAATACTGCAGTACATGACCATAGCGATATGGAACAACATAATGACTTGGCTTATAACGAAGAATTTCCAGAATTAAAGTGTTCAGAGAGACTTAAAACCAAAACCCCCTATCCAAGGTATCAAGCAGCGGGGTTTCAAGGGGCCAAGCCCAAGGACAAACAATGGAGAACATAGACAATAATTCTTTGGTGGATTTACATGGTGGCATCAACCATTTAGACTTGCAAACATGTCAATATGGATCTACTGATAATGCATTGAAGCACATTATTGTCAATAATGTTGGAGACTTTAAAGTTTTTAATTTTTCTACCATAGAATTGAATCAAGATGTAGCTAATTTGTTATCTAAAGCTACACTTTTGTTCCATTTGATTTTACATCAGTTATGATAGATATGAAATTATTTTTAAGGAAAATTAATTTTTCCTTGATGTATCATGATACTATTTATAGTGTTGCATGTAAGTTTAATATTAGTAGTACATTTAACCCGCCTCTACATCCTAAGTTATTACTGTATGAAAAAATGTGTGAATACCGGTTAAAAAATTTTGATAGATGGAATAGAGTGATAGATTACCCCTCAAATTTAAGTGTTAACGAACAAAATATTTTAAAGGCTTTACAAAAAGAAAAAATTAGAATTATGAAGCCAGATAAAGGAGGGGGTGCTGTCATTATGAGTAATGAAATGTATAATCAGAAATTGGAAGTAATTTTACAAACCGATACATATGAACAAGTATCATTAAATGAATTAAATTTGGCATATAAGAAAATATACACACAAATAAATTATATGTTTTTAGAAAGGTGAGTTGATATAGATTTATATAATTATTTGAATATTATCACCTAGAATTCCTATTTTTTTGAAAATTCATAAAAATTTACTTGATCCTCCCATGCGCCCATTAGTAGATGGAAGAGACTCTATTACCTCAGCATGTGCTAAATATGTTGACTATGTGCTAAATATATTGACTATGAGCTAAAAAGATTGTTAAAAAAGAAAAACATATTTGTAAAGACTCATGGACATTTTTAGAGCACATGAATGATATAAAATTTAATAAACAAGATATTTTAGTAACCATAGATGTATGTGGCCTCTGCATGGTGATCCCCCAGAATATAGAATGGGTCAATGAAATATTAATTCAATATTCTGTTAATCCATGGCCAGATATAAATGAAAGAAGTACAATAACACCAATATTAAAATTGATGACATTAAACAGAAAGAAAATTAAGGATGAAATAATGTGTTTTGAGTATTAATTGTGAACATCTTTTTACATAATTTATATATTTAAAAATAAACTCATTTAAGAATCAATTTATATACTTGATATTTAATTTTAAATAATAAAAGATATTGGACATAAACTGATTTTTTATAAAAAAAAAATTTTTTACAACTTTTGTAAAAATGTTTTTATTAATATTGATTAATATATATTTAATAAGATGGAGTTTTTTTTAGATGTGCATGAATATAAAATGAAATTATGAAAATGTTTTTTAATGTAATAATAATTAAAGAATAATACTTTTAGTATTTAATTTTTACTAATATATAATTTATTAAGTAATTTAATGTTGTTTTTATATATATATATATATATATATATATATATATATATATATATATATGTATTTATATATATATATATATATATATATATAAAAAATATATATATGTATTTATATATATATATATATATATAAATATATATATATGTGTTCATTTATTTTAATTGATCTTTATATTCTCAGATAGGCTGATGTAATTCGTAAGCTAATTTTATTAAGATTATTTTTAACTAATTTTAAAGTTTATTTAAATTAAGTTGAAAGGTTATATTAAAATATTTTCCGTTAATGTTGAAATTTTAATAAAAATTAACTACGGAAAATATTTTATAATATTTAATATTATAGCTAGTACGTTAATCTAAGACCTTTTAATTCCATAAGTTTGTAATCAGTTGTTCCATATATTAGTAAATCCTTGTACAAGTATAAATTCTGGTATTCACGCAAGATGTGAATTTGCAACCATATGATCATTAAGGAAAGTTAAAATATTTTCCAACAGTCATTTTAGATTAATAGGCATGCGCGTATTGCATGAGTCATGTGAGCGGGAGTTTTTGAAAAAAGAAAGTTATAAAAGGAAGTGATGCAATTAAACCGACTGTCTGAAGTTTAAAACTTTTTAAATGAAAGCGCATATTTTGATTGTTATTTTAAAGTTTGTATGTTCGAAGCAGTTTGAGCGTTACTTTTTAAAGTTTGTACGTCTAAAGTACGTTCTTCATAATAAATTTATATCTAATCTGGTTGGTGGCTTTTCGCTTTTGGCAATATAGTGTTTGTTGTGTTTATAACTGGTAGGGTGTTGTTTTGATCTCTGCACACTGTTATTTGATTTTAATACTGTCACTTTAAAAATGGTTAATCCTGTTAGCAGGAAATTGTCATCTGGGTCTTGGTTCTGGTTTTTAAATCTAGTTTTGCTTTTTCTAGCTTTATCTGATGAAGCCTCTTTTGATTCAATTGAAAGTGCTTATCTTGTTGTTTTAACAATAAAGGATTTGGTTGCCCTAAAGAGAAGTGTTCGTGGTCGTCTTTTGCCTGCCTTCTACCTGGCTTTTCAAGGACAATTCTTATTACTCCAGATTGGCCTCGCCAGGACTGGTACCCACTGCCACCATTGCATCTCACTCAGACCCCAACCCTCCTGACCCAGAGGGAAGAAGAATTCATGCATCTCCAATTGCAGACCCTCAGTTTGGCAGCCTGGCTTATTCCCTGACCACTGATCAATCTGCCAACCTCAGTAAACCGGTTCTAGATGTTATACGTGAGGCCAGATGCCCTAGCACTAGAAAGTGTTATGCTGACAAATGGAAAAGGTTCTGCACCTGGATTCAGGCTAAGGGAGCCGATATGGCACAACCCTCCCTGCCTGTCATACTGGATTATCTAGCTGACCTGCTCACAGTGGTCTCTCCTTTTCCTCTATTAAAATTCATGCCTCTGCTATCTCTGCTCATTTCCATACTGAGCAGCCCCTTTTCTCACACCCTCTGATCAAACGATTCCTAAGAGGGGCTAGCAACTTGAGGCCACCCAGAAGAGCACCTGCCCCAGCTTGGGACCTTAACTTTGTGTTGGAAAAGCTCACCCTGCCTCCCCCCCCTTTGAACCAGCATCTTCAGCAGAGTTAATATTTCTCTCCTGGAAGACCGTTTTTCTTCTGGCCGTCACTTCAGCCAGAAGTCTCTCTGAGCTACAAGCACTCATGGCTGTGGAGCCCTTCATCATCTTCCATGCTGGCAGGGTTTCACTCAGGACTAACCCATCCTTCATGCCCAAAGTGGTGTCCAGTGTGGCTCTCAACCAATCCATTAATTTGCCCACCTTTTTCCCTAACCCACAAAACAAGGGGGAAAGGATCCTGCACTCTCTAGATGTGCACAGACAGCATTAGACAGGACCAAATCATTCAGAAAGTCGTATCAATTACTGGTTAGCTTGCTGCAGGGGCAGAGGGCCAAGAATTTTCCAAACAAACAATTTCCAAATGGATAGCACACTGCATCCATTTCTATTACAAGCAACATGGAAAACCTCCCCCTAAGGGGGTTAAGGACTCACTGCACCAGAGCATCTTCCACATCAGCAGCTTTCCTCAGAGGAGTCCCCACCAGGGAAATCCTGAAGGCTGCCACCTGGACATCTGTTCACACTTTAACCAAGCATTACCACCTGCCTATCTTTTCCAAATCCAGGGCAGGCTTTGCCACTGCAGTCTTGCAGGGCATCCTAGCCAGCCCCTAGTCTCCTTGACTGCCTCCACCCTTTTTCTCAGTTTTGGGAATCAACCCAAATGTGATGACTGCAACAGTGAAACACAAAGAACATAGTACAGTTGTGTACACTTACCATAAATGTAGATGTTTGAGTGTATTCACTGTTGCAGTCCTGGTTTCCCTGCCTCCATCCCCCTCTTATTTCTCTCTCTCCTTATAAGGGACATTTTGGTATTTACTTTCTACTGGTGGGGTTCTTCCACCATAACCTGGCTCCCACTTGGGGGCTCCTGACAGGGCAAGAAAAACTGATGTAATGGTGTCGGCTGTCTTACTTTATACTACTGACTACCTGACGTCAGTCCTGAAGCGACAGTACCTGACACAGAAATACTAAGCCTGTGGTATTTGGGCTGGCCGAGGGCTACCCTGGAAGGGATAGCCCCAAATGTGATGACTGCAACAGTGAATACACTCGAAAATCTACATTTATGGTAAGTGTACACAACTGTACTTTTATCTGTAGCCATCTTAAAAGCAAAATATCCCCTATTGCGATATTGACATTCAGTATATGTTGGTGAGCCATTGTTTTTCTTTAACAGGACTGATCCTGCAGTTTGCCTCTTTACACATCTGTCGGTGGCATTAAAGACAATTCTGGTGAATGTCAGTGGAGATGCTGGAGGGGACTTGTGAGGCATATAAGCAGTGGAGGATTCTAGAATAGTTCAGCTGAGGTCAGGGTAGATTGCATGTTCCGCCTGATTTTTCAAGTACCTACTGTCATTGCAGCAGTGTCTTTTCTTTGTCCTTTCAAACGCAGGAGAATAACGGTGTCCATGTGTGTTGTATTTGCACTTTTCTTTGGGTCTGCGAAAGATCAGTTCACTTATTTGGTTAATGAGGGGGAGGAAATGAAGAAGTTGCACTGCAAAGCCCAAAAATGGGAAGTGTATGGCTGCCTTGAGATGCTGATCCATAGATGAGCAGGCCTTGTCATTTGGGTCCTTTAAATGGCTTGAATTTAGCAATTTGTCAAACTCTGGAGATTGTTTGTTTATATCCTCGTACAGTTACCCAGCCATAACACTTGTTCATTTGTGTTTGCATCTTGCTATAACTGTTATGTCGGGATTAGTGAGGATTTTTAGGACATAAAGACATATAAAGACATCTATTACATCCTTCAGTAGTATATTAAAAACACAGAAGTTGAACTCACTTTTAAATAGAAAACACTTGAGTTACTGTGGAATAATTAGTGAGTTACTGTGGAATAATTAGTGGGGTAGGAAGAGAAAGTTAAAGATTTCTAAAAGAATCTGAGTGACTTAATAGGTCATGTTACCAGTTTGGAAATGAATTGAGCAACAGGTTAAAGGAGAAGTTTCAGTAAATTTCATATGGAAATCATGCCGCAAAGTAGTGAATATACTCAGTTAGCTGCATGCTTCACCTCGTTTGATCAGGTGTCATTGTTTTTGATTATTTATAGAATGTAACACACAATATAAGTGATGTTACAGCTCATTTAATGGTCACTGTTATCATAAAGTTAAAAATTTCAGCCATCCCCTTTGGCAAAGAGGGATAAAACCCATACTTTTGCATCAGATGACCTAGGTTCGACTACCGGTGGAAGTTTTTGAAAAGTTGTCTCAGGAAAGGTGGAAAGGAGTGGCAAGTGTCATTTCACTCATCTTTGGAGGATGAGATACCATGGCCCTCCAAATGGACCAGTGATAACAGAACTTGCAGTAATGTTATGCTGTGTAACCTGGGCTTAACATAAGGGGAAGCATGCATATGCCCATGGGAGCAAACATTTGCAAACAAAGCAGTTGCATCAAAGGGAGGGAGTTAGATAAATAAACACAGAAGCTCTGCAGCATATGATAGTACCTCTTTGGCTTTGGCGCAGAACTCTCATCTCCCAGGGGATTAAATGAGCTGGTTTACTCTTGACTTCGGGAAGGAATGAATTGATCTGATGTTATACATGTCACTATTCCTCATTCTTGGGTCTTGGATCCGACAACATTATAGACCGCTTCTAGGCTTGAGCTCCTCCTACTCCCATGATTCCTTGCAGCCCTCTAACCCCTCAGATCTCATTTGCTGTGCTAAGCTTCAGACGCAGATTCTTTGGCTCGAGTCTCCAGTGGGGGATAAGTATTTTTATTTCTAACCTTTTTTTCCTCCCGTTTAGTGTTTTCTTGTCAGTGTTTAATGTAGCTTCACAGTACTGATAATTTTAGTCTCTCCCCTCCCGTTTGTTTTTGTTTGTTAGTCTGTGTGTTTTGGCATGCTTTTTTTGTAATAGCCATTATTTCTTACGGTTTGGTGTTGTTTTAGTAGTATATCGTTTTTTGTAGTTGATTAGCGCTTGGTGTTCATTGATCAGTTGCTTTTTTTAAAGGCTCTGACCCATGTTTATTCTCCTAGTTCTGTGTCTTGCATGTCCCTTTGGCTGCAGGATGTTTCCGCCATGTCTGATTAGCCAGTTGGCTTCAAAAGGTGCTTCTTGTGCAGTCAAAAGATGCCAGTCTCTGATCACATGAGGAATATCTTTATTGTTTAGGTGCCGACCACCTGGAGGTTGAATGAGACATTTGTGCTGCATTCAACTCCAGGGCTCTAGTTGAGTGCCGAAACAAGCTCCTTTTAAAAGGGTTGGCTCAAGGGGGTCCCTTGGCTCTGTCTCCTGCCAAGTCTGGACCCTCTGAGCACAAAAGGAAGGCTCCCTTTCTTCCTGGGTCTTCCTCCTCAAAAAAGGGAAAGGTGGTCAGATCCTAGTGTCTCTGATCTGACTCCAGTCTTGACCCAGTTAGATCTGATGCCCTTGAGTCCTAGGCCCTGCAACTCTCCCCACTGATCTGGAGCTTCTGCTCCGAGGCCCTCAGATCCTAGGTTGTAGGAGTCCACTCCTGGATCCAAGGTCTCCAGATCCAGGTCTTTGGATACTGTTGGATCCAGGCCAGCCATGGATTCGGCTTCCTTGGATCTGAGTTATGTGGGATCCAAGCATTCAGATCCTAGCTTGCCGTCTGATCCGGGATCCGAGTCTGATCCCACTATCATTATTGAGGGATTCCCCCCCCTGGTTCTGGCTTGGGGCAGTCCCTTTCTGCCTCCAAGCATTGGAGTTGTTCCTTAGAGGGGTGGTCCTTGGGATCTTGACATCCATCCCCAGCCATGTCCTCCCCCTCCTCTAGATCCTCCAGGAGTTACCTTCCTTCCAGTATTGACAGGATGATGAGGTCCTTTCTCAAGGCTCTGCTTGAGCTGGAGCTTCTCACGTCTCCTACCCATCTGGCCTGGGGGCCATCCCCTACGCCCTTTGTTGAATTTTCCTCATCTGACCAGGTCAGTTTTAGACTTTTAGGTCCTGGTTTGCTTAAGCGGGAGATGGAGGTCCCAGGGGACCTTTCTTTCCCTACCCAGAGTCCCTGAGTACTTCTGCTTGGCCCCCTCCCCCGGGCAGAAAGAAGTCCTGGGCCCAAGCGGTTGCCCTGGAGTCTTGGGCGGGGGTTCTGGACCTGTTTTTCTCTGACTGGTCCCTTCCCCTGGGTACTTTGGCCTTTGACAGCCCGGGACCAGTACTATCTGGAAGCCAGGAGGTGCTGCCTTGCTCTGGTCCTTCTCCCCATGCAGGCTTTCCTGCTGGGAGTATGGATGGGGCATCATCTAGTCCTTCGGCTTTCCGGGTCTTGGAGAGGACATTTATCTCCCAGAGAATTTCCTCACTGGCCTTCCAGGGACCATCCCAGCCCCTCTGAGCAGACCTTACTCATCCTGTTCCAGGTCGGCCCTCTCGAATTAGCCTTCAGGCGGGAGCTGCCCCACTTGGGGTCACCCTCTCTTCCGAATACTACCCCCGAGCCACCGCTGGAGGAGGTTCCTTGGATGAGATCATGTAAGAGAAGATACTTGGACTCCCCTGCTGAGTCACTGACCAAGAATACAGACCTCGATGAAGGTTACAGGTCCCTCAGGACCCTGCCCAAGGATGTCTCCTTTGGGGACATCTTGGAAATCCTTAAGCTTAAGGGTGGATGGTCTTCCCTTCCCCGTCCTCTGAGGAGGCCATGTTTCTGAAGGCTTTTGGGATTGGGCCCATCTGCCTCCTAGGTTCCCCCCCTGCAGACTGACTTATAGACCTTATCGCCAGCAGGGTATGGAAGGAGCTGGGTACTGTGGAGCCTGTTCCCAAACGTGCTGAGAAATTCCTCAGTCCCCCTTCTGACAAACAGTGCTGGTCCAAAGGTGTGCCAGTTGATGCAATTGTGGTAGCTGCCACCACTAAGAAAGAGCTGGTGGAGCAGAGCACATCTGTTTATCCGCCTAACTGCAAGTCCAGGGCGACTGACCGGCAAGGAAAGCAACTTTTCGTCTCAGCTACATTCGGTCTTCAGGTGCCTAACTACCTGGCACATTTCACCCGGCTACAAAGGGACTTGGTCAAGGAGCTTACCACTTCCCTTTCTGAGGCACTGCCTGCTGGGGAGCTAAGTAAGGTGTCCCTCAAACTATCCACACTTTCTTCCCTGTCTAATTCATTGATGAGGCTGACTGCCAAAGCTAAGGAAGGTGGTTCTCGAGCAGCCAGCACAGGCATTGCTATTCGGCGTCATGCCTGGCTGTGCCTTTGCGAATTTGTGGAATCCTTTAAGTTGTCTTTCACCAATGCACCCTTCGATGGTTCTACCCTGTTTGGCCCTTTGGTCAGAGACTTTTACCTGCAGTGAGCAGGAAGGCAAGACCTTGTCGGCTGTGGGATTTAGATTTTCCACCCCTCAAAGCTCCTTTTTCAGGACGTAGTGAAAGGCCAGGAAAATGTGGTTTTGCAAGTCGCAGTCTGCTTTTCCAGATGCTCAGGATGAACCCGCCTCTAGAGGTCGAGGGAGAGGTTTCAGCGGCAGACACCGCCCAAGGGGCAGAGGGGGTCCACAAAATCAGGAGTCCAGGGAACCCTTCTCTGAAAATCCCCAGCAGCGCTCCTAAAGTGCTGCCTAACTGTCCTGCTCTAGAGGCAGGCGGAGATCATTTGTCTCTGCACCTTTTGGCCTGGCGGAGATCATTTGTCTCTGCACCTTTTGGCCTGAGCAAGTATTACAAAAGACCATTGTGTGCTGACCATCATTTCCAGGGGTTATTCTGTTCCTTTTTCCTGCAGTCAGGAGATTACCTCCCCGATGCACCACCCCATCAGAAGGAGCTAACTCAGAAAGAAGTGCTCAAACTACTTCAGAAGAGAGCCATCCAAGAGGTCCTCCCTGGACAAAGAGAATCTGGAACTTACTCTTGTTTCTTTTTGGTTCCAAAGAAGACTGGGGACCTACATCCAATCCTGGACCTCAGCAAGCTCAGTCTCTCTGTGAAGAAATCCATATTCTGGATGGTCACTGTCTAGTCCATCTTCTGTTGCACAAGCACGATTGGATGTGCTCAGTGGATCTCCAGGATGCGTACTATCATATAAAAATACAGGTGCTTCAGGAGACCTCTCCACTTTTGAGTAGGGGCCAATCACTATCAGTTCAGGACTCTGCCCTTTGGTCTCACCACAGCCCCCGGGTGTTCAAGTGCATGGCAGTGGTTGTAGCTCACCTGAGACTGCGGGGATTCCAGCTGTTTCCATACCTTGATGATTGGCTCCTTCCAGCTCCCACGAAGCATCAGATGGCCGTTGCCTCTCAGTACCTCTTACTTCATGTATTCGACCAATTAGGGATAACAGTGAATCTCCCCAAATCCAACCTTATTCCATCCCAGAATCTGGAGTTCATCGGGATCCAGTTAGACACTGTGTCAGAGATTGCAGCTCTCCCGCTTTGCCAGGTGCACCTAATCAGATCTAGTGTCTTCTCAATCTGTTTCATCCCCAGCTCCCACCTTATTCTCAGGGTGTTAGGGTCCATGGTGGTAGTGATCTGTCTGGTGCCATTAGCCAGATTCTACATGAAAGTTTTGCAGTGGATTCTAGCGGTTTAGTGGTCTTCCCTGTTGCATCCGATGTCAACCCCGATCTGACTCGCCCCACTGTGCAGGCATCATCTCCTTTGGTGGATCCAGTCTACCAACCTTCTAGCAGCAGACCATTCTCTCTGCCTCCCCCATCCCCCAGTAACACAGTGACCTGGGATGCTTCCCTGTTGGGTTGAGGGGGTATTTTCAGGGAAAGACAGTCCAAGGCATGGGGTCTGCCGCAGAGACCAAACTGCATATCAGCGTCCTGCAGATGAGGGCAGTCCTCCTTTCAGGACTGCATCCCTTCTGGTACCATTGCAGTTTACATGGAGAACATGGATGCTGTGTGGTACATAAACAAGTAAGGTGGCACACATTCATATCTGCTTTGTCACAAGGCCATGAGAGTGCCCCAGGGACGCTGTGTCTCACGATTGGCCTCCGGGTCTCCTTTATGCTTATCCTCTTTTATCTCTTATTCTCAGAGTACTTCAGAAGGCTCATCGCCCCAAGGCCACCTTGATGATCATCGCCCCCTTTTGGCTTTGGCAGGTGTGGTTCCCTCTTCTGCGGTCTCATTTGAAGTACCCCCTTTGGTACTAGATCCCATTCCGAATCCGATTTCCCATACCTCTCAGCTCCCAATTTTCAACCTCCAGACTGTTCGTCTGATGGCATGGTTTGTCCACTTCCAGTAATCTTGAATCAGTCCAAGCTCACTTCTCCCATCAAGAACATTATCCTGGCCTCTCAGAAGTTTTGAAACATGAGGAGAATAAATCTAATCTAACTTCTCTGCTTAACCTAGCAGAAACATATCGGCGTCAAGCAGGAATGGAAATCAAACCAGAAGTAGATAAGTCAGGCCGCAACAGAATGTGCCAAAAAAGAAAAGGAAAGAATATAAGGTGAGGGACCAGATGAGAAGGCAAGAAGAGTGGAAAATGCATAAATATAGCTGCAAGTATGGAAAAACCTCATGTTGATCAGGAACGAACCCAGGAATGGTTAAGGAGAGGTGAATTTAAACCAGGAGATGCAAGGTTAATATTGGCGGCCCAAGACAGTGGGCTACATACATGCCTGTTTTTAAAGTCCATTGAGCATGTGGGAGAAAAAGACAAATGTAGGTTTTGTAAAACAGAACTGGAAACTGTCGCACACCTTGTTGCTGGTTGTGACATATAATGGCAAAAGGACTGTATACTGAAAGGCATAATAATGTCAAGATTGTTGCACTGGGGATTGTGCAAACATTATGGTGTTGAAGTGGCTGGAAAACACTGGAAACATAAGCCACAAAGCATCATAGAAAATGAAGTCTACATCACATGGGAATCATCTATTACCAACAGTTCAAAAGATAGTTGCTAGAAAGCCGGATATAGTTTTCCAAGAAAAGAAGACAGTTGATCTTTGAAATTGCCACACCCAGTGAGTATGGTGTCCTGCGTGCAGAGAGACGCAAAGTTATAAAATATCAGGATTTGCAAGCAGAAACGAGAGGAATGTGGAAGAAAGATACCCAAATAATTCCAATAGTAGTAGGAGCAATGGGTCTTATAAAAAAAAGTCTACAGTCAGATTTAGACATGCTACCAGTACATGTAATTCCATACCAATAGCAGGAGGAGCCATTACTGGGTACATTGCGGGTGCTGCAAAGAGCACGTTTGGCTGACATCAAAAAGTGAAACAATACTTATTTTATGAACTTTAATTGTACTTTGACTTAGGAATGGGGTCCATTCCTCTGATGGTATTAGAAACCCAAAAGATTTGGAGAAATTAAAAAAAAAAAAGGCTTCCACTAGAAAGGATTATGCGGGTAAGTGGAAAAGGTTCTCTATTTGGGCCAAACAGCACAATCTGGACCCTATTTCGGCTTCCATTTCAGATATCTTGCTATTGTCTTTGCTCTTTCAGGAAGGGGCTGGCTTCTCGACTGTCAAAGTGCAGTTGGTAACTATTTTCAACTTTCATGTTTGTGAGGAACCTATCGTTTTCTCTCACTTGTGTAAGGCATTTTTGAAGGTGGGTTTTCTGCTCCAACCTCCTATAGGGTCCTCCCCCCCCCCCCTTAGGACCTTTCCTTTCTGCTGTAATCTCTCACACAGAGTCCATTTAAGCCTACTGCCGCATGTGATATCAAATTCTTCTCATGGAAGATGGCTTTTCTAGTAGCCATAACTTCAGTTAAGAGTTTCGGAATTACAGGCTCTTTTTATCAAACTGCCCTTCATGGTTTTTCATAAAGACAGAGTGGCCTTTCGAACTAACCCTTCATTTATGCCTAAGGTTGTCACAGGAGCAAGTCTGAACCAGTCAGTTCAATTGCCAGTTTTCTTCCCAAATTTTGCTAATAAATGGGAATTTCTCTTGCATACACAAGATGTGCTTAGGCAGTTACAACTCTCCTTGGATAGAGCAAAGGATTTCCGCAGGTCTGACCAACTGTTTGTGGTGCTCTCTATTAACAAGAAGGGCCAGGCAGTTTCCAAAGTATCTTATCTCCCATTGGATTTTGATGTGCATCTTTTTCGCCTGTTCATCCAAAGGCTTATCCTTACCAGGTCCAATCAGACCTCATTCCACTAGATCAATGGCTACGTCAGCTACCTATGTTGTCAGTCATTCCATAGCTGACATTTGTGCGGCAGCCACCTGGTGTACTCCTCACACTTTTGCTAATCACTACAAGCTTGACATTGTCTTTAGGAACAGGGCTTCCTTTGGAGCCACAGTTCTTCGGCATGTCCTTCCATGAGGCCATCCAGGACTTAGAGTAGCTGGGGACTCTGACCCAAGAGTTAGGAATAGTGACAAGGATAGCATAAGATAGTTATGTACTTACCATAACTTGGCATCTGTGTTATCCTATGTCACTATTCATCACTACCCCTCCTCCTTCCCCTGTCCTGTGGGATCTAGAGGATGTGGAGATGTCCTATCTGGTGGTGAAGGTCTTCCTTAGTTGCTTTCTAGCTTAGAGCAAACTCAATCGGAGGGGTTAGAGGGCAGCAAGGGGTCACGGGAGTGGGAGGAGCTTGAGTCTAGAAGCTGTCTATAAAGTTGCCGGGTCGGATCCGATGTCTGATCCAAGACCCAAGAGTGATGAATAGTGGCATAGGATAACTCTGTACATAACTCTTTATTTATATGGTGGGTGAGGGGGGAGCTTGCAGATCTGTATGTGAGGGTAGGGAACAAAAGAAAATCTTGAAATGCATTGCTGCTTATAGTGTAATTAATGCTTTATGCATACATTAAATACAAGGGTTATGATTTTGCTGCCTTGGCTTGTCATTTTAATATTACTGATTGGTCAGTAACCTTAATATACTTAGATTTATTACTGTACTTGGTGAATGGTGGTTATATTGACAGTAAAGTTCATTCTAGTGCTAAATTAGGTTATTTTCTTTCTTAAACTGCCTTTTTTTTTCCAGGAGAAAGCGATCACTAGACAGAAACCAGTCATAAGTGCTGTCACAGTCTCCTTGTAGCGGTTTGGATTTCTGTAAGTAAAGTTGTATTTACTGAAAAATACTTGGTTATCTTTATATACAAGAGTATATTCTGTCTTATGCTTGTAAAATGCAAATAAGTCCAGACCCTTAAAAATATATCTAACATTACTGGAGCAAGTCCATACTCTTAAAAAATATATCAAACATTACAGGAGCAAATTATCCCATTGGATCATTGAACGTGACTGCTGTGTATCTGATTCTGTAGAATGTGAAATGGTTAAATAGGTTTTCTGTGATAATGCATGCTATTTTCATACCCTACCACTGATTGGCCTGTCTGCTCGTCTTTCTTCAACTTTATCACCCATTTATCACCCATTTTTGTAGTATTTTTGTATACCACTATTCTGTAATCATAATTGCAGTCAAAATCACTAACCACTTCTTATAAGAACGCATTCAACTTCTTGATTGTTCAACAGAAACTAATTATTGGGTAGAAACACGATGTGTGAGGTGGATATTGTTTAAGGACCATTTTGGCATGTATTCTGTGATGTGCTGCAGTGCTTTGTGTTGGGATCCGTTTTTTTTTTTATTGCATTCCACTAACCAAGGCAGTCCAAGAAGTTAGTTTTGTTTTGTGACAAATGAATATTCCTGTTTTTACAGATATCCTAAAATACCAAGAGGGAATTGTGGAATCTGGTAATTGCAGCAGTAATGAGGCTAAGACATTTTTTTGCATCCTCATAACGCTTTCTTCTTGTTAAATGGCAAGTGTGGTACATTTTATGCTTTTCTGAATTTCAGAGTGAGTGCACAGTTCTCATAATTGCTGTGATGCTCAAACGTTTGTAGAGTTACACTTGTATGCGTTCCCCACGAAGGGTGCACCCCAGGATTGGTAACATGCTCCTTCTATTCACTTTCATCTCTCTTCAGATGTTATCACTAGATCTTGGAATGCTAGCTGAACCTAGAGCAGTTGAGGTGTAGATAGGTCAAAACCTCCACATGTCAGAGGCTGCCATTTTGGGTTTTCATTTATTTAGTCTTTACGTTATGGATGTGGATACAGATCATGGTGTTTTGTTTTCTAAATTCATAAGGGATATTAAGCTCCATCAGATAGAGTACAAAAATTATTTAAAGACAGCAGTTTAATATACCAGCATTATTGCAATGCAAGCTAAACACAGTAGATAAGTAGACAGACTGACTTATATGTAGCATGCATTACTTAATTTAAATAGGCCAAAGTACTTTGGCTTGACATCACATCATGGTAGTTGTGCTGTAGTGGTTCAGTCACATTACCAAAGTTGGAGAGATACTTTGTTACCAAAGGTGTAGTAATCCTCTGATTATCAGTTGGAAGCTTAAAGGAAGGTGGAGGAAATACATATGTTATATGGGGTATGTTAGACTGAATGGTGGACTTGCTAAGAAAGAAGATTTGCAAGAGGCAAGAGGACTTGAGTGATTTCTTAGGGCTTGTTTGAAAGAAAGGGTACTGAGTTGTATGTAAGGTGGGAGGTAGCTGCAGTGTTTATATACAGTAACAGAGAAGATTGAGTCACTGTGTCAATAGTGAATCTGTGTAAACTTCGTAAGCAACTGGTCTGTGTATTGAACGAGGTTTGAGTAATGCCTAAATGTATCTGGGTCTGCAAGAAGGACCTCATCAGCTGTTCAAGACTTGACAGCTTAATACTACCAACTGACCTTTATCTGGATGATTTGGGTTAGAATGTGCAGTTCTCATTATGGAGATAATGTGAAGTTCTAGCCAGTTGTTGGCTCTGAAGTAGAGGTTAAGTGAAATGTGGGAGGATTTTAACATTATTAATGAAACTTTTGATAGCTAAATTGCACTGCTTTCCATGTTAATGTGCTGTCAATTTATGGATAGCATAGAAAGACAGCTGTTCTGCTGGTAAGTTAAAAATTTCATTCTTCACCTACCTACAGTTCTTATACTACCTTCTTATCCTGCATGCAATTACTGATTACATTAAACTTTGACTAGCTGCATAAGCTAAAATTAAGATAAAATAGTATATTCATTCCTGATCTAAATTGTTCAGAATGTACTCAGACCTGACCCCACCTTCCCATGTGAGGGCATGTACGCTAACACTAGCCCACCCAATCTGTGCTAATCCACTGGACAATAGCTGGTGCAAACCTTGTGGCATAATAGTAACACACATTAACCCCAAAGTAATTTAAACAAACTGACTACTGTACTGTCATTCTGCAAGGCTGGACTCTGCTTTAGTCTGATTCTGCAGAATGACTTCTTATAGTTTGGTTTACAACCTAGTTTCCTTCTGTTGCTACTTTTACTTTAAATGTACCATTCTCTACAGACTTTTCCAAACTAAACTATATAATTTTGGTCCCTTTAACGTTTGAACATCGGGCCCTTCTAGTTCCTTGTTTCCCATAGGATGTAGCACCCATATCATCCCCTGGGAGCCTTATCCCCCAGAGAGGAGTTGCCTTAGACAGCCAAGTATCTTGGGGCTAGTAGTTGGGTGGAGGTGAACGAGCTGCCTGATGGCCATCATCCTAACAGGCTATAGGATTTTGTATGCTATACCCATTGGCACACTACCTTGGCAGAGTATACAGTGCTATACCCTGGTGTGTTTTTCTACAAACTAGCTTGAGCTAAAATGCTTTCACAGTATGTGGAAGGCTATAGTGCTTTTCTGTCAAGCAAGACTTGTTGCTTGAGGTTCTCCCTGGCTTCCACCTGCTGGTGCTCATAGAGAAGGCCTAAAATCTACTTCCTCCTGGAATGGGTGAGACAGCATTGTGTGCTATGTGTTATCTTTTCTAGATACCTCAATTAGCACCTGGTCTTGCTACTTGAATCTGGGTCTCTGATGATGCAGTCAGGGCTCTACCCGCACTGCGTAATAAAGCCAGTTTCTTCAGTGTAATCTGTTAACCCTCCCTTGCTAACTGTTTTTTTTTTTTTTTTATTTTTATTTTTACTTCAAAACTTGTTAGTATTACCTCCTAGAAATTAACATCAGTTAGCAGAAATGTTCTTGTTGTAGGCCCAACTATTTGAATGAGTTCATGTATAATGTATGACCTCTTCCATGTGTTCACATCTTTCCTTCATGCAGAAGACTGCAGTCTGTAGCTGTTAAACTGATGCAATATAAATGAATGAGTGCCAGAAGATTTCAGCAACTGCAGATCATTCTATCCTCATTTGTTAAACTTTACCAAAATGAATATGAGCGCTGTGTTGTCAATTGCTATTTTTTTCTGTTTTGTGTTAATATGAATCTTATTTCTGTCAGTATTACTTCAATGATTAACAATCTTTTTTTTAATTTAGTTACGCAGTGTATTGTCTGAACTTTTTTTATTCTTCCGAGTTGTATCTGAAATAAGTGCAATGTAACATACCTATGAACTGTCCAGATTTTGGTGTCATATTTTTAGCCGGTTCTTCATAACATTTGTGGTTTTGTGGCAAATCACTGAGGACTGAGGTTACTAAATAATGACTTACAGTTGAGTTTGAGTTCATATCCTTCAGAAAATGCACCCCAACACAAATCCTACTATTCTAGCAATGCCGTAAATGTATAAGAACAGTATTTAAAATCTGTCCATATTTTTGGGCCTTTGTCACCCCATTATTTTGGGCTTTATCCATATTTCTTGTGCTAAGAGGTCGCGAGGTATGAATATAAAACACTGCATTTACCCAGTCAGCAAATGATGATTGGATTCATTAATTAGTTTTGTGGCATAATGGCTATTTTATATGCCAGAGAGTGTGTTTTGATATGCTGTATACATGTATTATGGTAAAAATTGATAGTGGTGCATATAGGCAACATGTTATAGTAGTAAAATCTTGTAACAGCACAGTTTAATGTGACTGTGAAAAGCTGAGCCCATAATGTCAGAGCCATTTGCTTCTTACAGGGATTTTATGTCCAAAAGTGGAGACTTGTGGTAGACCATGACCAGAAGAAGCTATGGAAAATACCAGGAAAAACTGATTGTAGATTTATTTAATTCACAACTAGGCTCCTGATACTACTTGAAGGCCATTTCCGGGAGGCTTACTGTTGAAGTGTTTGTGGATAGAAAGGCAGCTGACTTGAAATACAATACCAAGCCTGCTAACTTTAGGGAATATTATGTTCTATTAACAGATTTTAGAAGTGGGCTAGTGAACACAGAACTCAATTGTAGGTAACCAAAGTACCATCAAGTTGAAAATGAACATTTCCTTGCCTTTTTACTGTAAAATAACTGCATTTGGAACTTCAGCTATATTACATCTTCTACACCAGTGGAGAATGCGGGCATAATTTGGTTGATATAGGCCAAATTCTACAGAGTTTATATTCCTGCACTACAGCCTGTAAGTGCATAAATATTTTAAATTCATTACCCAATCTCAGTTCATTACCGCATTTGAGGGGGGGGGGGGGTTCTGTGATTCAGAAAGTCAGACTGGTGAAAGCATAGAGGAGTGTGGCCATTGATAAACACTTAGTCTGAAGGACCAGATGCATAGGATTACCACTGTATTGGGCACTCTATCACTAAAGAAGCTCAGGATGACTAGACATTGAAGCCTATCTTGTCTTTAAAAGGTAAGCCATTGAGGAGGACTGGGCTCAGTCAGACTAACCTAAAGTATTGCCTTCACAGCATTCACTTGAAACACTCCAATCATATATGGTGTTGGGAGGTATTGATTGCATGTAATGCCAAAAAATAAAAAAAAAAAAAGATAGTTGGGACTGTTGTGCCCTAGAAAACACGCATTGAAATTTCGGAATGAGACATTCAATTGAATCAGAACAGTAAGAGCACACATATCTGACCTACGGCATATTTTAAATCTATGGTTAGCACTATAACCAAACAGTAAAAGTAAAATGATAATTTAAATGGAACACTCTCGTGCAGTTTATGTAGCTGGCCTTTTCAGAATGAACCCAAGAAGATGCCAATGTTCTGTAAGCACCCAGAAAGTTTCAGTTTCTGTTTAACTAGCAATATCAACAGTACCTCTAACAAGAATGAGATTTATAACCAGCATGCAGTTAATGAAAACATAAATGTATCTACCAAAAATGTAATTTCTAACCAATGTGCTTACAGTGAAATTGTACCAGTGGAGTGCAATGAAGCTAGAGTAGTAAAATCAGCAATTTCTTACGCCACTAATAAGTTGGTCATAAATGTGGTATTGGCAGATGAGAAGGATTTGAAGGGGGTTGGTTAGGGTTTGGGAACATGGTGACACTTATTAAAAAAAACATATGGCTGTAGGTGTAAACCGATGACAAGAGGAAGGTGGAGATGATTGTATTCATGGGGACATGAAAATGTATCCATAATACACAAAGAAATTCGGAATCTGTTGGATACAATGTTACATTCCATATATTCTATGGTACCTAATGTAACATGACATCATTACTGATCATGGCTTCCCTTCATTCAAGGTACTGTGGAAAATATGGAGGAGGAAACCAGCATAGTTCTGTGGTCAGAATATATCCCTAGTAAAAATATGGTGGTGGCACAACAGTGTGACATTTTAAGAATACCCATTCTTGAATATAGCCCTAGTGAAAATTGGAGAAGGGGACAGCAGCAGACTTGACACACTGTTAAAAATTAACTCCTGATAGATGGGGCTCATTTATTCAGAGCTTCCCTGTGCCTGGCTTAGACACCTGTGACTACAAGACCTTAGATTGCTTCTAAAGCCATCTGTGAATCTACAAAGCTGATGCAAGTTTTTTTTTTTTTTTTTTTGCACTTTCTGTTACTATCTCAGTGCTGTTTAATAGTTCTGTGCTGCAGTTATTGATTTTTGTTGAATTTATCACTGTTTTTCTGCCTGAACTTGCTAAAAGAACACTGATACTGTACTGCTTTTAGGTCGTTTTAACATTATTCTGATATTTCCTAATCTCCTCTGATACTGCAAAAGCTGTTATGAATTTGCCAAAGTTCTCCTGAGTTTGTCAAAACATTTCTAGAGCATTTGTTACTGCAGTTGAGCTCAAAATGAGTTTTTTACATTGAGGATTTTATTCTGCACTCTGGTGGGAGCAGAGGGTTTTTTCAACCCCTGGGAACTGCTGGTGGAAGTCGTATTGTGTGTTTATCAGATTGGCTTGAAGGCTTAACTGTGTCATCCTGCTGGTATAAAAGTCTCGCACTTGCACAATGAACAAATGTGGTTACCAGTGCCTTGTATATAAGCAAACCTCTCCAGTTTAAAATACTCTATAGGAAACACTCTCCATAGTCTTCCACTGTTAATAGCTGCTTAAACAGCTGCCAGTTTGCACAGAGGGCAGCGCCACTGCAGGTCATGTAATAGTATACTGCTAAACATAAACACTTTCACTTAGCCCTTTAAGTGACTCTCCCCCATTCCTTCTCATCTACTAAGTGTCGCTCATCCCTCTGTAACAGATGACGAACAGGCAGGGTAGTTCGTTAAGATGCTTTATTACAAAGAAAGACATCAGGATGGATAGCAGCGTGATAAAATATAAACGGACTGATTAACAGACAGACCTTACAGACATACATGCTTACCACCATAACAGGAACAGGCAAGCAAAAACTGAGGGTAATGCTACTTTATGCTAGAAGTCAAAATCTCAAAATGCACTCCCTCGAGGCACTCCTTAAAATGGAGAACATAGATATCTGTGCAGTGACTGAGACCTGGTTCAAGGCTCCAGAGAGCACCCCTGCATTACCAGGGTATAACTCATACCAAACTTTTTGGCCATCTAACCTGGACCGGAACACTAAAGGCAGAGGTGTTGTCCGTATTCATTAAGGATATCCACACCTCTAGGCTAGTTGCTCAGCATAATGCAGCCGAGGTTATCCAAGTGCAACTAACTCTTGGCAAAACTGCAATCCAAATTGTAGCTTGCTACACATCCCCCACCATGCCCCAGGATTCCGACTCCTCTTTTCTTGATATACTGGAAAATATTAGGGTTCAGACCAACACCCTAATAACAGGCGATTTCAGCTACCCCATCATTAACTGAGAAAACTAGTCCTGTACCAACTCCTTCGCTCAATGCTTTCTGGAATTCATAAATTCCAATGCCTTGGATCAACTTATCCACACCCCCACCAGGGGCAACAATATCCTAGACCTAGTCATTACCAGCATGAGTGACAGGTGTTCCACACCTAAAGTCAACTCCTAGTTGGTCAGATCTGACCATGAACTAATCACACTAGATATCCACATCCCGCCCCCACCCCCCATTAAGGAAACCATGGTAAAAAATTTTTCCAAAGCCAACTTCATGCTTCTTAAGACAGAAGTGATGAACTTCATGACACCCATGCAGATGGACAATACAGTTACAACTGCTGAATCCTACACAAATGCACTATATATGCACTTACACGAGTGCATGGATCATGCTAACCCAAACAGAACCAAGACGCTATCCTCCAAAAAAAGGAAACCAATCTGGTGGTCCCCTGCCATAAACAAACTCTACAACAGAAGGAAGAAACTGTTGCAAAAGAGAGTAAAATCCCATCAGCCTCAATAACAAGCTGAGATCCCTTATAAGATCCTCCAAAGCTAGCTACGAAAATAGAATCACCACTGATTCTAAGGACAACCACAAAGCATTCTATAGCTATGTCAAGAATCTCAATGGCAACACCAGCTCTGAGTTTACAGCACAACGGCACGAAAATTACAGAACCAACTGATATTGCCAACATCCTGGCAGATAGGTTCAGTGCTAACTTTACGCCAGTCTCACCCCCTAAAGGGCCCGTATCTAAACAGGAAGAATGCAGACTCCCTATAATCACAACTATGCAAGTAAAAGCTGCACTCTCTAAAGCCAAAAGCACAGCATGTGTGGGATCGGACAACATCCCAGGCTGCGTTTTACATGAACTTCAGAACAAACTGGCTCCCCACCTAAGCATCCTGTTCAGTCATAGCCTCATGTCAGGCTTTGTGCCCACTGAGTGGCACACAGCAACAGTTATCCCACTCCACAAAGGGGGAGCCACCACTGATCCCGGGAACTATCGCCCTATTAGCCTGACTAGCCTGGTCTGCAAGCCTATGGAACGTATCATCATGGAACTCGTAAACAAAGACATTGGTAACCTCCACACTCTGGACCCCACCCATTTTGGGTTTGTGAAAGGCAGATCATGCCTCCTGAACCTGATCAACTTCTTTGGGGGCAGTCACCAAAGCTGTAGATGAGGGTAAGGTGGTTCACACAGGCTTTCAACACCATCCCTCATTCTGGAATTATAGCTAAACTCACTAAACTAGGTATAAATCTCTACGTCACAATATTGGTTGCCAACTGGCTCACTGACAGAACCCATACTGTAAACGTTGCAGACTCCAAATCTGACTTCAAACCAGTGACAAGTGGAGTACCACAGGGTTCAGTCCTGGGACCTCCTGTTTGGTATCTACTTCTCTGAAGTACAAGCTAATACAGAAGGCCTTTGGATAATGAAGTTCGCAGATGACTGCAAACTAGGAGCCAAAGTCGAGTCCCCAAATGATGTGGACATCCTACAAAAGGGCTTCACTGAGACAGATGCCTGGTGTCAGAGCCATGGCCTCAAGCTCGATGCTAAAAAGTGCATTGTCACCCCCTTTGGTAAAAACTCTGTACCCCTGAAGTACCACATAGGCGGCAGTGTACTTAACACCGAATGTGTGGTAAGAGACCTTGAGACCCAGGTGGACGGTAGTCTCTCCTTTGATGATCACATTGCCACAGTAGTCAGGAAATCCTTCTACGTGGCACACCTCATCACAAAAGGGTTTTCATCCTGGAAAAAAAAAGGTAATTGTTCCCCTCTACTCGACATTCATTAGACCTGTTAGAGTACAACGCCCCTTTTGGAATGTACCTCACAAGACCTCTGCAGCAGCTGGAAAGGCCACAGAAGTACCTCACAAAGATGATTACTGGCCTCAAACAGATGCCCTATAAAATCCCGGTATATGTGAGGCAGAGCACCTCGCTGGCCTTGTTCAAGAGAAATCTTGACCAATGGATGGGAGATCGCAGATATACCCCAGGGATTACCTCAGTGTCACTGCTCAACAGAGGCACAGCAAAATAATGGGTATAGTTCCCCATACTAAAGGGGTGGCGTAAGCCACAAAACTATGGGCTAGGTTTGTAAATGCCCTCGGGCAGATAGCCTAGTATGAACCTATGAACCCTACACTGACCATCTCAAAAAACTCCAGCTTTACTCCGTAGCATGTCGCCTACTCCGAGGTGATCTCTGCCTAACATATAAAGCTATGTCAAACCCAGAGCTGTTGGTCATGCTACACCTAAAGAAATCCCAATCCCTCCAAGCTACCTAGGGATCTGAACCTTGTCACCACAATAAACAGGACATGCTGGAGGGGTAGATTCCTATCCCAGAGACTTCCCATATCTGGAACAAGCTTACCCATCTATGTCAAGCAAAGTTCCTCATTAGCACTCTTCAAGAAAAATCTTGATGAGTGGATGGGAAATAGGAAATACACCCCGGGGATCACTTCTGTGGGTCTGCTCGACAGTGGCATAGGAAAATACTTTCTTGGGTGGAGTAAGCCAGGGAACCTTGTTGGCTAGGCTTACTTAGGCCCTTGGGCCGATAGCCTAGTACCTACCTATGAACATCTCAACAGCTTACTTCAAAATGGCAGTCAGGCTAGCCCGTACTCAGTATTTACACTTGTGCAAGCCCTTGGATAGCTTTTTAAAGATACATGCATACACATTTGTTGACATCCTCCCTCTTAAAAAGATTGCTCTTAGTTGAAAATAACATGGGATTTAGACATGCATTACTAAAGACATTAGAAACAAACACAGTGCTCATGTCCAAGTTGCTGTGTATCTATAACATGGTCTGGAAATGCGACCGGGTCTGGTAACATAACAATCTGGACTGGGTTTAGTAACTAGGACAGTCTTCAGTGAACAACGTATGTCAGGAACGTCTGGATTCATAACAGGAACAGAAATATTCTCTGGAACTGGAACCCTGGATTCATAACAGGAACAGAAATATTCTCTCGAACTGGAACACTGGATAACTCACTCTCTGAGATGGTCTTTCTCATAGGCTATGTGCTGTAGTATAGACTCTGACACCGGCATCAAATGTTTCCAATTCCACTTAAACTCTACTCCTTGTGATTCCACAACGTATGATCTCTGCTCTGAGCAAATATTCTTAACGACTCCAATCCGATCATAACCTTTGGATGTTTGCATCCTTACCACTTTTCCTTCTCATAATGGATTGAACTGTTTGCGGGTCTTATCGTAGTAGGACGTTTGGGTTAAATGCTTCTTCAACAGATTGGTTTTTCACTGATCTGTTGATGTTCTTCGTGTTTCACTGTTGTGGTCATTACATTTGGGTTATCTGCTTGCAGTAGCCCTCAGTCGGCCTGATTAACAAGTCTTGGGTCGGATGTCGGTTGCTGTCTCTTCTTTCGTGACGTCAGGTGTATAAAACATGCAGCCATCGTCATTACATCAGTCTTTCTTGCCGTGCGGTGCCAGAAGCAGTTCGCAAGTGCCGGTCGGCCGATTCCTGAAATTTTCATTTTCAAATTTCAGAACCGAAGTCTTCAACTAAAAGCTAAGTACCCTGTTGGGGAAACTTTTTCTTGCTCTTAACTGATGTCAGTAAAAGTAAATAATTGTATTTCTTGCGGAAAGCAAATACCTCATGAAGATTTTCATTCGTACTGTATTCCTTGCCTAGGCCTTGACCATGATGTACCTCGCTGTCGGTTTTGTGCCTTATTTAAACCACAAGCTCTCCATCGTCTGTATATTTATGCTTCTAAATATTTTGGTGCTTGGTTCAATTATCCTGATATGTCTTCGGCCATTCGACTACTGACATTCTGAAAAAACGCAAAGAAAGACAGAGACAGGCCGCCCAGTTTGCTGGTACTCAGTGAGGTGCTTTTGCAGCCCCTGATACCTGCTACTTCAGATTCGCAGGCCTCTACTGAGACCCATTCGGAGTCTGGTATGCTGCGAGATGCTTCAACTGTGGAACCTGCAGATGTCTCCACCTTGGATGGGTCCGGAACCACTGTGCAGGCACCGGCTTCTGAGGGTGTATTCAGGCGTACTGATTTGTATATTAAACCAACGCTATCTTCTTCTTCAAGGCCTAAAACTCAAACCATGCCTAGAAAACTGGTGGCCAGACCGCATGGTCAGGCCTCTATGCCTAAAGAACGAATGATAAGAATGACTGAAGATCTTCTTACTTTAATCAGGGGAAGCCAAGCTTCCCCCTCTAAGAGACCTAGGACTGAGTTTGCTTATGATACTTCTGACCAGCATTCTGAAATTTTTGTTTCCTCTGATAACCAGGATTTACCCTTATCTACCTATGAGGATTCTGATGCTGAGGACTCCATTCCCTCTGCTCCCCTCCCCCCCAGAGGATTTCTCTTTTGGTGAAACCTTGCATACTCTCAGGGAGCATTTTCGTTGGGAAAGTCAGGATTTCTCTGATTCTAAAAAGAGGCTTAGGGATTTCTTACTCCTGCCCCAGCACAGGCCTTTAGCTATACCTCCTGTACTGGACATTGTCTGATGATTCCTTTTCAGAATCTAGCATGGCCCCTGACTCTTAACCTCCTGCTTCCAGGAAACCTGATAGATATTACAGGGTTCCTGACTCTCAAGTTCCTTTTCAAAAATCCTACTGCGGATCCTGAAACCGTTTCACAAGGACCCAAGGGCATTAAAGCTGCTACTGCCAAAAATCCTACCCCCTCTGATAGAGACTCCAAGGCGCTGGATAGATGGGGTAAGAAGGTATACACTTCTGCAACTTTGGCCATTAGGGCCTTGAATTTCATATGTTAAAGTATCAGCTGCATATTATTGGATTGCTTGAACAAAAAAATTATGTTTCCTGATTGTGCTGAAAATAAGATTTACAGGATTTAATGCAGTCTGCTAAACAAGTTGGTAAACCTACATTGCAGTGTGGTTTTGATTCACTTGAGGCAACTTGCAGGGCTGCGGTAACTGGGTCTGTACTTAGAAGGCATGCTTGGCTTAAGGAGCAATCCTTGCTAGATCATGTTAAAGCGAAATAACTGGATGCTCCCTTAAATCAGGACTGCCTATTTGGCAACAAGGCAGAAGAAGTTCTTAAAAAGATGGAGGGAAAAGCTAAATCTATGCAAACTGTTAGATTGTTTACAAGTACAACCTCCAAGATTTAGCAGGCAGTGGCCTTCTAAGAATTGGTCCTTTCTTGCCTCTTCCAGACCTTCTCAGTCCAAACCCAGATCCACCAGAGCACCCAGGCTTCAGTCCCAGGGGACACACAGGACTAAACAGTGGGGGGCCTCCACTTCCAAATCTGGAAGTAATAAAACTTCCCCCATGGTAAACTGTCTCTATGATTTCTTTTTAAAACTTACAAGCACTTCTCAACTGACTGCCCCTTTTGGGGGGGGGGGGATTGAACTTCATGCAAAGAACTGGGGACTCATTACCCAGGGCAAATAGGTTTTAAATACTGTGTCCCAAGGATACAGTTTTCACTTCCACAAGTTACCAACGCCAAGCGGTTGGCTGGATCTACTTCCAAATCAGTGGGCAGAGGCCCAAAAGCAAGTACTCTCTATCTTAAGCATAAGGGGCTATTCATTTGGTACCAGAAGAAGAAAAGGGACAAGGCTTCTACTCAAGATTTTTCCGGTACCCAGAAAAGACAATTCATGACATCCTATCCTGGACTTGTGCACTCTAAACACCTTTTTGGTGATTCCAAAATTCAAGATACTGACTTTTCACCAGTTGCTTCCTATGCTAAGCAAAACTGCCTGGTTGGCAACACTAAATTTAAAGGAAACATACCTGCACATCCCAATCAGGGAATCTTGCAGAAGATACCTGTGCTTCAAAGCAGGTTACACGCACTATCAGTTCTCTGCACTGCCCTTTTGCTTTTCTACTGCGCTCAGGATATTCACAAAGTGCCTAGCTCCAGTCATTGCATTTTGCAGGCAAAGAAATATTCTTCAGGATATTCACAAAGTGCCTAGCTCCAGTCATTGCATTTTGCAGGCAAAGAAATATTCAAATATACCAAAACCTGGACGATTGTCTAATTCAGGCAGAAAACCAGGACATACTTTTGAATCAGCTGGCTTTTGTACAAAGGGTGCTAACTTGTCTGGGGTACACCATAAACAAAAAGAAATTACACCTGGTACCCTGTCAACAAATTACATTCCTGGGAGCAAGCTTGAATACAACTTCCCAGATGGCTTTCCTCATGCCAGAGAAACAAATTCACTTGACAACCTACTTCAAACAATTGGCCACAAAAACCTTGCTATCTGCAAGGCCCAGGGAGCCCAGATATAGACTTGTTTGCCTCTCCCCCCCGGAACTATCAATTGGAAACATTTTGTGCAAGGACCCCCCACAGACAAGCTTGTAAGGTGGATGCTCTGTCCTTCAGCTGGAAAAAAAACTATCAGTTCATGCCTTTCCTCCTCTGCCTCTGCTCTCCAAAGTACAAATAAAGATCAAACAAGACAGACCAAGGATGATTTTGATTGCACCAGCCTGGCCACTCCAGCACTGTACCCCCTCCTGCGCAGTGTATCACTGTTGGCCCCATGTCACCTGCCTCAGACTCCTACCCTGCTGTCTCAGCAGGAGAACCAGATTCCACACCCTCAGCTTCAAACGCTGAACCTAGCAGCCTGCCTAATTACCTAAGTTCTCCTTTACCATCCCTCAGTAAACCAGTGATGGATGTCATTTTAGAGGCAAGGGGGCCTAGTTCTAGAAAATCTTATGCTGAAAAATAGAAAAGATTCTGTGCCTGGAACCAATCTCAAGGGATGAGCACAGCAGTGCCCAACTTACCTCAGATTTTACAATACTTAACTGAGATGCTTCACAAGGGCCTGTCTTTTTCCTCAGTAAAAATTCACGCCTCAGCCATTTCAGCTCATTACAACACAGAACCTCCCCTCTTCTCTCATCCTCTGCTCAAGCAGTTCCTCAGAGGGGCTGAAAAATTTAAGACCATCCAGAAGAGCTCCAACTCCAGCTTGGGACCTTAACTTTGTATTGGAGAAACCCACCCTTCCTCCTTTTGAGCCAGCTGCTACTGCAGATTTAAAATTCCTTTCTTGGAAAACAGCTTCCCTTTCAGCCATCACTTCAGCAAGAAGGGTATCTGAATTACAGGCAGTGGAGCCTTTCATCATCTTTCATGCGGACAGGGTGTCCCTCAGGACCAATCCCTCTTTCATGCCAAAGGTGGTATCCAGTGTGGCCTTTAATCAGTCCATTCATTTGCCAACCTTCTTTCCTAATCCACAGAACAAAGGGGAACAGGTACTGCACTCCTTAGATGTGCACAGACAACTTAGATTCTACTTGGATAGGACTAAACCTCAAAGGAAATCAGAACTGCTGGTGGCAATTGCTGCAGGGACAGAGGGGAAGGCTATTTCAAAGCAAAACATTTCTAAATGGATAGGCCATTGCATTCATTTCTGCTAATAAGCACCATGGAAAACCTATCCCACAGGGGATCAAACCCCACTCAACCAGGGCTGCATCTACCTCTACAGCCTTTCAAAGAGGTGTACCTACCAGGGACATCCTAGAAGCTGCTACTTGGAGTTCTGTACATACTTTCACCAAGCATTACCATTTGCCAATTTTCTCTGAATCCAGAGCTGGCTTTGCCACTGCAGTTTTGCAGGACCTTTTATAGGTGGTCCTAATGCTATCTGAATTCCTCCTCCCATCCTTAGCTTTGGGAATCTACCCAAATGTAATGACATGCAACAGTGAAACACGAAGAACATAGTACAGTTGTGTACACTTACCATAAATGAAGATGTTTGAGGGTATTCACTGTGGCAGTCCTGGTTACCCTCCCTCCAGCCCTCTGACTTTTTTTGGCTATACCTCTTTGCTCCTTTTCAAAGTTTAAAAGCTTTTTGGTGTATTTGCTTTTTTGTTTGAGGTATAACCTTGTACATTTATAGATTTAATTGCTTCCCATTAGGGGGGCACCTGACATCTGGGGCAAGAAAAACTGATGTTATGATGTTGGCTGCATGTTTTATACCCCTGACAACTTGACGTCACGGAAGAAGAGACCGCAACCAATGTAGGATCAAGACTGTTAATCAGGCCGACTGAGGGCTACTGCAAGCAGATAACCCAAATGTAATGACTGCAACAGTGAATACACTCTATCATCTATATTTTATGGTAAGTGTACACAACTGTACTTCCTTGACACATGGAACCAATAATTCACTACTAATTGGTAACATGGTTCTGGTTTGTCTCGATAGAAGTCTCTGGGCAGGTGAACCAAGATGTTGATCATGAGGAATATTTCTGAGATTCAAGAAATTCAGAAAAACATCACTATTCTCTCATTTCGACTTCTCTACTAACTGTTATGCACTTTGAACTGCACGGTCTGCCATACCATTTGACTGAGGATAATCTGGGCTACTCATGACATGAGTAAAGTCCCACTGTTTGGCAAATCTTTTGAACTGTTGGCCTGTAAACTGTGTGCCACTGTCAGAAATAACTTTGTGAGGACTACCATGGACTGCAAAATAACGCTTCATCTTAGTGATGACAGTGCTGGATGCTAGATTAGGAAGTAGAACAGTCTCAAACCAGTTTGAATAAGAGTCTACTAACACCAAGTAATGTTGACCATTCCATTCGAAAATGCTAGCTGAAGTGGTTCTTTCAGTTGATGTGAGTTAGTACCATTACATACAGAATGATAGTACACTCTCAATATCTTATGACATAGAAGGCCAAAATACTAGACCTGTCACCCTTCTTTTGGTAGAGTCTGCTCCTGGGTGACCACGATGCAAGTTAGTAATGTACTCTTGTTGCAAGGACTTTGGAACAACACCTCAAGAGGTTCTCCGGTTTGATTCTCAGCTGGGGTGCCTTCTGTGCGGAGTCTGCATGTCCTCCCTGTGTTCGCGTGGGTTTCCTCCAGTTGCTCCGGTTTCCTCCCACATCCCAAAGACATGCATTAGGTGGATTGGACACTCTAAATTGGCCCTAGGTGTGAGTGTGTGTGCGTGTGCATCCCTTCTGTGGAAGGTTGGGCGCTGGGCTGGCAACTCGACACCATAAAACTCCACTGCCAATCATGAGCGGACAAATGATCTGCTGTGGCGAACCCTAACCGGGAAAAGCTGAAAGATGAAGAAGACATTTGGACCTTTCATAATGATACCATTGCCTGACAAAATCTCACCTCTGTATGGAAAATAAGGTTGCACTTTTGAGGTAAACTAGATTGCTTTAACGGCCATCCTAGTTGAATAAAGTGGTTGAGCCTCTGTAAAACTGGATCTGTGGCTGTGTGATCTCTCAGCTCATCAAGACATGTGGAAGAAACATTTCTTACTTCTATGACCTCAAAATCAAGGTTCTTATTCTCATGCTATTCATTGGTGTTTCTTGGCGATCTGGACAATGTATCAGCAAGATAAAGAAGTTTGCCTTTCTTGCAGACAAGTGAAATTATACTTTTGCAATCTCAACATTATACGTTGCAGTCTGGCTGGAACTGTATACATAGGCTTTCTCAAAATAGTGACTAGAGGTTGGTGGTCTGTTTGTCTGGATAGGTCACCCATAAACATAATCCTGGAACTTTGAACATGCAAACACAATTGCTAAAAGCTCTTTCTCGATCTGAGCATACTGCTTTTCTTTGGGTAAGAGTTCTCAATGCATAGACAACTTGTTGACCCTCTTGCAGGATGGCTGTTCCTAGGCCAAATCTCAAGGCATCACATGAAAGAGTGACTGGCTTGTGAACATCATAGTATCTGAGAATTTGTGGACTGGCAATTCTCTGTTTCAGGACATCAGATGCTGTTTGGTGCTGTTCTAACCAAGACCAAGATGCATCTTTACATGTCAGCTCTCTGAGTGGTGCTGATGGAATGAACTTGCCTAGGTAGGTAACCATGCCAAGAAAACATTGTAGGGCTTGAACATTGTCTAGAGCTGGCAATTTTAGAATGGCTGTTTGCTTTACCCCTGTAAATTAAATATACCAACTCCAAGATTGCACTACAGTGGAAAAAAGTTAATTTCCTAACCTTATTGTGTCACAATCACCACTGAGAGCGATCTGGGAGTTGGTGTATTTTATTTACGCAGAGTGTGGTGGCAGAGCCCCCACATGGGGGGGGGGGCAGTGGGGCTTTCCCCCCTACAGAAACGTAGTAGTAATTGTGTTAGTTAGGTGGTGGTGTAGGTGGAGGGGATGTTATTTACTTGTGTAATGTACTCTTCAGTGTTATGAAGCACTTTCAGTGTTCTGAGTTTTCAATGTTTTGGGTTTTCAGTGTTTTGAATTTTTGATGTTATGGTCTCAGTGTTATGAAATTCAACGTTATGAAATTTCAGTGTTATGAAGTAGATCCATAGAAACACATCAGGATGGATAGCAACATCATGAAATATAAACTGATTAACAGACAGACCTTACAGACATGTATGCTTACATCTCAAATGCTTACTACAAAATGACAGTCGGGCTTACACTTGTGCAAACCCTTGGATAGCTTCTTAAAGGTACATGCGCACATATTGATCTACACTAAGGATCTGGTATAATGACTAGGTACTTCCCTCTCCTCTCTGTTTCTGGCCTGCAGAATATGGGCACCTTGAGGAAGTATAGTAACTGCCTCATGTTCACTCACAACCATTTAATTTTAGAACAGACAGTGTGTGAGAGATGTAGATACACCGTGTCATTGAGGCAAAGCTGTCATATACACACAAAAAATGCAAACCAGGTTGTCAGTGGTGCGCCCAAAACACTAACTACCAACACTAAGGAACAAACACATAGACCCACATATGCAGAGGTACTCATTTGTAATCTACACAAACCTCCAAGGCCTCCTAAATGCATCTCTGTGACCCTGCACACACTCAAAAAAGATAGCTCCTCACACAACACAGAACTCTGAAAATCATGGTATCTCTGCTTCCAAGCCCATATGGCAGCACACCACACCACACAGCCAAGCATTCTAGTTGTTGGGGATTCCATTGTAAGACATACTGATGTCCCCTTACCAGGCCAAACAAGGAGAAGATCACAGTGAGCTGTTGGTCTGGAGCCAGGATCTGCCAGATCACACATGCACGTATGTCTTTAAACCACAAGTACCAGTATGACATGATCATAGTCCAATGGGGGATCAACAACCTAAGACGTACCTCACTGAACTATATGAAGAGAGACCTGATGCAGCTCTCTGAATGTGTCCCAGGTGGGTATTAATCTATTATTGACTAGCATCGTGTTATCACCAAGGATGATGGCACAGTACCAGCAAAAAATGATTAACTTCACTAATTGGATTAGTTTCTGGTGTCACAACAAAGGGATCCAATGTCTGTCAGCCATGATCGACAAACCAGGATGCTTTGCCAGAGATGGTTTGCATGTGTCACCACTTGGGTTCTGGATACTGTAAAAATGTTATCTGTCCTCCATAGTGCCTTTTTAGGCCATGCCAAGTTGTTACACTCCAACATAACAAAAATCACTCGCGACTACCTAAAGGTATTGTTGCTCAGAGCTAGGAATTTAAATAAAAAAACTGCACTCCCTGGCAGCTCTCCTCACCTTGGAGAAAGCAGACATTTGTCCAGTCAAAAGAAACGTGGTTCAGAACCATGGATAGCAACCTGGCTATCAAAGATTGTAATGTATTTCACAATTTTCGATCTCACTCAGCTCAGGATAAAAGCCAAGGGAGGAGGTGTCCTGGTGTTCATAAAGGGCAACTGTACTGCTAGACTGCTCCAGCAACATGACTCTCTTGAGCTACTCCATGCCAAGCTAACCATAGGTGCAACCCTCTTTAATATCCTTGCTAGCTACAGATCCTGTAACATGAGTCTGGAAAACCACACCTCCTACCCAAACCTACATTCAGCCTAATGCCATACTTGTGGGTGATTTTCAACTACCTCTCCATAAACTGGGAGAACTTGTATGACCCATAATTCACTTGCTCAGAGGATTTTGGACTTCATCAACACAAACATCCTGGTGCAACTAGTTAGTTCTCCAACTAGAGTACAAATATCCTAGACGTAATACTCACGAACAGGAGTTGATGCTGCTCCCTCCCATGCATTGCCTCCTTCTTGGTAAGATCTGACCACAAAATGATTTCCTTTAGTGTTAAAACTAACCCAGAACCCCCATCAAACTCCAAACCTGCTAAGAACTTTGCTAAGGCCAATTGCCTCAAACTAAGTTGTGACAGCTCATTAAACCTCCAAGCCCTTCGAACCTGGTTGACACTGAGGTTTACTCTGACCTGTACATATAAGTATTGTACAACCACATTCATAGTTGCATAGAGGAGGCAGTACCTGTCCAAGTCAAACCTTTGATTACCGGCACAACTAAACTACCCTTTTGGGCCTCTAGCATAAATACTGTTCAACAAAAGGAAAAGAATCTTCTTGAAAGCTAAGAAGAAGCAGACAAAACTGTGCAAAAAGACGTTCACCAGTCTAAAACAAATTCAAATATGCTAAAACAATCTGTGAGACAAAACAATAGCCTGCCAGGTGAAAGATAACCATAAGGTTTTTTTTTTAAATTATGTTTGTAACCTCAGGGGAAGTGCTCAGCAATGTGCCGAGTTAATCTTGAACGACCATACTTGCACCCAGCCTGAAACTATAGCAAACCTGCTGGCTGACAAATTCATTTCAAACGTCTTCCCCCATCACCTCCTTCCACACCCAAAGAAATGGGTACGGAACGGTTCGACCCCATTGAAATGGCAAGACAAGAAAAAAATAAACCGCAGTCATTTTGACATTAAGAAAAAAATACAGCTTGTACATCCACACAGTAACTGAAAAAATGTCAAAGATTACCTCAAAAAAAGAAAAAAAAAGAAGTCATGAGGATATATAACTGTTTAAAAAACTTTGCATTTGAAATACATATATTAATAATATTAATGTTAATTTAAAATAATATTACTCTTAGTAATGTTAAATAATATTGATTTTACGGTTGTTAAACTGTTTTATTTAATTTGTAAATATAATTGATTTAAATGTTAAATTAACATTTACATATAAAAAAGTTAAATAATATATTAAATGCTTGTGGAAAAAATCATGACTGAAATATTAAGCAATAAAATGCTTTTATAAAACTTTTTTGTATAATTGGGGTCCCATAGACAATAAATGTAAATTTAAACATGAAAGTGTATACAGTTTCATTGGGGTTGAATCGTCCAGTGTCAGATTGTCCTACTTCCAAAGAAATACCCATAGCCATTCCCCAACCAGTCATTATGAGGGAAGAGGTCCTTACAGGGCTTGCTAAGGCCAAAAGCACAACCTCCTTGGGCCCTGTCAACATTCCAAGATGCTTTCTAAGTAGCTTAAAACAGAATCCATCAGTACCACTAGAAACCCTCTTAAAGCCTCTGGGACAGCCTTTGTCCCAGACGGATGGAGGACTGCAACATTCATCCTTGTGCTCAAGGGTGGCCAATCAACTGATCCAGGGAACTACAGACCCTTGAGCTTGACCAGTCTTGTCCGCAAGGCCATGGAGAGAATTATCATGGACCCGATTAGTAACGACATAGGAACGCTTCAAACATTGGACCAGACCCAATGTGGTTCTATCAAAGGGAGGTCTTGCCTAATCAATCTGGAGGACTTCTTTGAAAGTCACTAGAGCCACGGATGAGATTAAAACGGCACACACTGCTTATCTAGACCTGGCCAAAGCTTTCAACACAATCCCCCACATGGGGATCTTGGGTAAACTTACTGAGGTAGGCATAAACCACTACATTGTCAGATGGATAGCCAACTAGCTGACTGACAAGGATACATGTCTAAATAGGTGAATTTACTTCCAATAAGAAACCGGTGACTAGTGGTGTCCCACAGGGCTCAATGTTGGGACCCCTCCTGTTTGGTATATACTTATCTGAAGTGAAGGTCAGTGTTGGGGGCCTGTTTCTTACCAAGTTCACCGACAACTGCAAGCTGGGAGCAATCCCTGAATCCCCAAACAATGTTGACATCCTACAAACAGGCCTAAAAATGACAAAGGACTGGTGCCAAAACCATGGTCCAAGACTAAATGCTAAAAAAGGTGTAATCATACCCTTCGGAAAATCGGATATCCCTGCAAATCATAATATCGATAGCACATCCTTAAAAGAAGAACCAGTGGTGAGTGACCTAGGAACACTGATAGATAATAACCTAAACTTTTGCCACCAAGTAGCTATGGTAGTGAGAAATCCTTCTGTGTGGCTCAACTTGTAAGTAAAGGCATGGCATGAAGATCAAAGGAAATTATAGTGCCATTGTATTTGGCCCTTATCAGACCCATAGTAGAGTACAGTGCTCCCTTCTGCTTGCACCTAAACAGGCACTAACACCAATCGCAGCAGCCCCAAGTGGTTTCTCATTAAAAAAAAAATTGAAGCGTATGGTTGCAGACTGACTAAACACCCTATGCCTGACCTATAAGGCATTTCCTGATCCAGCCATGATGGAATTGTTATATATTTGAGAGAAAAATTATACAAGGGTTACACATTCCATGGACTTTAACCTTATTTGTGACTCTAACAGAACTTGCTGGAGAGATGATTTGTATCCCAAAGGCTACTTCATCTGTGGAATAAACTTCCCATTTTTGTTAAACAAAGCCTGTTCCTCACACTCTTCAAAAAGAATTTGGATAAATGGATGGAGAACCATAAATTCACTCCCAGGGTACTGCCCGTGTCCTGTATGGACAGAGGCAGCCTGTAAAATGACTCTGAGCTCCAACACCCAAAGACCCATTACCCTGATACTACCCCCATCCCATATATGTGGAGTTAAGATATAGTATTGTCATATCCTGGATATAATTGGCTAGGCTTGTAAAGGCTCTTGTGCCATTAGAGTAGTAATTGCCTATGAACCTATGTAGAAACTTCAAAAGGAACTAAAAGCTGGCCTTGGCTAGAGGGAATAGAAGAGCCTATATATTATAATAAGCTTGTTTAGAGATCATCACTGGAGCCCCCAGTTTATAAGCTAGTGGAAGTAGTCCATACAGAAAGTGAAAAGGAAGAGCACATAGGTGTGGTATTAGACCTTGTGAGAAGATTCCAGTCATTAAAGTTTGAAGGATTTCTGTGTGGAAAAGAGGGAGATAACTATGAGACTAAACGGGCCCTGAATAGTGTCCTAGATAATTTCCTCTCTGTATTGTCGAAATTGAGGGATGGTCAGAAATGGAGTCCTCAGCAGCAGGTATTTAAGAGACCGAAGTTAGAGGTAAAAGAATTGCCAAAATCAAAAGCAATGACAGCAGTTGCCATGAGGTGCCTTTTGTAGAGGAAAGTAAAAGAGAAGAAAAACATCTTAATTTATGTTTGCAGGTGAAGTGTTTATACCCTTTGTCACATCATTATCATAAAGAAACTGTTTCTGACTAAAAGATATGTAGGTAAGCAAAGAAAATTTTATGAAAGCACTGGAAGAGGACAATTTTAAGCAAGTCTAGAGAAAATATAGCTAAAACAGGATAGCTAACATAAGCAGACTGGCCTCATCCCAGTCCCATGTTTTGAATTAAGGAATGATTTGCTGCAGAGAGTAAACAAACAAAAATGAAGAAATATTACACCAAGTGTTAGTTCTAACATTTTAGAACTATTTGTGTTGCAAATGGCATGCTGTCTTATTTTGGGAGGACAAGTAAGGTTGGACAAAACCAAAAATATAACATTAACTAGATTCTAATGGTCTAATGTAATGAACAACACTGGGAACGTCTGTGCAACTTAACCAGAATGTCAAAAGATGGCACCACATTCTCTGCTCAGAAGTCCACTAATTCCAATGCCGATTATTAAAGTGCCATTTGAGCAGAAAGATATGTATCTGGTAAGTCCATTAATAAAGTCTGGTAATGGCTACCAGTAAATTCCAGTCATTACTGACTGCTTCACCAAGTGTTTTGAAGTGGTACATGTGTGATTACCAAAGAGCTAGTGTTGCTTTTCTTAGAGCTTTTAATCCCAGAGAAGTACTCACAGACCAAGAAACACTACTTGTGTTCTGGTAATATAGTAGCTTTGCTAGTGTTGTAAAGTGAAACAGTTAAGAATGTCGGTGCACCACTGGTAAACTGGATGGTTTGCCAGCATAATACTTTACTAATGATGTAAATTCACCGAGTAACATCGATGTCTGTATATTGTATTATTCTTGGGCAGTATACTACTGTTAGGATATTTTTCTTGTATGGAATTCCCTTTTGTAATATATTCCATCTTTTTTTCTACTCGCAGGCAAATGTGTTTCGTTAAAAACAGCACTATCTGTCTGCAGCAGTGTCTTTAGGCAGTGTAGTCATGTTAGTGTGTTGTTTCAGTGGAATTCTAGATCAGCTCAGCAGGCACTTTCCAATCACAAGTAATGTAGTCTCTTGGTAACTGCATTGTATGGTCTGCCACAGTTTTCTAGAGGGATGTGATTGTGTACCCTCTCTCACTGCCAGTTTTAGAAATGCAACACAAAACAGTCAGATTGCAGCCTGTGCCTTTTCTAGAGCTGCACACATGAATGAGTGATACTTTTCCCCCACTTCAGAGACAGTTTCAGAATTGTTGGGGGACTTCACTTCTTCCTGTTAAGAAATATCTTCCCTCAGCAATCATACTGTAGCCTTTGATGTCTTTTGCCCAAACTATGTACCTTCTGCTATCTTTATTTTTTTTTAATTTAAAAAGTGGAAACATGGTCTTAGATGTAAGCAGTAAGTTAGAGTGGCTGCTCACAGAAAATAGTTGTTGCTGTCTAATGTGTGAGTATGCATTTTAATTTCACCTGCAAAAATTAAGCTGTTCTCAGCTAAGACACTGCCCAACAGATAACATATCCTTAGCAAGGCAGATTGGGAACTGGTGCAAGCACTGAGATCAGCTGAATACAGCCAACTTGTCGTAATGCATAACACCAGAGTAGTAAGAAGAATCTTAACTAAACACAGTCAGATTTGAAAGTAATACAGTTATATTACAGCAGGATGAGCAATACACAAATTTGCTATAATAACAGTAGGATGAGGACCATTAACCACAGTATACTCCAGAATAGCATGTTCAGATGCCAACAGTAGTATGATTGCAGGTTGGCTTTGATGCTATACACCAACAGAGGAGTGTGATCCTTGGAGATGGTAAGACCTGTCTGGTCTCTTTCGGACTTGTTGGCTTAGATTCATTGCCTTGGCAGCTGGATTCAAATATAACCATTAAGGACTCTTGCACTAGGGACAGTGATGACCAGTTTTGAGGAGGATCATAGTCCAGTGGATATAAGGTCCTGTTATGTGCATCTGATGCCTCTTAGGGTTGTCAGTTGAAATGGCCTCTCCTCAAGAAAATGTTACCAAACGCTGGTGTGTGTGTGTGTGTGTGTGTGGGGGGGGGTCTGGGGCTAATACTTCTTCAATGCTGGTATTGTATCCCAGAGAAGACATTTATGACCTGTAGTTTAGATGATCCTCATCTTCCTGAGCAGAATCAGCTTGTCTATTAACAGTATTGAGGGCCTATTGTGCTTAGACTACCATCCTTGGAGAAAACTCAAGAAACTCTATACTACAGAGGACTGGTCTAGAGAAGGGGAGGACATAGAAACCACCTGTGGCTTCCTTCGTTCTGACCTTAGTTGTTTGCTTGGTGCCTGTTCTCTGTGCTGGTAAGTAGATGTTTTTGATTAAAATGTGTGATTGTCTTCGATAGTTAGTATGAGTAAGCTATCCCCGCCTTGCTTAAATCAAGTCATATTTTTCCAGCAAAGATTATCTTTTGTCATCTTCTGAGGGATCATTGGTGCATTTGATTTGGTGTAACATGCTATAAACTACCGACATGACAATTTCCTTAGGGGCATTGTCAGAAGTTGGAGAGAGAATGCTTGGCCCAGGGAATGTTTGGGTACTACCAAGTTACCAAGATGAAAGCGCTTAACCTAAGTGGTTCATTTTTATTGTTTTTTTTTAAATAAAAGTTGATGTGAAGTTGTTCTGTCTCGCTGTTCATTCTTTACTGATGGGTTCGGAGCCAATCCCTTGGCTCCGAGTCAGCCAGTTGCAAAGCTCTAGATCTTCAAATAGCTTGAGGCCAAGTCCCTGTCCCATGATGCACCTAGCTTCACCTCAGATCTAGTTTGCCGCTGCAACAGATCTGAGGTTCTGCATTAGCTCGGGCCAGTAAAACTCTCTTTTTTATACTTACTTTCTTATATTAATATTTAGGTAGTTTAAATAGTTAGCTTTTGTTTGGTGTGTTTACCTACATTTATTCCCTTCCCTTAGTGTGCTTTAAAATTTCTAGTTGGCCTCTTGTTTTAGGCCTAGTTTAAAAACCTTTTGCTAATTACTAGAATGTATATAGTTCATAGTTCATAGTTCATAGGTTAGTACTAAGCTAACTGCCCTTGCGAGCCATTTTAAGCCTAGCCAATTATCCCTTGTGAGACTCAAACCATGCACCTTGCGTTTGTAAGGCAAACACCTTACCATTAGGCCATCCTCCCAACCCCTCCCATGTGAGAATCAAACCCTGCACCTTATGTCTGTAAGTCAAATACCTTAACCATTATGCTATAGACGGTTTATAGTTATTTGCTGTGTGGTGTGTTTAGCCTTAAATTTTTTTTTAGAAAAGGCTTGAATTTAATAATTACTGTTGAAGTTTTTGGTAGTTAATAGTAATTTTGTGGAATATTTAGACAAGTGTGCTGTGTCTTATAGCAGCTATCCTCTTTTTCTTTGCATAGTCTGCTCATATTGTGTGTTTTAGACAGTTTGTGGTGACAGTAATTTACCTTTTCCTGGCACTCTTATATTTACATTAGCATTACTGTGTGTGTGTGTGTGTGTGTGTGTGTGTGTGTGTGTGTGTGTGTGTGTGTGTGTGTGTGTGTGTGTGTTACTCAGCCTGTTTTTATTTAAGGCTGTTATTGATAATTACTGTTTAGAATGTTTTGTGGTGTAATTTTCTCTTTGGGATTACAATGGCTGACCAAGAGACGCATCCAAAGCCAGGTTTCAAAAACTACCCAAAATGTGGCCAAAAGATGTCTGTAACAGGATTCACTACTGAATCCCGAAATTACACAGTCCCGAAGCGTAAAATACAGAGACTATAAGCCCGAAACCCCACATTACCAAAATGTTAAAACCGTGAAATTCAAAGCCGCGAAAAGTATTGCATACATACAGCACATGCACAAACATACACACAGCCTCCCCGCATAACCAAACAAACCACCCTACACTAAAGATAAGCAGGGGGGCTCTGCCCCCCCTGCACCCCACACCCCCTACTTTAATTTTCTAACTCCGAGATGGCACAAACATACACACAAGGCAAACTCACACCCACACATTACAGCCCCTCACACTCACACACACACACCACAGTCACAACACACACTTACACACACTAAAGCCCCTCACAAACACACTTATACACACATGCCTATCTGAACTGCAACACCAGACGTGCTAACTCAGAATCCCTTAACATCGGGATTTTGAATTCCGCGCTTCTGGTCTTTCGGTAATGTGGGGTTTCGGCTACATGGTCTCGAGCTTTTGAAATTCGAGATTTCAAAAGTTCGAGATTTAGTAGTGTTCCCCTGTAACAGCCATGCAAATTGTGTATACTGTCTAGGAGCCCTGCATTTACAGGATAGTTGTTCTATATGCCATTCCTTCTCCTCCAGGGTCCTACAGGAAAGGAAAAGTAAATTAATACACAGAGGTTTGTTGAAACTGTCCTAAGAAGCTTTGAGTGACCAAGATGGATCCAGCAAGTCCTCAAAGCATTCTAAGACTTCTGACTCAAAGAAATCAAAAAAATATTCGACTTCGGCTCCACTGCCATCGGAACCAACAGTCTTTTCTTTGAGCCAGTTCCCAGTCTTGGAACTGGTATGCGAAACTCCTAAGAGCCCATTACTACAGTCAGTACCACCTTCAGTGCGCTCATCTCGGTCCTCTGAGCCTTTCGGATCTGGATGTGGGTCGTGTGCTGCAGAAGCTGTTATTGGCACCAGCCTTGGCAAAAATTTTATCGGATTCGTCCCAAATGGCTTCTGAGCCAAAGACCCTTACACCAGCGCAAACTGTTCCTCCTCTGAGCCATGCTGGTCCTTCGGAGCTGGAGGAGTTGGACCTGTTGATCGTGGAACGCTCTGAGCCGACGCCTGCTCTAGTGTCTTCGGCTCCGTTCACTCTGACATCCACGGTGCCGATCGAGGACTCTAGGGGCAGACACTCTCTGGTCGGGTCTGGGGAGGACAATCTGACTGACTTGTCAGTTCCAACTCTGACTCTCGGGGCTTGGGCGCAGATGACCTCTGCTCCTACCTCTGGTTCGGAGCCCATTGTCCCAGTGCCGGGGGGGGTCAACTGTTTCCTCAGATCCATTGGTTCCCTCGCATCGGAGCAGAGTTGCTTTCGATGCCATGAGGAAAGTCATGTCTCCTAAGGCATCCTCGACCTCAGGCCTGGCTTCCTCCTCCCCTAAAGCACCTGTGTCTGCTTCTGCCTTATACATCCTGACTAAGCGTGGAGACCCAGAGCTTCAGGAAGCCCAACTGGGTGGCCCTTGCTTTTCCGAGACCTCACCAGAAGCCCCCATTGATGAGTTTCCCAGGAAGAGATTGTGTAAGAGGAAACATCTAGATTCCCCCCCAGGAGTCTTTAACATCTGATACTGACTTGGATGAGTCAGAAGGGTCCCCACGGTCCCCCTCTGAAGATATCTCTTTCGCTGAGATACTTGAAATCCTGTGGCAGAGGGGTGACTGGCAGTTCAAAAGTCCTACTGAGGATGAGTCAGTTCTCCTGAAGGCTTCGGGTCTCAGCCCTCCACCTCTTGGGTGTCTCCGCCCTTCGATGAGCTGATGCAGCTGGTCTCATGAAGGGCTTGGGAGTCTCTGGATACTATAGAGTCTGTCCCTAGGAGGCCTAATAAGTTAATTTCTGCCCCCCTTGACAAATCTTTGACAAAAGGTGTGCCAGTTGATGCCATGGTGGTGGTGGCAGCCACCAAAAAGGAAATGTCTGAAACTTCCTTGTCTATCCATCCTCCTAACAGAGACTCCAAGATCATGGATAGATATGGGAAGTGCATGTTTAGTTCAGCGACTTTTGCTCTTCGTTCGTTCAACTATTTAACCCATTTTACCAGGTTACAAAGAGATCTCCTTAAAGAGCTAGGTGATGCTCTTCAGGGTACAGTAGCTACAGGAGCTACCGACAAAGTTGCCGCCCAGCTTGCTACCCTCAATTCTATAGTAAACTCCTCTGTGCGCCTCATTTCATATGCAGCTGATGGAACGAGTAGGGCTGCGGGTACAGGAGTTGCTCTTAGGAGACACTCCTGGATGCGCTTGTGTTCCTTCGCGAATGCCCCCTTTGATGGCTCGTCCCTTTTTGGACCTAAAGTGAAGGAAACCTTAACCAGGTGTGAGCAGGATGGAAAGACAGTCTGCTGTCGGGGTCCGTTTTTCCACCCCTACCAGACCCTATCCTAAGGGTCAAAGGGGATGAAAAATGAGGTTCTGAAAAGCCCAAGGAGCCTTTCAGGACACACGTGGTGAGCCCCCCTCCAGAAGCAGAGGAGGAGATAGTAATGGAAGATGCCGCCCTCACTGCACAGGGAGTCTGCAACACCAGAGTAACAGAGATCACATCTCTGGGAAGCCCTACTAGCGCTCCTGAAAGGAGGAGCGACTGTCCTGCTCTGGAGGCAGTCAGGGGTCGCTTATCTTTGTACCTAGATGCCTAGCTCAAAATAAAAGACAGCTGGATACAAAGTATCATTTCCAGAGGATACTTCATCCCATTCACCACACCCCCGCCACCCATAAGAAAACTCCCGGATGTTCCACCCAGTTACAGCGAACAAGCAACAATAGAGGTCCAAATGTTGCTAAGAAAGAGTCATCCAACCAGTCCCAGCAGACCAGACAGGATCTGGTACTTATTCAAGATTCTTTTTAGTTCTGAAAAAGACGGGGGACTGGAGAACCATATTGGACTTCAGCCGAATGAACAAATCTGTAAAGAAAGACAAGTTCCGGATGGTTACGCTTCAGTCTATACTTCCCTTCATAGGGAAAGGCAATTGAATATGCTTGATAGATCTCAAGGATGCGTACTACCACATAAAAATGGCCAGGCCATCCAGGGATCATCTGCGCTTCCGGCTGGGATCCAGTCATTACCAGTTTCGAGCCCTGCCCTTTGGCCCCTCACTACAACCCCCAGAGTGTTCACCAAATGCATGGCAGTGGTCACGGCTCACCTGAGGCATTTAGGAATCCAAGTGTTTTTGTACCTAGACGATTGGCTCCTTACCGCCACCACCAGGCATCAACTCATTCAGGCCAGGGAGTTCACTCTGCAATCAACTGGGCATTACAATCAACTCAAAAAAATCTGCCTTGTCGCCATCACAGCATATCGTTTTTATTGGAGCAGAACTGGACACCACCACCACCACACTAAGGCTTCCAATAGAAAGAGTCCTTCTTCATCAGCATGTCAGCGTTCTGATATCCAAAGACAAAGCTCCAGCATCAGAAGTTCTGAAATTGTTGGGCCTGATGGCAGCAGCAATTCTAGCCATACCACTAGGTCGTATGCACATACAGTTACTACTATGGCTGTTCACTCAATGGTCTTACCAGGAGCTTCCCATGTCTCACATGATAATGATCACAAATTCCTGCAAAAGGATCTTAAGTGGTGGTTGACCTCAGTTCATGTTACGATAGGACGCCCATTTGTGCTACCCCCTCCAGTGGCCACTGTGACCACGGATGCTTCCCTGATAGGGTGGAGGGGGGGCATTTTCAGGGAAAGTAGGCCCAAGGCACATGGACCGATCAAGAGACACATCTGCATATCAATGTCCTAGAGATGAGAGCAGTACTTTTGGCGTTTCAGTATTTTCAGGACTTTCTTCCTCTGGGTACGATTGCAATTCAGACAGCCATGTCAGTGGTCTGGTATTTGAATAAACAAGGAGGAACCAGGTTTTGCCCTCTTTGTTGCAAGACTCAGTGGGCTATTTCCACCCATTGCCTTCTGTTGGCAATGCACATCCCGGGGAAATCCAACGTGATAGCAGACAAGCTGATTAGAGCAATTTTGTTGCCCCACGAGTGGTCCCTCAAAAGAAATAGTGGACAGAATATTCCGCAGGTGGGGCCAGCCTTGCTCTGACCATTTTGCCAGTCACATGAATCTGAAATGCAGAAGCTACTTTGCCCTGATTCCCCTCCGGGAGAAGCCCCAAGGGACGCACTCGTACACGATTGGTCTCCGGGTCTCCTCTATGCATTTCCACCAATTCTATTGATAACCAAGGTTCTACAGAAAGCAAAAACCCTGGCGAGGACCATCATTTTAATAGCTCCTCATTGGTCTCATCAGATTTGGTTCCCCTTCCTTTGACTTCATCTTTTGGAGGACCCTTGGATTCTGGACCCAGTTCCAGACCTTTTGACGCACTCAGGAGAACTTCATTCCTCTCTGCAGTCCCTGAAGTTGAGCAGCTTGGCTGCTCCAATTCTTATCACAGCTAGGTTCCATAACCTTTCCAATGAGATGAAGCAAATTCTCTTATCCTCTCAGAAAACTTTTACAAGGAACCTATATCTTAGCAAATGGGAAAAAAATTTCTATATGGGCCTTTAAAAACAATATTGATCCTTACCAAGCCCCCATGGCCTCCATTTTAGAGTTCTTGACTATGATTTTCAACAAAGGAGCTGCAACAGCTACAGTTTGTGTTCAACTGGCTGCCATTTCTTATTTTCATCTTCGTTTTGAAGGATTGATTATTATGTCACACAAGTTATCCAACGCCTTTCTCAAAGGGACCTTTCATATTAGACCACCTGTGAAATCTCCCTATTCTCCATGGAATCTAAATTTTATGCTTTCCCGTATAATTCTTCCGTCATTTGAACCAGCTTCCTCATGTGACCTCAATTTTTTGTCATGGAAAACCATCTTTTTAATAGCTATTACTTCTGCCCGCAGATTGTCAGAGCTTCAGGCTTTATCCATCAAGCCTCCGTATTTGATATTCCATGCTGCCAAAGTCTCACTTAGAACAAAACCCCTCCTTCTTGCCCAAAGTTTGTACTGAAACTAATCCCAACCAAATTATTGATTTTGCCAGTCTTTTTCCCCAACCATTCACACAATTTAGAGTACATGCTGCACAAACCTGATGTTCACAGACAGCTCAGATTGTATTTGGATAGAACAAAAGATTTCAGGAAATCAGACTAGCTCTTTGTTTCATTTTCAGACTCCAGGAAGGGGTAGACCAGTGGCTAAAACAACTCTTTCTAAATGGGTATCTGATTGCATCACCGTTGCCTATTCAGCTGCTAACATGCCTTTACAGCATAAAATTAAGGCTCACTCAACCAGAGCTGTTTCTACATCCTCTGCTTTTGCTGCCAGACTTTTTATTGATAACATTTGCGCAGCAGCCACTTGGTCAAAACCTCATACCTTTATCACTCATTACAAAGTTGACAAGGCCTCCAGGGACAGGGCCTCCTTTGGATCCACGGTCCTGAGAAATATACTCTCGTGAGCCACCCGAGGTTGATGGTGCTTGGGAGGCTACCCATCAGTAAAGAATGAACAGCGAAATAGAACAACTTCACATAAAGAAGTTATGTACTTACCATAACGTTCCATGTGAGTTGTTCATTTCTCCAGCCTTTTTTT
>NC_056744.1:689944653-690101668 GCF_019279795.1 Protopterus annectens | reverse complement strand
CATGTCCCTATCGGTCAAAATTGCAGAAGATACCCCTGCTTCATTGCAGGTTCAACACATTACCAATTCTCTGCACTGCCCTTTGGCTTATCTACTGCGCCCAGGGTCTTCACAAAATGCCTGGCACCAGTAATTGCATACTGTAGACAAAGAGGAATTCAAATATACTTATACCTAGACGACTGTCTTATTCAAGCAGAAAGCAAGGACATTCTTTTACAGCATCTGGCATTTGTCAAACACCTTCTAAGTTGCCTAGGGTACACAGTAAACGAAAATAAATCAAAACTAGTGCCCTCACAAAGCATAATATTCCTGGGTGCCAGCTTGAATACAACGGCCCATATGGCTTATCTCACGCCAGACAAACAACGACAGCTGTTTCAGTATTTCAAAATAATGGCAACAAAGACCCAACTCCCTGCAAGAAAAATTCTGCAGGCCTTGGGATTCATGGCATCTTGCATACTACTAATACCATTTGCAAAACTGCATATGAGGAAATTACAGTGGTACCTGAAAAGTGTATGGACTCAGCACAGCCACAGCTTGGAAACAATGATACCACTCATTCCCTGCCTTCAACAGGAGTTTCTGTGGTGGGCACAGGCATGTCACCTCAACAAGGGTCAGCCTTTCACCTTACCCACAGCCAGGCAAACTATACCAACAGATGCATCGGACTATGCCTGGGGAGCACACATGGCAGGACAAGTGCATTCAGGGCAGGACAACTACTAATAAGGACAGACAATACCACAGTTATGTGGTACATAAACAAGCAAGGGGGCACACATTCCTACCCTCTATGCAGGCAAGCAATGATCTTGTGGAACACTGCACTGTCTTACGAGGTTCATTTACAAGCACAATTCCTGCCAGGAAAGAAAAACACATTGGCAGACGACCTAAGCAGAAACATCATGGATCCATACAAATGGAAACTAGATCCACAAGTATTTGCAATGATAGCTCAAAAATGGGGATGCCCAGACATAGATCTGTTTGCAAGCCCAAACAACCACCAACTTCAAAAGTTTTGCACAAGGACCTTCCATCCACTAGCTTAGAAAGTGGACGCCCTCTCATTCAGTTGGAAAACATTAACAGTGTATGCCTTCCCTCCACTGCCTCTTCTAGCAAAGGTACTGCTGAAAGTCAGATTAGAGAGGCCACAAATGATTCTTGTTGCACCAGACTGGCCACGCCAGAATTGGTATCCAATTTTAAGGAACATGGCCCAGGGCCCACCATGGAGTTTGCCACAAATTCCTCACCTGCTCACCCAGCGTGACAATCTGATTCTACACAGCCAGCTCAAGACTTTAAACCTGGCTGCATGGCAAATTACCTAAACAGCCAGCCAACAACTTTATCCAAAGCTGTTATGGATGTCATTCTGGAGGCCAGGAAGCCCAGCACCAGGAAAACCTATTCAGACAAATGGAAAAGATTTTGCGCCTGGAACCAGGCTAAAGGCCTAAATCCCCTGGAGCCGATCATCCCTCAGATTCTACAATATTTAACTGAGATGTTACACAAAGGACTTTCCTTTTCATTTATTAAGATCCACGCCTCAACAATTTCAGCTCATTACAGCACGGGTCCTCCTTTATTTTCACATCCACTCCTAAGACAGAACCTCAGAGGGGCTAAGAACTTAAGACTGCCAAGGAGAGCTCCAACACCTACTTGGGATCTCAACTTTGTCCTGGAAAAGCTTACACTGCCGCCCTTTGAACCAGCTTTTTCAGCCGATTTAAAATTTCTTTCATGGAAAACTGCCCTACTACTAGCAATAACCTCAGCTAGAAGAGTCTCAGAGCTACAGGCACTAATGGCAGTGGAACCTTTCCTCATTTTTCATCAAGACAGAGTTTCTCTACGAACTAATCCTTCCTTTATGCCAAAGGTGGTATCCAGTGTTGGCCCTAAACCAAACCATCCACGTGCCCACCTTCTTCCCAAATCCCCAGAACAAAGGAGAAAGACTCCTGCGCTCTTTGGACATTCACAGGCAATTACGTTACTACTTGGAAAAAACTAAGGCCTTCAGAAAAACTGACCAGCTCTTTGTAGCCTATGCTACAGGATCACAAGGAAAAGCTATCTCAAAACAGACCATTTCTAAATGGATAGGACATTGCATACTTAGGTCCCACTCCACCAGGGCTACAGCTACATCAGCAGCCTTTCTCAGTGGAGTGCCAACCAGGGATATTCCGGAAGCTGCTACTTGGAATTCAGTGCACACCTTCACCAAACACTATCACTCACCTCTTTACTCTAAGACTAGAGCTGGTTTTGCCATTGCAGTTTTGCAGGGCCTACTAGCTTCTTCTAACCCGGTTTGACTCCACCTCCCCTCCTTAGCTTTGGGATTCAACCCAAGTGTGATGACTGCAGCAGGGTAACACAGTACAGTTTTGTACCTACCATAAATGTAGATATTAGAGTGTTCACCCTACTGCAGTCCAGGTTACCCTCCCTCCATCCCCTCTGAACTAGCTGAACTTATCTCTACCCACTTTATCCTATACTACCTCTGTGGTGTATTTGCTTCTACGCAAGGGTTTTGTTTTATTTTTATATAGCCATATGTAATGTAAATATATATATATATATATATATATATATATATATATATATATATATATATATATATATATATATATATATATATATATATACATATATATATATATATATATATATACATATATATATATATATATATACATATATATATATATATATATATACATATATATATATATATATATACACATATATATATATATATATATATATATATATATTTTGCCTACCTATCTGGGGCAAGAAAAAAACTGAAGAAAATGGTGTTGGATGCCTCTGATATACCCCTGGCGCACTGACGTCAGGGAAGAAGCGATAGCAACCGACGCCGGACCAAGGCTTTGGAATTTGGGCAGACTGCGGGACCGCCTGACGGCAGGATAACCCAAGTGTGATGACTGCAGCAGGGTGAACACTCGAACATCTACATTTATGGTAGGTATAAAACTGCACTTTACCGAAGACTGGAATGCTGAAGATCAAGTGCTGGCTCAAGGGGTGATGGAACCTATTCCTCCAGATTAAAGAAAGGAAGGATTTTACTCAAGAATATTTACTGTGCCAAAGAAAGAAGGAATGTGAAGACTTGTCTTAGGGTTTTTCTTTCTAAACCTTCACATCAGTATTACAGTATTCTAAATGCTGTCTCCACAGTCTCTGTTACCAATCATTCCTTCTTCCACTTTTCTGGTAACACTAGATTTAAACAGTGCTAATCAGCACATTCCCGTTCTGAAAGATATCAAATGCTTTTTAAGATTTTCTGTATCTGGTTTATATTCATTTTCCTGGCTTTACCCTTTGGGTTGCCAACAGCTGTACGAGTATTTACAAAATGCATAGCAACTGTAATTGGTCATTGCAGGTTACATGATATCCACACCTTTCCATATTTAGATTAATTTGTTATTTTTGCGCACTCTTTCAGGACCTGTCAAGAACTCCTTTCTTGGGGGAAAGAACCTTTTTCTCAATCTGGGAATTTAAGTCAGCCAAGAGAAGTCCTGTCTTTACCCCATCCAGCAAGATAGTATTTCTAAGATAATCACCTAGGTATATCCTGATAATATTTTTACTTCACTAGGACAAAGTGGAATTCTACAAGGATAATTTTCTGATTTTTTTCCAACCAGACTCTGACAACTTCTAGGGACTACCTCAGAATTCTAGGTTTCATGGTATCAACAATTGTGATGACTCCTTTAATCAGACTTCATTGTTATTTCAGATCCCAGTGCTGGGGGTTGTATAAATGGAGATACTCTGGTGAATCAGTTGACTCGCAACCCAGCTCTCCCTTTCTCCTTTTACCCTTTCTCCTTTTTCCCTTTCAATCCCTACTCAGTCTGAGAGTCCCTGGTAACCAGCAACTCCACACAATCTTTCCCTCCAGGTTGCTTACATACTGTCATAGCTGAATAGGACCAGGATAGACCCATCCCCCCCCCCCAAAAAAAAAGGAACTGTATCCAGGAGTCTTCCAGGAATCGATCCAGTTGTGGGAACTCCTCAAATAGATCTGTTTTTCTCTATTGTCAATTGACAGTTTAATACATTTTGCTTAAGGACTCTTTGCACAAATGCTTGGAAGTCGGACATATTTTCATTTGCACAGTCTAGGATTTTTTTATGCCTTTCCACCAGTTCCTGTGATAACAAGGATGGTTGTTAAGATCCAGAAGGATTCCTCAAGGATAATTTTGGTAATCCCCTTTTGGCCCAAGCAACAGTGGTTCTCCCTTCTTTAGAAAACGGCCAATAGCAATTACCACAGGCTTCCTCACAGAATGAACTTAAGCAACAGAGGTTTGTTGATCTGTTCCAGCCTCTTCACTTTCTTCAGAACTCACTACTTGGATGATAGAGTTTTAATACCTTATAGGGACCTGTTTATTGAGGACATGCAGCAGATATTGCAGAAGGCTAAACATTCCTACAATGGGGCCAAGCCCAGGGGGAGGATGACCCCCCTGTTGTAGAAGGAAGTAGCAGTCCACAAAAACTGATAGGCCAAAGAAGAGCCATAAAGACGATAGAGTGGACTATTGAGGATAAGAAAGAAATTATGTATTTTTACTATTATGCAAAAAGCCCAGAATTTCCAGACACAAGATATACAAAAAAGTTGAGAGAAATTAGAGGAAAGAAAAGTACTTCTACAAGAAAAACTGTCAGAAGCTTCAAATAAAAATGTGTGTTCATTAATACAACAGATTTGTGAAAAACAGTATATAGACCAACAAACTTTGATCTGCCTGGAAAAAGAAGCATCTGAGGAAGTGAGAAAATGTAAACAATAAAACCTAGAGATTTTTTAAAGTATAAAAACAAAATATGGACATGGGAAAGAAAGAGAGATTTAATGTGGTGCAATATTTAAGTAAAGGCGAAAGCCAAATTAAGCAGTATAAAGAAGGCAGCTCCAAAGATATTTGAAGAGAAATATAGGCAGAGGCACCCAGATATGGAAATTTTCACAATAAAAAAATATCACAAAGAAGGAATGTAGAAAAGAAGATTAGTAAATTAGAAGTTAAAAAAATAGAAGCTGAAGTTATGGAGTGCATGCAAAGTGAAGGACTTAGTGTAGAAGGTCTAACAGAAGTTACATCACAGCATGATGGCGTGAGTCCCCAAAGTAAAGAGAAACAGGAAGATCAGGAGACATCTGAAGAAATTTGGAGATGGAAAAGAAAAACAGATTTAATATGGTGTAATATTTATGCAAAGCAGAAGGCAAAACTATTCAATATAATAAGAGCAGCACCGAAGATATTTGAAGAGAAATGCAGGTAAAGGAATCTGGACATGGAAAACTTTACAATACAAAAAATAAGAAGACAAACAGGGACGGTAGAAAAGGAGTTTAGTAATGAAGGAGTTAAAGAAATAGAATCTGAGGTTATGGAGTACCTGCAAAGTGAAGGATTCAGTGTAGAAAATCTAATTCAGAAAGCACCATAATAGGATAAGACCAATGGATAATCCAAATTAAGGGGAAGCCAGTGGAACAGGAAGCAATTGGTCAGGTGCCATATGAAGATATTTTGGAGCATTCCACAGGAAACCAGTATAAATGTTCACTTGAAGATGGACAGCATCGGAAGGAACAGGAAACAGTGGAAACTCTGACGCAGTCGATGTTGAGGAGTGATAAGCCAGTGAGTTCCCATGTGGCAGAGTAACGGATGGTATAGGATGAAATTGAAGAGAATCTGCTACAGGAAGGTGATATATAGAACTCTCTTTAGAATGCCCGCAGGAAATGTAAAACAAAAAATGTGCTCTCGGTTTAAAAGAAATTGAACTAAGAGAAGAGTTGCTTGATTTAGAGATAGACATATTAAGATCAATGAAAGAAATAGACTGCAGAAGGTCAATAAAACCCAAAAAGTCATACATTTAGTAAAACAAATGAACACAGTAATTAGGACTTTCCGTAAAGATCCATGTGATATAACATAAGTAAACAGGATATATTACTGTGCAACTAAATTAATAACTGATAAAGTTATACCACAAGAACACAGGGTAGTGAGGGAAAGGAAGGGGAGAAATTGAATACCATCATGGAAATATCGAAAAGAGAAAACCATAAAAAAATTAAGACAAAAAGTGTCACTGTTAGAAGAGTATGGAAGAGAGAACAGATCTACAAAACTACTTAGAACGATAGACGTGATAAAAGTAATGTGCAGTATTAGAACAGATTAGGATCTGTCATGCACTGTCGCAAATAAACTAAAAATCTCATCACAGGTGGAAACATTTAGAAGGTATGCAGATAAATATAAAGGAAAAGTACGAAGTAAGCAATTTATTGATGACCCAAAAAAGTTTTTTTTTTTAAAGCACTTGAAAGACTACCAAAAAAAAAAATAAATATATTTTGGAGAAATATTTACAAAGATCCTATGAAACATAATAAAAGAAATAAGTTTAAAGGTGCAGGATATGAATGGCAAGAAGCAACAGCCAGAGAGATTGAAACAAAGTTAAAAATAGCCTCTAATTGGAAAACTCCAGGCCCAGATGCAGTACCTAACTTCTGGTTAAAAGTATTAACATCTTTGCATGAAGATTTAGCCATGAGCAAGAACTATTTGTATGCGCATCCAGAACAGTCACCAGCCTGGCTAACGACAGCAAAAACAATGCTCCTACTTAAGAGTGAACCTGCCAGCTACCCTAAAAATTGTAGACCACTAAAGAACTTGCCTTTTGACATTGTATAAACTATACACTGGAAATGATGCTGACAGAGTTTAGAGTCATTTAGAAGAAAACTCAGTTATGGCAGTAGAACAAAAGGGCAATAAAAGAAAGTCATATGGAACAAAGGATAATTTGTTAGTCATAGTGGAGAACTCTAAAAAGGGAAAGAATCGAAGTATGGCTGGATTGGCTACAAAAAAAGCATTCGATAGTATCCCACATTCATGTATGGCTGGATTGGCTACAAAAAAGCATGTGCAAGTATCCCACATTCATGGATAAATGAGTGCTTAAAAATGTATAAGATGCACCCAACACTGATCGACTACATTGCAGTGACCATAAAACAGTGGCAGATCACTTTGCAGTTAATCTGTGGTAAAGGACATATTATTCCAGGGATAAAAATTCAAAGGGGGATATTCCTGGGTGACTGTTTGTCACCGCTGCTATTCTGTCTTGTCCTTAACCCATTAAGCTGTCTACTTAACAGCTTAGGCCATGGCTATAATTTGGATACTACAAAACAGCAAAATGTAAAGACTTCTCATCTTCTCTTGATCAATGATTTAAAACTGTATAGCCCATTAGATGAGGAACTGAAAGCACAACTACTGCCAAAACATTTTCAGATGATACAAAAATGTCATTTTGTCTTGATTAAATGTGCAAAAGCAACCTATAAAGCAGGAAAACTGCAGCACCAGGAAAAAAATCAGTTTGGGACAAGAATGCGATATAAAAGAACTTGAGCAAGAGGGATTTGATTTACTTGTATGTTGCTATTTTCTACAGAATGTGTTTCTTATGTAAAAACTGAATCTAGTTGTATACAGTTTACCTTAGTTATTCATTGTTTTGTTTTGTTTTGTTTCTGTTGCAACAACTGTCTGTGTTAATGTTTAAGTAATGTAATATTGGAGCTTTTCTCCTTGGGTCTCTGCTGAAAAAGGGCTTTGCCCAGTTAGACCAACCCGGTTAACAAATTGTAAATAAATAAATAAATTTGTGAACTGATGAAGGTTCAACAATAAAACATGGACAAATGCGAATAAAGCTTAGTAAGGAATACTTTATCAAACACAAATTAATCCCGAAAACAGCATTGACAAACAAAATTTAAGTTATAAACCAATTTGCTCTTCCTGTCCTAACTTACAGTTTTGGAGTGATTGACTGGCCCCAAAACGTGTTGGCTAGATTAGACAGGAAAAGAAGGGTGCTTCATGCTCACCAAATGATTTATAAAAATCAGTGCATACCAAGATTATATATTCTTTGTTCTGAAGGAGGGATGGGTCTCCTTGAAATTAATTACATGTATAGGTCTGCAATCATGGGACTGCACACGTCTGCTGACCTCACAAGACCCAAACATAGTGAAAGTTTTGAAGCATCAGGTGAATAAATCTACGATGACTTCCCTGCTTAGCCCTAGCAGAAGCATATCGGCATCAAGCAGGAATGGAAATCAGACCAGAAGTCGATAAAAGTCAGCCAGCAACTGAATGTGCCAAAAAACAAAAGAAAGAATATAAGGTGAAGGACCAGATGAAAAGGCAAGAAATGTGGAAAATGCATAAATATATTTGCAGGTATAGAAAACTTCTGGAAGAACCTCATTTTGATCAGGGTCAAACGCAGGAATGGGTAAGGAGAGACAAAGTCAGACCAAGAGATGAAAGGGTAATATTGGCAGCCCAAGACAGTGGGTTACGTACATGGTTTACAAAGTCCATTTAACATGTGGGAGAAAGAGACAGTTGCACACCATTGCTGGTTGTGACATACTAATGGCAGAAGAACTGTATACTGAAAAGCATAGTAATGTGGCAAGACTGTTGCACTGGGGATTGTGTAAACATGGTGATGAAGTGGCTGAAAAACACTGGAAACATGATCCACAAAGCATCATAGAAAATTATGAAGTGTACATCACATGGGATCACCCATTACCAACAGTTCAAAAGTTAGATGCAAGAAAACCGGATGTAGTGGTCCCTGAAGAGAAGACAAAAGTAGCATTCATTGAAATCACCATGCCCAGTGACTACAGTGTCTTGGGTACAGAGAGAGACAAAGTCATAAAATATCAGGAATTGCAGGCAGAAACGAGAGCAATGTGGAGGAAAGATACCCAGACAGTTCCAGTAGTAGGAGCAACAGATCTTATAAAAAAGAATCTACAATCTTATTCAGATATGTTACAGATACATGTAACCCCGTACAAATCACAGGAGGAGTCATTAATGGGCACATTGCAGGTGCTGCGAAGAGCTAACATCAAAGATTGAAGTAATGATTTCATGAACTTTAATTGTACTTTGACTTAGGAATGGGGTCCATTCCCATCATGGTATTAGAATCCCAAAAGACTTGGAGAAATTAAAAAAGACTAAGTAATATGCTCCTTAAAAATCATGTTTGGCTAAGTGGAAAAGATTTCCTAGTTGGTGCCATTACAAGAACCAATGCCCTTTTAAAGTTCAGACAGTTCTTTTTTTACTGTATGTGTGAGAGTCATTATCCTCTGACTTTCTTACTCTTCTGTCAAAATTCACCTCATCCATCGCTGCTCGTCTGCAAGTGGATCCATCCTTTCTATGTTTCAAGTGAAACAGTTTTTGAAATGGTTTTTATTTGTATGTTCACCTAGAAGACAGCTCTTCCTTCTTATCTTAATTTTGTCCTGGAGAGACTTGTTTTCCTTTTGAACTTGCTCATAAGGCTAATTTGCAGTACTTCTGTAAGGAGGCTAATACTGTTTCCCAAGAGAAGTCAGATAGATGAGTGTCAGAGGCACAGGCTCTTATGGTGATTCACTTGTATCTCACCTTTTACAAATATAGGATACCTTTAAGAACTAATCCTTTGTTATGCCTAAATTGGTCTTAGAGTTTTCATTGAAACAGGCTGTTAATCTGCCTGTTTTTTTTTCCAGGAAAAAAAAAACAAAACAAAAAAAAAAGGAGAAATAATTCTACACACTCTGAATGTCCACATAAAATCAGATACGAAATTGACAGGAAAAACTTTCAGGAATTCTAGTCAGCTGTTACTTTCCTATGAAGATTAGAAAAGAGAGTTGGTGTTAAAGCAGACAATTTCTAAATAGTTGTCTTGTGCTCTTGCTTTTTGTTGTTCTCACCATAACAAGACACTTGCAGGCAAAGTTAGGGCCCATTCTACAAGGGCTCTGGCTTCTTCTGTAGCTTTTTGGAAAGGGTTGGACACCAGAAATAATCTAGCAATAGCAATTTGGTCTGCTGTGTACGTTTACCAATCACTGCAAGATGGAGTCTTTCTGTAGATCCAGAGCAGATTTTGGTAAAATTATTCTCCAGGGGCTCCTGGGATCTAATCCTTCTTCCTTTTCTTCTGTGCTGTGATTCAACCCACGTCAAGCTACAGCAATAGTGCTTTAATGGTGAACATAGAACTGCTGCGTAAGTAAACATGCCATAACAGTAGATGTTCAGTAGATCATTGTTGCAGTAAAAACACTCATCGTTCTCCCTTCTTTTTGTTTTTTTGTTTAATGATAGGGTTTGCAGTTTTTGTCCTTATTTTCTTCTCCTGACGCCTACCTATGTTGCAGGGCTGTAGCTTCCCTTTGTTATTAGAAAGAAAGCTGTAATAGTTTGGCTCCTTAACCACTGATTTTATACTGCTGCCCTCAAGTTCTTTAGTGGCTCGGGTTAGTGGACGGTGCCCTAAAGCTTTGGAAGCTGGCCATTCTGATCCTTGGCAGAATACATAACCGTATAGCTTAGGCTAGTCTAGTGCAAGAGTAATCGGTTCAAACAGCTACTGTTACAGTAAATTTTGTATACAGCTGTACCATTTTATTTAATCAAGTTATGTTTAAAGTGCATTTACTATTAAGTCTGCTAATCCTGTTATTTTAATGAATCAACCAAAACTTTAATTTTAGGTTTAATTCTAGTGATACTGTAGGTTCGGGGATGGTTACTTTGCCTTATGGCATGTTCAGATGTGGCAAATGCAAAATTTGCAAGAATGTTAAGAACTTATCGGGCAGTACTATAAATGGGGTAAAATACATTGCCCAGAATTACTTTAATTGTAAATCTTGTGGGGTAGTGTATATTATTGGCTGTGATTGTGTTCCAATTAAATATTATATTGGCCAAACAAAACGCCAATTAAAAATACGTATTTTGGAACACATAGGTGATGTAAGAAATGCTAGAATTGATAGTCCAATTTCTGAACATTTTAACACAGTTCATAATGGTGCTATGGACTCTATTTTTCTGTGCTTTAGCCAAACCTGCATCTGGCATTACCGGTAACTACTTACAGAATCTTTTAAATCTTGAAAGTAGATTCATTTTAAAGTTCAGCACTTTAAAACCTAGGGGCATGAATTTAGAAATAAATCTTACGCTTTGATTATATGGTATTAAATTATATTGTGATTTGCGATGCACTTTAGGTGTTTTTTCATGCTTTTTCATGTTTATACTGAATGTATTTTGCATTGGGATTTATATTCAATGTTTTTATTCAGAATGTTTCTTTAACCTTATTTGAATTGTACAATGAATTAATTAATTGGTGTTATGCATAATATATAAGCAGCAAAGAAGTTGAATGTTTTATTCCTTTGAAGGTATTTCAGCCGAGGTACCGGAATAAATTTTGTTGCTGCTCTCCAGTTTCGTTTGGTTGATTCATTCATTTCGTGGCTTGGTTTCTTTATAATCCTGTTATTTTGTCAGAGTTTCATTCAAGACCCCTTTTGGCTTTTCTCTCATGAGAGTAGGGATTTTGCAGGTGTTCTGGGCATCCTGCAGTTTTGGCTTAATTTACTGTTGATTCTCTGACTGGCTGTGACTTTTCAGTGTAGTTTTTAAATTGTTGTGCATAGCAAGAGCTGCTCTGTTTAGCTCCCTGCTTAGTGCTGCATTCTTTGCTACACACATCTACTGGATTGACCAGTTCTGACCAGATTTAACCTTGCTACAAGTCCCAAAAACAACAGTGGAATGTTTTTCTTTAGTCCAGTTCCATATGTGTACTTCTGAAGTTCATATGATTATTTTAATTGTCTATTGTGCCTGAGTTTTGTTTCTTTATTTTGGCATTTTTTTCTAGTAAGAGTGAGCAATGTCAAGCAGTTAGCTACTGAGATGGTATAATTGTAACCGCAAGTATTAGCTGTTTTTCTAAATTATCCATACACCTGTTGACTAGCCCTATTAAGAAATACACTCTCCACACCATTATGGAAAATGTGTCCTCCTGTAGCTAATGTTATAGCATTGGGTATTTTAGGAAGTGTAGAAACTGCCTAATGCTCACAGACAAATTTGTACTTGACGTGCAGAATATGATCTGAGAGAAATGCAATTATCTTCAGAACATAGCGGCAACTTTCTCACTTAAACAGATGGTGTGCAAGCACTGCACTGCACCACCCACATTTTTTTATGAACCCACCAAACCAACGTATGTTAATAAAGTTGTGTGAAATCATCCAAATATTGCATTATGTAAATCAGATCACAGGAACTTACTATGTCATTTATAAAGATTGTGAACAACAGGGATCCAAGGACCGATCCCTGAGGAACACACTTTTATTTGATTTGATTGTGATATCACACAGTCCCATTGGCTGTACATATCCTGGACTCAAAATAGCAGGATAACATGTGTAGGAAGTTGTACTGATACTGCAGTTACTTAACCTGTGCAGAAAAAGACTGTGATCAGTGGTGCAGACAAACACATCTGTGAAAAATGCCTAACTTACTCATTTTTAGTTGAGAGATTTTCTGATAAAATCCAAGAATGAAGTGTCCTTAGAGAAAGCATGTTGATAATGCAAATTCTTATCTAATAGCTGTAGTAACAGTTGCTTGTGGATATACTTCTGAAGAAGTTTTGACAGAGGTGGCAGTAGTGCAGCAGTGCAAAAACTGTAATAGAGTGCAGTTATATAAAATCTTAGCATAACAGTAGATGTAATGTGATCCTATCTCACCTACATTCATTACTGACGGGTTCGGAGCCGAGAGTCGGCTCCGACTCGGCCACTATAACTAGCACAAAGTCTCTCATTGGCTGGGCTAACCCTGTATCCCAGGATGCATCATGCCCAAACCCCCAGATCTCGTTTGCCACTCCTAGAGTAACGATGTGGTCTCGACTTGGCTGTGGCTAAGTACCCTCTCTTTTGTTTTTTGAACTCTCAAAAAGAGAGTATACTAGACTGGATACTCACCAACAGTCATCCCCAGAACTATATGTCTGGAACTCTCCCTAATGATCTTAGTGATCACCTGCTCACATACATCATGAAAGACAAAATTAATTGTACAAGCTTATCTATTTATAGGTCTATCAGATCCAAGAAAAACTTTGACCCAACTAAATTTCAACTTGAACTCAAATCATGTAACTGGACAAAACTAAAGTTCCTTCCCCTTGATGAGGCAGTGTCATCATTTAACAATTCATTCCTTACTATACTTGACTCGCATGCCCCTAAACGCTCAATAAGAATTAAAACTCAACTAGCACCCTGGCTAACAACAGACACCAAAACCAAAATAACAACTAGAGACAAAGCGTGGGATAAATGGCACACTACCGAACTACCCCTAGATCGTATCAAATTCCAACAACTTAGAAATGAGACTAAAAAAGCCATCATACTAGATAAGAAAAATTACTTCTACAATCTGCAACATAAACATCAGAATAACCCTCAAAAGTACTGGGCAGGCATAAATAAACTTCTCCAACCAAATCCACTACTCCGACCCCAGGAACATTATCTGACAAGAGCCAAGAAGATATAGCCAATTCATTCAATACTTTCTTCACAGAAACCATCCAGTCATTAGCTAACCAACTTTCTCCTCCCCACACTTCTATAAACACTGTACCCGACTCACCACTCTCTTTTAACTTCCAGCCAGTGTCCACATCCTTTATCAGATCCCTTTTGAAAAAACTGAAGCCAACCACCCTTTCAGCCGATCTTCTGCCGGCTGAATACCTGCAAATTGCTGCAGATGTCGTAGCCTACCCTATCTCAATCCTAACCGAGGCCTCAATCCCCTCAATTTGGAAAATATCCTATGTTATTCCACTCCACAAAGGAGGTTCATCCACAGAACTATCCAACTATAGACCTATAGCCATACTATCACCACTTGCCAAAATTATGGGAAAGTGCATGCACAACCAACTAATGCTCTATCTAACCCAAAATAAACTACTCAGACTCTCAACATGGATTCAGACCCCATCATAGTACAACCACTGCCCTCCTCTCTTTTACTGAAAACATTAATCTTAACCGGAATAATAAAAAAATATCCTCCGCTCTCTTCCTGGACCTATCGAAAGCCTTCGATATAGTAAACCATCAGTTACTTCTATATACTTTAAAAACCCTGTATCTAGATACTCCAGCCCTTGACTGGTTTCAAGCTTACCTCACTGGGAGACAACAAGCAGTAATGTGGCAAAACAAGCTCTCCTGCCTACTACCAAATACCATAGGAGTTCCTCAAGGTTCCATATTAGGACCTCTCCTCTTTTCAGTCTTCATAAACGACATCCAAACAGTCATCCCTGAAGCCACCTGCATTCAATATGCAGATGACTCGACTATAATATGTTCCAATGCCTCTCTTGCAAATCTACTAACTACCACCCAACATAGCTTCACCAAAGTCGAAAACTGGCTTGCCAACCATCTCCTGATCTTAAATCCAAACAAAACCAAGTTACTTCTCTTCTACCCAACCAATAGATCTCCGACTGAAAACTTCACTATAAAATCCAATAATGGGGCCATCATCTCCCCAGACACCTATACAAAGCTATTAGGAGTAAACATTGACAATAAACTCAGATTTGATATACATATCACCCAAGCCATTAAGTCAGTCAACAAGAAACTTGGGACCCTATATAGAATTAAAGCCTTCCTTACCCCGAATGCCAGGGCAGCCACAGCCCGTTCACACCTTCTCTACCCTACTATATGCCTCTCCTGTCCTCACTCACCTTAACAAATCTGATCTGGCCAAGCTCTCATCCTGCTATAATCACATTGCCAGGTTCGTTACAGGCCTACCCTACAGAACACACCACTGTACTAACCTGAAAAAGCTTGGATGGATAGAATTCCCACACCTTCTTCACCAGTCCCAACTCAGAGGCCTTCAAAATCCTTAAACAACCTGAGAATACCCCAGCACTAAAAAACTTAATGACTCCCTACTCCAATCTAAGCTGCCTTCGCTCAGCAAACAGACTCCTTGTCCAAACAACTAAATCTCTCAACCTAGGTGGTGACGCGCTATTTGCCAACACCACTGGTAAAATATGGAACTCTCTCCCAAATAACATCATGCTTGCAACTTCTCTAAGTCAATTCAAAAATAGCCTAAAACTCCACTTCAAGTCACACTGGCTATGTCCTTGCTCAAACCCAGACTAGCTCTGTGCCATTAACTAAAACATAAACAACTAGCTAAGATGATAAGTACTTTGTATATTGTGATAAAGAAATATGTATCCTGTCTAACTCTATCATTATACTGCCTACCGTCCTTGCTAATATGTTATTAATGTTACATTTGTTGTAATCTCAGAAATAGTAATGGCAGTCTTGTACTTGTATGTAAATAGCCTATGTTTTTGTTAAGTTCTTTCAGCTCATTTACTGTACCTAATTATCAATGTAACTCTGTTGGAGCTTTTCTCCCCGGGCCTCCGCTGAAAAAGGACATGTATCCAGTCGGACCATCCCGGTTAACAAATGTAAAATAAATAATAAATAAATAAACTGTAGCTTTGAGTTGTTATACCAAAAAAGCTGTTCTAATAGCTACGTTGTCTGTTTTATCCATTGTTGTGACTGATTGTGTTTGTTGTGGTAATCCTTCTGTTTGGCGGGCTAGGCCCGTTTTAGTTAGAGGGCCTTTGCCCTATCTTGTGTTACTGTTCGGGCGTTTAAATTAGAGCCCTTTCCTCCCTCCCTACCTTGTGTTGCTGAGTGTGCTTGTGCTTATTGGGTAAATTTGAAGTATTATTGCTGTTTTTGGATTGTGTTCCTTATGTCGGGCAAGGAACCTAAAGAACATAAGCCATCTGGCTTTAAAAAATGCACCAAATGTGCGTTCAAGATGTCGCTGACTGATGGCAACGCCATCTGTGTATATTGTCTCGGTGCCATACACTTGCAGGAATCCTGCAGTGTGTGTCATGCTTTCTCTGCCAGGGTTTTACAGGAGAGAAAAAATAAACTTATCCTCAAGGGTTTGATTAAACCCTCCTTTGAGGAAACCTTGGCATCCTCTCCTCCCTCTGAGAAATCCAGGTCCAAGTCTAAAATGAAGTCTCCGGCTCCAACTAGTTCGTCGGAGCCTCCGGAGAAAAGGTCTAAATCTACACTCCTTCCTCGGCTCCACTGGTCTCGGAGCCGCAGGAAGCACGGTCCAAGGCTATGTCTCCTTCCTCGGCTCCATTGGTCTTGGAGCCGCAGGAAGTATTGTCTGTTGCGGGGTCGGCTTCTTCGACTCCATTGTCGTCGGCGCCAAAGGAGGTTGCGGTGGTTCTCGAGCCTGCTTCAGCTCTGATTCTTTTGGAGCCGATTCGGAGCCGTTCCCCCAGTCTTGTCTCTGTTCCGACTGAGAAGGTTTCTCGACCCCCATCTTTTCGCCAGTGTTGACTAAATTATTTTTGGCTCCAGCCCAGTCGGCTCTGGAGCCAGCTACTATATCGGTCCCATTTCTTCCTCCTCCGACAACTTCGGTGTCGTCTGAGCCGGAGTCTGCCAAATCGAATAAAGTCCCTGGGTCGGCTCCGAAACCTCCTGCGAGTCTTTCGGATCCGACATCGGCTCCAACCTTTTCCATTCCTTCTACAGGTTTCGGTACTCTGGTGTCCTCAGTCGAACCCGAGGGGGATACATCGGGGCTTCAGACTGCGGCTCCGAGTCTCCCCCTTGGTGCTTCGGCTAGGGGTACCCCGACTCCGGTCATGGTTTCGGAGGCGGGTTTTTCGTCCGATTCTGGTGGACCCTCCTTCGAGGCTATGAGGAGCGTGCTGACCAAGTCCATAGTGACTTCACCTGAATCAGCAACTCCTTCCCTAGATGCTGCGACTAGAGCTCCTGGACTCTGGACAGCGGAGCTCCTAGGCCTGAGGATACCTCCATGTGTGGTCCCCTACATTCTGAGGGCCCTTCAGAGTCTGTGCCTGAAGAGCCTCCCAGGAAGAAGTTGTGTAAGAGGAAGCACGTAGACTCCCCAGATGAGTCTGTCACCTCGGACACCGACCTCGATGATGCAGGAGGGTCCCCGAAGTCGTCCTCAGATGATGTCTCGTTCTCTGATATCCTGGAGATCTTGAGACAACGGGGCGACTGGCCATCCAAAAACCCTTCTGAGGAGGAGTCTGTCTTCCTCAAGGCCTTCCGAGCCCAGCCTTCCACCTCCTGGGTGTTTCCACCCTTTGATGAATTATTGGATCTTATTTGTCGAAGGGTGTGGGAACACCCTGACTCTGTGGAGCCAGTTCCTAGCCGCCCCAATAAATTTTTATCTGCGCCTCCTGGAAAAGAATTTTTGACCAAGGGAGTACCTGTGGATGCTATGGTGGTGGCGTCTGCCACCCAGCAGGACGTGGCAGAGGCTTCTACTTCCATCCATCCTCCTAATAAGGAGTCTAGGAGTATGGATAGGTATGGGAAGCGTACCCTGTCTTCAGCGACCTTTACATTGCGGTCGCTGAATTACTTGTGTCATTTTACTCTGCTCCAAAGGGATCTCATAAAGGAGTTGGGAGAACCCTGTCGGGTAACTTGCATGAGGCGTTGGCCCAGTCTGTTAACGCCCGGCTGTCTACCCTTTCTTTCATCGTCAACTCGTCCATGAGGCTCATATCTTATGCAGCCGAGGGGGCGGGTAGAGCAGCAAGTTCGGGCGTAGCCCTTAGGAGGCAAGCTTGGATGCACTTGTGTCATTTTGCGGAGGCTTTCAAGTCTTCTTTCACGGATGCACCATTCAACGGGTCCTCCCTTTTTGGACCTAAAGTGAAAGACACCCTCACTAGATGTGAGCAGGAGGGTAATACTTTGTCTGCCATTGGGGCCCGTTTTTCGCTTTCCACTAGACCTTATCTCAAGGCTCAGAGGGGAGGGAAAATGTGGTTCAGAAAGTCTCAAAAGTCTTCCCCTGCCCATCAAAGTGACCCCCCCTCCAGGGGCAGAGGGGGGGAATTTTAATGGAATGCATCGCCCTAGAGGCGGCGGAGGCCCCCGCAATGCAGGAGACCGCGGGTCCTTTCGTGGTTCCTCCTACCAACGTCCCTGAGGGATTACCGGCTGTGTGTCTTCGGAGCATCTTCAGGCCTGGGAGTCCATCACTCAGGATCGATGGGTGTTTCGTATCATCACTGGACTTTACACCATTCCCTTTTTCGTCCCCCCCCCCCGCCGCCGTCAAGAAAAATCCCAGACGTTCACCCAGTCAACGGGATCAGGCAGCAATAGAGGTTTCAAAGCTGCTAGAAAAATGAGTCATCCAACCAGTCCCTGCAGACCAGATCGGATTAGGAACTTACTCAAGGTTATTTTTGGTGCCAAAAAGAACAGGGGACTTGAGACCCATTCTGGATCTCAGCCGTCTAAACCGCTTTGTAAAGAAGTCCACGTTCCGAATGGTCACCTTCCAATCCATTTTCCCATTGCTGGAAAAAGGAGTATGGATGTGCTCCCTCGATCTCAAGGATGCCTATTATCACATCAAGATAAACAAGGCCTCCAGGAATCATTTACGCTTCCGGCTGGGAGCCAGCCATTTTCAATTCCGGGCCCTGCCCTTTGGTCTCAGCGCAGCCCCCAGGGTGTTCACCAAGTGTCTGGCAGTGGTGACAGCTCACCTGAGACATCTAGGATTCCAGGTGTTTCCTTATCTAGACGACTGGCTCTTCACCGCCCCCACCAGGCGCATCTGCTTGTTCAAGCCACGAGAGCTACTGTCAAATTGGGCCATCTTCTAGGGATTTCATTCAACTGGGCAAAGTCTGTATTGCTGCCATCACAGCGTGTTGCCTTTATCGGCGCAGAGCAAGACTCTGTAGAGATGAGAGCTTTTCTACCGACAGAGAGAATAAGTGTTACAGGCCCAAGTCTTGGCTTTACTACCCCGGGGAAAAGCCCAAGCCAGGATGGTTCTTCAGTTGTTGGAATCAATGGCGGCTACCATTCTTTTAGTTCCGCTAGCCAGGTTACACATGCGAATACTTCACTGGCTTCTTTCAGCCCAGTGGTCATATCAGGAACACCCCTTGTCTCATCTGATTCTCATCACAGAGAAATGCCAGCAGGATCTGCGTTGGTGGCTTCTCTCGTCCAATCTGGATCAAGGGAGACCCTTGAGCCCCCCGTCCCCTATTGCTACAGTAACCACGGACTCCTCCCAGATAGGGTGGGGGGGGCATTATCTGGGCAAGACGGTCCAAGGTACGTGGCAAGACCACGAGGTTCATTTGCATATCAATGTTCTAGAGATGAGAGTGGTGCTTCTAGCGTTGCAGGCACTTCACAGCTCTCTTCCCAGGGGAAGTATTGCGATTCTTTCCGACAATATGTCAGTTGTCTGTATCTGAACAAGCAGGGAGGAACCATGTCCTACCCCCTTTGCAGAGAGGCCATGAGAGCGTGGAATTGGGCGATCGCTTCCCAGCGCTTTCTAGTGGCAACGCACATTCCGGGGAAGTCCAATGTGATAGCAGACAGGCTGAGCAGAGCTATTGTGATGCCTCACGAGTGGTCCCTGAACGACAGAGTGGCTGCGCAGATCTTCTCCAAGTGGGGCCTTCCCTGCTGCGACCTGTTTGCCAGCCCCCGGAATGCGAAGTGCAGCAATTTGTTCACTCTGATCCCCCCACAGGGGGAGTCACCCAGGGATGCTCTAGTCCACAATTGGCCCTTTGGTCTGCTCTACGCCTTCTCGCCGGTCCCTCTTCTACCCAGAGTGATTCAGAAGGCTACCTGCTTGGGAAGCAAAATGATTTTGATCGCACCACATTGGCCCCGTCAAGTTTAGTTCCCCTTCCTTCGGAAGTATGCAGTGGATGGTCCTTGGATTCTGGACCCAGCTCCAGACCTATTGACTCATCAATCAGGACATCTCCATCCATCCCTACGAACACTCAAGCTCGCTGCCTGGCTCCTCCACTTCCGACCTTAGACAGCATATGTTTACCCCAGAAGCAGTACATATTCTGTCTTCCTCCCAGAAGTCCTCTACTAGGAAAATATACTCTAGTAAATGGAAGAGATTTGCAATTTGGGCTCAGCAACGTGATCTTGACCCCCTTACAGCCCCGGTGTCGGCAGTGTTAGATTTCTTAGCTACACTCTTTAGACAAGGCTCGGCTGCCTCCACTATAAAGGTTCAGTTGGCAGCAATCTCCAATTATCATGTTACACATGAGCCTTCTCTCATGGCTCATAAGCTGTGTAAAGCCTTTCTGAAAGGAGCCTGGTTGCTGCGCCCTCCGATTTCGCAACCCGTCTTGCCTTGGGAATTAGATGTGTGGCTCAGAGCTTTGACGTCCTCTCCTTTTGAACCGGCAACCTCCTGCGAATTGAAATTTCTGTCATGGAAGACTGCCTTCTTGGTAGCCATAACTTCAGCCAGAAGAGTATCGGAGCTTCAAGCCCTTTCTGTTAAACCTCCTTATTTAATTTTTCATAAAGACAGAGTTATCTCTGCGACTTGATCCTTCTTTTCTCCCTTAGGTCTCTTCTGCTCTTTGTTTCCATCAGTCTATTGAGCTTCCGGTCTTTTTCCCAAGTTTTTCCAACAAAGCGGAGTACAAATTTCACCAGTTGGATGTGCATAGACAACTGAGGTTTTATTTAAATAGGACACAACAGGAGAGGAAAGCAGATCAGTTGTTTGTGTCCTTTTTGGACAGTAGAATTGGCAGATCTTTAACTAAGGGCACTATAGCTAAGTGGATTAGAGACTGCATCTCATTTATTTATGCATTAGCGGGTAAGGATCTTCCTTTTCCAGTTAAGGCGCATTCTACCAGGGCTATGTCAACTTCAGTGGCCTTTCATGCTAGACTATCTATAGATGAGATATGTGCAGCGGCTACTTGGACTTCTTCACATACCTTTATTTCTCATTACAAACTGGACGTGGCCTCTAGAGGTCGGGCTTCCTTTGGTTCCACAGTGCTCAGGAGTGTTTTCCAGTGAGCCTCCCAGGATTTAGGTGCTAGGGACGCTGTCCCGTCAGTAATGAATGTAGGCGAGATAGGATCGCATTACATCTTTTAGTTATGTACTTACCATAATGATAGATGTATGTGATCCATCTCGACTACATTCTTACGTACCTGCCCTCCTTCCCCCTACCTGTTGGACTTGGAGGAAACTTGTATTCTGAGTTCTCTGAGGATATTATTTTTTCTCTCCTCTTACATATGTGTCCTTGTGGTATGGTGTATGTGGGAAAATCATATTGGGGCAAACAAGATCTGGGGGTTTGGGCGTGATGCATCCTGGTATGCAGGGTTAGCCCAGCCAATGAGAGACTTCGTGCTAGTTATAGTGGCCGAGTCAGAGCCGGCTCTCTGCTCCGAACCAGTCAGTAATGAATGTAGGCGAGATGGATCACATACATCTATCGTTATGGTAAGTACACAACTAAAAGATTTCCTTCTCTTCACTGTTAACAGTGTTCAGACAGAAGGGTTCTCCTGCCAAGGATAGCCCAACATCTGGCCAGTATACCAAAGCTTTTAGTATTTACAAGCGCCGTATGTCACACGTATGCTCCCCACGCAATTCTGAGGGCATAAAGGTGACATACAAATGCACACATTCAGAACTGAAAAAGCCCCAGGAGGAACAGAATATCCCCTGGGACAAGGAAAAACATCTGCATCCAGAGGAATAAAAGACAGAAGGACCACTCTACTAGAAGGGCAAATAGAACAGGCTAGAGCAGAGGCAGCTGCTACTGTTATGGTAAGATTTTACACAACTCTATGTCCTTCCATATCACTGTTGCAGTATTCCTAACAGAAGGGTGAGTGCAAAAGCTCAGGAGGAAACCTGGGAAGAGGAAGGCACTGAACATCCAACTTGTAATGCTTAGTGAAGGTATGGACAGAAGACCAAGTAGCAGCCTCAAGGATGGAATTGGTATCCAGCCCCTTAAAAATGAAATCAGAGGAAGCAACAGCTGTGGTAGAATGAGCCTTGACTGAAGAGGAAAGGCATTTACCATGAAAAGAATAACAAAAAGAAATGGCTTTAGAAGTCCAGGAAGAGATGGTCTGCCTTGGAAACAGTTCAACCCAAGGACGTGGGATGAAAGGAAACAAAAAGCTGATGAGATGTGTGAATGACTTTAGTCTTATCCAAATAATATCTGAGCTGTCTATGTGCAAAGAACCTTCTCATTGGCAGACTGCGGTGAAGGAAAAAAGGAAGGCAAAAGAATAGACTGATCAGTGGACAACTCATTAACCACCTTTGGTATAAAAGAAGGGTTGGTACGAAGACACACCCTGTCTCTATGGAAAACTCACAAAGGAGAAAAAGCCATCCAATCTTGAATTTCAGATACCCCCTTGGCCAAAGTGAGAGCCAAAAGAAGAATGGTCTTTAGAGTACAATATTGTAAGGAAGCTGAAGCAGCAGGTTTAAAAGGAGCGTGAGTCAGTTTTTCAGGAACAAAATCGAGGTCCCAGGAAGGCGCAGAATAGGCTCCCTGGGAGGCCTGATATGAAGGATACCTTAAAAAAATGCTTGACCTCAAATCTAGAGGTCAGAGGAGGAGTGAAGGGCAGACAAGCAGGAAGTGCTGACAGGTGAGCTTTAACTGAAGAATATGCTAATCCAGCATGGAGTAGATCATGCAAATAAGGAAAAACCCGGGGAACCTGTGCAGATAGGGTATTCTGATCCTGCAAGTGGTACCAGACAGAAAATCTTTTCCATTTGGACAAATATGATTTCCTGGTAGTGGGCTTCCTGGCCTCCTGTAGGACCTGAAGCATGCCCTCAGAAAAGAGGTGCCCAAAACTCTCATCAACCACAACGTCAATTGAAGAGTGGACAAGTGAGGATGGATAAGAGATTCCTTGTCTTGTGTGAGAAGGTCCACGTGGTGAGGTAACTTGTGGTGATTGCTCCTGGCCAGATGAGAAAGAAGGGGGACCAGTGCCGTCTGGGCCAAAAGGTAGTCACTATCAAAATTTTGAGAGTCCTACCTGATCTTGTGCAAGACTCTTGGAAGCAGAGGGAAGGTGTACAGAAATTTCTCCATACAAGAACAAGAAAGGACATCCACTTTCCAAGCCAGAGGACTTGGGACTATGGAACAGGAAACAGGAAGCTGTCTGTTCAGAGGGGAGGCAAAATGATCTACCTGAGGAATACTTCACTGATGAAAAATGTCTAGAAACACACCTCTGTGAAGCATTCATTCATGAGCTTGTGTGCCGGACCTGCTCATAGACTCTGCCACTAGTGGCAGAGGGATTGTAAACAGACTGAAGAGCCACTTGATGCTGGACAGCTAAATACCAGACCTGAAGAGCTAGCCTGCAGAGAAGGTAGGGCCTTGTACTCCCTTGCTTGTTGAAATACCACAACACTGTTCTATTGTCAGTGAAAACATTGAGGGTCCCAGGATGAAGCAGGACATGAAAAGCCAGAACAGCTAAAAGCACAGCCCTCATCTCCTTTATCTTGAAGCAGTCTTACCTCTGATGAAGAGACCAGAGACCCTGAACCTTAAGAAAGTTGGAGTAGTCCCCCATCCCCTGCCTGAGGTGTCTGTAAAGAGAGTTGGGACTGGAATCTGAAAATTATGCCTCAGGTTGAGAGAGAGTTAATGAATCCACCACTGAAATTTGAATTTGAGACAAGGGAGGAAGGGGACTGGGAAGACCAGAGGGTGACCATGTTGGAGCCGCACTAACTTTTGAGGTACCACTGAAGCTTTCTCATATGGAGCCTGTCCAGAGAAAGCATGTGAATGATGGAAGCCATGAACCAGAGAACACTGAGAAAGCCCCTAACCATGACTGACTCCTGAGAAAGAAGAAAGTGGAAAAAGGCAGTAAGAGACAGGTCCTTGGGTGCAGACAGAGATGCCAGTATGGAGATGCTCTGGATCCTGAGAAGGAGTCTGAGCTGATTTTTGAAAGTTTATGATGAACCCAGACTCTGCAACAGGAAACTAGTAAACTGGAGATCCTGAAGCAGAGCCTTGGGGGAAGAAGCTTGCATGAGCAGATTGTCCAGATAAGGAAGTATCTGAACCTCTCTCATCCTGCAAAAAGCAATGACGAGGGAGGCATTTGATGAAAACCCTTGGGACAGTAGAGAGGCCATAGGACAAAGCATAGAATTGAAAATCTAAGGAAGAAACAGAGAAATGCAAACATTTCCTTAAAAGGGGATGGATGGGGATATATGAAGGTAGACATCGTTGAGATCCAGACAGACAAGAAAGCCCTTGGGAAGAAGAAGGAGAAATAAAGTTTGAAGAGAGAACATCTGAAAGGGAAAAATCTTGAGAAAGGTGTTAAAGATGAGAAAGGTCCAGAATTGGTCTCCAAGTACCTTTTTTCCTGGGAACCAAAAACATTCTGGAGTAAACCACCTTCCCTACCTGGGCAAGGGAGTACAGCTTGAATGATGCTCTAAATCAACAGAGAATGAAAAAAGGAAGTTGTTCCTGAGGAGTTTGAGGGTTGCCCAAAAAAAGAAGAATGGATTGCCAAACCATGAAATACTGTTGGCAGGTAATGGATAGAACCCAAGAGTCTGTTGTGATTCTTAACCAATTTGGAAGGAACAGGGCAAGACTAAGGGATAAAGGAACCTGGCTGAGGGAAAAGGGGATGCACCCTATCAAATAGAACCTGGAATATCCTGAAAAGGAGGTCTGTGGGTAGTAGGAGTCTGAGTCGACTTAACAGGAGGCACTTACCTTTGGGATTAGGATAAGACTGCCTGCAAACAAAAGCAGACTTGGAGGGGCTAATTCCTCTGAAACGTTGGAACAGGAGAAACAAAAATATGTTTCATCTCCTGCAAGGCTTTGCCTTTATCCCAGAGAGACGTAAAAAGGTCATCAGTCGCAGAACCAGAAAGATTTTTATCATCCAAAGGAGCATCTAGTAATTTGGCCGTAATGTCATCAGGCAAAGCCTGTAAATGAAGTCACGAGTAATGCATCATAACAGAGCCAAAAGCATCAGCCCTGAAGAAAGCATCATTTGCATAGTAACTGCATTTTGTAGAGTGGTGGGCAAATTGAGACGTGGAACCTAACAAGGATCAGGGCAGAAGCCTTCCCCTCAGAGAGTCAGGAAGATCAGAAATCACCTGAAGTCTGAGAATGGAGGGCTAAAACATACTTGGTCATACGAGTTTGGTATTAATGGCCCTAAAAGATAAAGTGGCAGCAGTGCAAACTCTTTTACCCAGCCTCTCCATGCCCTACTGCCCTTGTCCGCAGGAATGAGTTTGGTAGAAAGCAACAAATTGGAGGGCTTGTCTTTAGAGACAGACGCAATGCAAGATTCAGCAGAAGGGCATTTATACAGAAATTTACATTCATCAGGCACCTTGTAAAATCTGTCGGGTTTCCTAGTAGCTGGTGCTGAGAATCGGGGGCCACAGAAGCTGCTGAAAAGGTATCCGAGAGGGCAGTCAGAAGTGGGGGAACATCAGAAGTCATAGGAGACTCCATTTGAAGGAGCTTATAATACCTTTTTTTTTGGATATCGGAAACTTGAGGGCAGTCCCACTTAAAGAATTCCATCATAATGGTAACAGTGTCCCAAAGGAGAGTTCCTCTATAGGGGAATCTAGACTAATAGAATCCTCTTCCTGAGAACTATAATCCAATGGGGGAGGGGATTTGGGAAGAGTAGGCTAACGACACTTCCCTCAAATCCTGTTCCTCATCAAAGGAATCAAGTTTCCTAGCTCTCTTAAATGGACAGGGAGGGGCAGGCACAGACACCCCTTAAGGAGGCTTTAAAGCCATTAAAACATGAAACAACCCCTGAGCAAAATCCTGCCTTTCTCATTGGGGATCCTTAGCTGCAGGGGAAATGTACTTGGTTTTCTGTATCTTTTTCCGCTAGGACATTCACATAAAACGGGTTAGACCCTTGGCAACACTCTTAAGTGTAGTACGGATCTCCTGTATCATTAAGATCCGCACAATCCCCCTCGGTCTCTCAGAAATAATCAGCCAAGGGTTCCCCTCAATGTCTGGATCAGATGCTTGTAAAGCCTTCAAAGACATGTAAGAAGTCCGATCCCCTGCCGGACTCCAACTGGGTTGCAGCAGAGGAATCTGAAGCAACTACTGGATGGTCCTCCAGGCTTTCACTAGCCTCGCGATGCATATCTGGGGAAGGCTGAACAGCAGCCGTATCAGATCCAAACTTTTTGACCTTTTTCTTGGCTGGCCCTCAGAATGGCAAAACTGTGTCTTAGCATCTTGAGCCAACAGCTTAAAAAGTTGGCTTCCAAGGTAAATAGAGGAGAGATAACTATGCAGGGTCTTGGAGACAAGCTTTGCAGGTAGAATACTGCTTATGGTCATGGGAAGCACCCAAACAGAAGAGACACTGGTCATGATGGTCTTTATGGGGAATCTGCCTCCCCCACTGACATTTTCCCTTTGTGGATGACATGAAATCATCAATCACTAAATAAAAAAGAAATATAGGGATAAACCCTAACGGGGCATCTAACTGGTAACAGATTTTTTTTTCCTAACTGGGTAAGTGAACTAGTCCTTCTGAAAACCCATGAACTGCAGGGTAGAGATTGCCTTCTATTTCAAGTTTTGATATCAGAGTACAGGCAAAGAGAAAGAAATAAGGGGGTCATAAATGAAAGACCAGCACTGGTAGAGTTTTTAGTAGAATGTAGAACAGAGGTTGCCATTAAGAAAGGATTAATTAGTAGAGCGTATAAAATATTGCATGGTAACTATAACAGTCAATTAGAGGAGGTTAGGAAGGATTGGGAGGAGATTAGGAGAGCAATTCACAAAGAAACAATGCGGAATACACACACACACACACACACACACACACACACACACACACACACACACACACACACACACACACACACACACACGCACTTTATAATCTCAAAATACTGAAATATCGAGGCTATAAAGCTGAATTTCCGAAATAGCGAAACCCCATAACAGCGAATTTGGAAATGTTGAATTTGCAGTTTTGGTGGTGTGCTATATGAGTGTGCTTGGAAGTTTTAGTTATGGGTTAGGGTAGGTAGGTAAGAGTACGAGTCTGTAACTGTTGAAAGTGGTGGTGTTTGTGCATTTGTGATGTGTGTGTGCAAGGGGGACTGTAGTGTGTGTAGTGGTGAGTTTGGTGTCTTTTTCTGTTTGGTGCGACCTTGGAGTTAGTATATATAGGTAGCGGGGGTGTGGGGTGCAGGGGGGCTTGCCCCCCTTCTTATATGTTTTCTTCTGATTCACAGAAGATTGCATGTATCCTACTGTTTGGGAAGGTTGTTTGCTAATTTGTATGCCTAGACCTAATTTTTTGATCTATCATCACACATTGAATACAGCAGGTGTCCCTTTACATTAGGTGTCCCTATCATATTCTTGATTAGCTCAAACTCCTCTTTATTTAATTTTGTTTATATATAATCTAAATAGGGGACATATAGGTGGTGATTACCTGGGACCAATATATTGATCTTATCACTATATTGCAAAGTCTATCGGCTGATGCAAATGATTTACATGCTTTTTGATGTAATATGGAATTAATATTTACAATTTTTGGTTGCACTGTAATTTGTGTATATAATAACTTGGTTATTACCCACCTACCTGCTTAATCTCACATCCTAACCCAAAGTAACCATGCCACTAGGTAATATTGTTGTAATCCTCACCTGCACTTTTCTAGCCTACATTACATCCTACCAAACAGCTATAGTCATAATCCCCAACCATTTCTACTGCACTCTCGCATCAAATCCCCTCAAACACCCACTGCATAATTTCATTACCCCAACTACAAACTACCTCCTCCCAGTACAACCACTCAATTACCAAACCCCCACCACATTTGAACACAAAATATCCATAAAATGATTTTTTTTTACTGCATATATAAAACATATTCTCAACACTCTGTCTAAACTTGCTCTCAGTGAAGATGTGCACCCCAACCCTGGCCCCACAATCACCTCAGTATGGAGAACATCGATGTCTGTGCAGTGACTGAAACCTGGCTCAAGGCTCCTGAGAGCACCCCAGCACTATCAGGTTTTACCTCATGTCATGCCTTCCGGCCCCAAAACTTGGACCGAACCACAAAAGGAGGGGGAGTATCCATTTTCATCAGATACCCACACCTCCAGGTTAGTGGCAACGCACGAAGCATCGGAGACTATCCAGGTGCAACTAACCATAGGCAAAACTGCCTTACAGTTTGTAGCATGCTACAGACCACCCTCTCAAACTCAGGAACCCCACACAGCCTTCCTGAAGACACTGGAGAGTATGAATGTCTCTCCAAATACCATCATTTTGGGAGACTTCAACTACCCAAACATAGACTGGGAACATTACTCAAGCCCCAACACCCTAGCCCAAAGGTTCCTAGAATTCATAAACTCAAATGCAATGGAACAACTAGTCACCATTCCCACAAGAGGAGACAATATACTAGACCTGATCATCACAAACATGGGGACAAAATGCTCCACACCGGAAGTACATCCCTCTTTGGTAAGATCAGACCACAAATTAATCTCACTGGAAATCCACATCCCACGCCCCACCCCTGCACAAAAGACCACAGTGAAGAACTTCTCAAAAGCAAACTTCACACTTCTTAAGATTGAAGTGGTATCTTTCAAGGCCCCTGGGCCAGTGGAAACCACAACCCACACTGCTGAATCTTTGCAAATGCCTTCTATGGGCACCTTCAAGAATGCATGGATCATGCAATCCCAAATAAAACCAAGACCCATTCCCCCAAAGGCAGGCGCCCGGTCTGGTGGACCCCAGCCATAAACAAACTTTACAACAGGAGGAGGAAGCTACTACATGACAGAGCAAAATCCCTAAAAGGGAAGGCATCTCTGATCAGTACTAGCAAAAAACTACGATCACTCATAAAATCATCCAAGGCCAACTTTGAGAGAAAAATCGCAAAAGACACAAAAGACAATCACAAGGCCTTTAGCTATGTTAGAAACCTGGGTGAAAACTCCCAGATATGCTCAGAGTTAGTCCAAAATGACACAAAATACACTGAACCCACTGACATTGCCAACATTCTGGCAGACAGGTTCAGTGCAAATTTCTCCTCCCCCCCCCAAAAGGAGAAATAACTATCCCAGCAGAGTGTAGCCTCCCTAACATCTCAGATGCCCAGGTGAGAGCCGCCCTCTCTAAAGCTAAAAACACAGCATCAATGGGACCGGATGGTGTCCCGGGCTGTGTGCTACATGAACTCCAAGAGGAACTAAACCCACACATAAGGCTGCTGTTTAATCTTAGCCTTACTACAGGATACGTACCCAAAGAGTGGCATACGGCAACAGTGGTCCCACTTCACAAAGGTGGTGCTTCTACGGACCCTGGAAATTACCGCCCCATAAGCTTGACGAGCCTGGTCTGCAAAGCTATGGAGAGGATCATTATGGATCTTATAAACAAAGACATTGGGGACCTACAGACATTGTATCCTACCCAATTTGGCTTTGTCAAGGGCAGATCCTGCCTTTTGAACTTGGTCGACTTTTTTGAAACAGTCACTAAGGCCATTGATGAGGGCAAGGCAGTTCACACAGCCTACCTTGACCTTGAAAAAGCCTTTGACACAATACCCCACTCGGGCATCATAGACAAACTCACCAGCTTAAATATAAACCCATATGTCACAAGATGGGTTGCAAACTGGCTCAAGGATAGAACTCACAGGGTCAGAGTTGCTGGAGCTATGTCAGACTCTAAGCCAGTCACAAGCGGTGTCCCACAGGGCTCAGTCCTGGGACCCCTCTTGTTTGGCATTTATTTTTCCGAGGTACAGGCAAACATAGGAGGATTGTGGCTGACAAAGTTCGCTGATGACTGCAAACTGGGCGCCATAATTGATACTCCAGCGGACACAAACATCCTTCAGAGAGGCCTCATAGAAATGGATAATTGGTGCCAGAGCCATGGCCTTAAGCTGAACGCCAAAAAATGTATAGTCATACCCTTTGGGAAAAACAAGGTACCGACAAATTACCACATATGTGGTAATCCATTAAGTATGGAAGAGGTAATCAGGGACCTAGGGACCCAGGTTGACAGTAACCTCTCATTTGACACTCACATTGCCAAAGTGGTTAGGAAGACCTTCTATATTGCCCACCTTATCATGAAGGGTTTCACATCTAGATCAAGAGAGGTCATTGTGCCCCTGTACTCTTCTCTTATCAGGCCAATGATTGAGTACAATGCCCCATTTGGGATGTATCTCACCCGACACCTGCAGCAGTTGGAAAGACCCCAAAAGTTCCTCACCAAGAGGATAAAGGATCTTAAACATATGTCATATATTGCCCGACTGAAAAAACTCCAGCTCTATTCAGTCGCATACCGCCTACTCAGAGGTGATCTGTGCCTGACGTACAAGGCTATGTCCAATCCTGAATTAATGGACATGCTCCACCTCAGAAAATCCAAATCCATCAGAGCCACGAGATCAAGTGACCTAAACCTCAACACAGAAATAAATAGAACGTGCTGGAGGGACAGATTCATAACCCAGAGGCTCCCTACACTCTGGAACAGAATCCCAGTCCATGTTAGGCAGAGCCCCTCACTGACACTATTCAAGAGAAATCTCAACGAGTGGATGGGAGATTGTAGGTTTACCCCGGGGGTCATCTCTGTGTCACTACTAGACAGAGGCATAGTAAACTAAACCCTAAAAGGGCGTAGTATTCTCATCCTAAGGGGTGGTGTAAGCCACATACACTCTGGCTAGGCTTATAAATGCCCTGGGGCAGATAGCCTAGTACGAACCTATGAACCAACATCTCCACAAACCCCCTTCCAACCAACTCCCCCTTCACCCATATCGCAAGCAACAAAAACCCAAATGACCTCCTCATTATGTCTCTTAACATCAGAAGCATCTGTAATAAAATCCAAGACCTCCATACCTACATAATCCTCTACTCCCCTGATGTCCTTATCCTAACCGAATCGTGGCTCAAACCTCACATCAAAAGTGGGGAAATACTCCCACCTAGATACAACATCCTCCGTAAGGACAGACTATCCAGAAAAGAAGGTGGGTGTGGCACTGTTGTACAAACACCACCTCAATATCCAAATTCTCACCAAATTAGCTCCCCAGTTTGACAAGGAAGAAATACTTTACTCCACCCTTAAATTAAAATCAATCAACATTATAGGGTGCTATTTCCCACCAGGCCAAAATATACCTCCCCTTGAAAACCTACTAGACTGGGCCAGTCTCTCCCTACCCCAAGAAACTATCATCCTCGAGGACTTTAACATCAATTGGCTATCCTGCAATAGCAACCACTCAGCCCTCCACCTAAATATCCATGGTTTCTCTCAGCTAATACAACCCCCCACTAGGGTCAATAAAAACCCCAATAACCACACCATTAACAAAGCCCCTCACACCTACCTAGCAGGGTGTTTACCTGACTCCCTCAGTGACCATTCCCCAACATTCCTACTAAAAAATTACATTAATGATTGCAAACCCATTATCCACAGACTTATTCACAACAAAGCTAATTTTGTGCCCAACTCCTTCACCTCCTCCCTCCAGAATGTAAACTGGTCACCTCTAAAGTACCTCAACCTAGATGAAGCAGTCCATTTCTTTAACAGTACCTTCCTCAACATCCTTAACTCCCATGCCCTCTTAAACGCCAGAATCAGAACTGAGAGCTCCCCCTGGCTACAAAAAAACATCAGGGCCTTATGAAAACCAGGGGTAAAACATGGGAACGCTGGCGCATAAGTAAAAACCCCTCAGATAGACAACTCTTCCTTGAACTACATAACAAGGTCAAATAGCAAGTAAAAGCAGACAAAGCCCTTTTATATCAGATGTCCCTAAACTCCTCCCAAAACAACCCCAAGCAGTTCTGGTCTACAATTAACTCTGTACTCTGCCCAGGAAAAGTAAGCACCCCCCTACCCAACCACCCCTCCCTCTACTAGTAGCATTGCTGATTCCTTCAATAAACACTTCACAGAATCTATTCTATCCCTAACAAAAAAAAAAAAAACTTCCCTACACTAATTCCCCCTTACCCAACCCAAAATCACCCTCCCTACCTTCTTTCTCTCCGCAGTACCCACCTCCTACATAAAAAAAACTCCTGACAAAACTAAAACCCAGAAAACTAGCAGCCGACTACCTGCCCGCTGAATACCTAAAGATAGCAGCTGATGTCCTAGCTTATCCTATTTCCATATTAATCAACCGCTCCATATATGAATTCTATGTACCCACGCTATGGAAAATATCACACATCATTCCACTCCACAAAGGTGGCCCCTCCACTGACCTCTCCAACTACCGCCCCATTGCCATCCTCTCCCCAAGAAGCTCGAAAAATGCATCAACTCACAGGTCTCCAAATTCCTCAACAGTAACCTCTTCTCCAATACCCAGCATGGTTTCAGACCACACCACAGCACGACAACTGCTCTCCTCTCCTTCACCAACACTATCCTCCATCACAGAAACAATGGCCTCCTCTTCTCTGCTGTATTTCTGGATCTATCTAAAGCCTGTGATATTGTGTCTTTCTGTCTGATGTCTTTCTCCACACCAGCCACAGACTTGGTTCCACAGCTATCTACAAGGCTGCCAGCAATCAGTCATCTGGGACAACAATCTATCCACTCACCTCCCTGTTACTCTAGGGGTTCCCCATGGCTCCATCCTTGGCCCCCTACTTTTCTCCCTTTTCACCAAGTCTGCACACTGCCACCAAACATGCCTCCCTCATACAGTATGCAGATGATTCCACCCTCATCTGCTCAGCCCCAACTCTAACAGAACTCCAACAGATCACCCAGGAATCTTTCTCTTTAGTTGAAAGATGGCTGTCTAATGCCCAGCTTCTCCTCAATCCAAATAAAACCAAACTCCTCATCTTCCAATCCTCCAAATCTACTCCAAACACCCCACACGTCACTATTCAAGCCAAGGATAATACCTCCATTTCACCAACATTTCACACAAAATACTTGTACAGACTGACAATCTCAAACTTGACACCAATATCAATAAAAAAGTTCACAAAAAAACTGGGTGCCTTATATAGAAGCCGCCAATACCTCACCAAACCAGAAAGGATGTCTTTTGCCAATTCCCAACTAATCTCCACCCTACTCTACGCATCACCCATACTTACAAATCTTAGACAGTCAGACCTACACAAACTCGAAGCCTGCTGCAATAAAATTGCAAAATTTGCCACTGGTGCCTCTTACCGCAGCCACCACTGTGTTTTCCTTAGAGACCTTGACCAGCTTGAACTCCCACAACTCCTACACCAAACTCAACTCGCCTTTGCTCATAAACTAGCAAACCACCCTCTCCGAATCCCATCCCTCCATACAATTCTCCAACCCTACCACTCTTCCAGACCACTACTACGCTCCTGCAACCAAAATCTTCTCCAGGTCACCAAAGCCAAAAACTCAGCAGGTGAAGCACTATTTTCCTGTGCTATATCCAAGCACTGGAACAACCTTCCCACTGTCATAACTACCCTTCCTTCCTGCAGACTGTTCAAGACTGCACTTAAATCTCACCGGCTTTGTCTTGTCCAAACCCCATCTAATACCCCCCCCTTTCAGCCCTTCTCTCCTTTCCCAGATTTAGATAGAGTATCCCCTCTATCACTATAAAACGGAACTGAAGATTACTCACTGCTTGTTAATCCTTCCAGGATTTAGTTATTCATTTAGTCTATTATTATTGTTATCTAGTTACTGTTTAGAAAATTTGTAGCACTGTGTTTTACTTATTCCTCAATGTTTGTAATTAGAGCTTCTACTCAATTGTACCTAATTTGCTCCTGTATTTCTCCATGTCATGATCACCTCTACTGTATACATTCCTTGATTGTTATTGTTTACCGTCTACCATGTCTTTCTTGGGAGCTTTTCTCCCTGGGCCTCCACTGAAAAAGGACTTGTGTCCAGTCGGAATGTCCTGGTAAATAAGTTTGCATTGTTGTACTTGTGTGTGTTTTGTTTGTTTGTTGCAGTGTGGGGAGGATGGTGTATGTGTTGTGTGGTGTATGGTGTGTTTCGTTGTTTTGAATTTTGCAGTTTTCGAGTTTCAGTGTTTTGGTTTTTGGCTTTATAGTCTTGAGTTACTGAAATTCGATATGTCAATATTTCGAGATTATAAAGTGAATTCATATATATGTCTCCCAAATATGCAACAAAATCTAGAAAATTTAGGATCTTTGCCTGTAAGTGTTTACAGAGATAATTTTATACTCCAAGCAGACTTCAAATAATTTTCCTTAGGTAGACAGCAAATGTTGGAGCTGTGATGAGGAAGAAAGAGGTAACTGAGAACATATTTTCTGGGAGTGTAATGAGTTGGCAGACTAAAGATTCCCTGCAGATTTCTCTGTCAGAGATGCTGGGTGAGCAAATTGGAGTAACTAGGTAAATGATTTTTTTGAGCTATGATACAGTATCAGAATTGCCTAGACATAGTAAGGCCTTGCTGAGTCTAATTATGATGGCTGGCAAAAAAGCTGTTACTAGAAAATGGAAATCAGAGTCTAAACCAACTTTACTAGAAGTAGCAAAGATAGTAACTGAGATAAAAACTGGAACTGGGATATTTAGAAAAGGGTAGCAGCAAATTACACAGGAAAAAAATGGGAAATGTGGAATCAATGCATACAGAGGAGGAACGAGGTTTAAAAGAAGGCAGGATTTGAATGAGCTATATAATGGTTGACTAACAATGACTGGATATGTTAAAAGTGATGTATAATGTTTGCAGCTACACTTGTATCAGCATAGATTGGAATGTATAATGCTTGCAACTGAGATTGTCACTGTGGTTTATGTAAATGTAACGTGGTCTATGTCATACATGATAATTTAATGTAGATGTTTGTTGTTTAACTAAAAAAAAACTTTCTCAACGTCCTGGTCGACAATTCAAGAGCATTTGTCTATGGTGTGCAGGGTCCTGGGTTCGAGACTTGCAGAGGCTGTTTAACTAGCCTAGTCCAGATACAGAGTTGCTGTATCCAGGACTGTTGGTAAGCTTCTGAGCCCCGCAAGCCTTTCTGTGTTGGAGGAAAGCCTTCTAGCTTATCAGTGGGAGTGGTAAGCACTAGGTAGCCTGTCTACTACAAGAGGAGAGGTTCTTGGCCCAGAAATTGTAGTTTATTGACCATTTGGACAGTTTGTCCATCCCTTTCAACTTTCTGGTTTAAAAGACCACATCTGTGCTAGTTTCCCATCTTTCCTGTAACTAACCTACTGAGTAGCACTAGAAAGCCTTAAACTGATACAAGCCTTCTAGCTTAGTAGAGAGACTTTGGAGTGATTACGTATCAGTTTTCTGTACTTTCTTGCTGTACTTAACTTTTTTTCGCCTAAACGCAGACTTTCCAGCATTTATTGTGATTTAAAAGGTTATTTTTTTCACATATTGTGGGGCAACTTCAGGTGCACTCTCCAGTCCAGCTGGTGAATCTGGGTATCCTGAGGCAATGTTACAACTGCCTCATGTACACAGGCAACCCTCTGCTCCTACCACAAAACGCTAACATATGCGAGAGATGCAAGTATACAGCCAAACTGGAAGCTAAGCTGTCTCCACCCAAGCCTGGAACAGACAGTCAAGAGGAGAAGGTTAACACTTGCACCACAACTCCAGCCGCACACAGACCTACTAAAACAGCATTGGCAAAAAATACACAAAATCATACTTGGAGGCTCTAAATAAAAACCTGCAAAAGCATCAGAGACCTCCAAAGCTGACACCCAAACAACCTGCACTTCCCATCACAAACCAGACAACACACAAAACACAAAATCAGTGTGCTGTACAATCACAGCCCTTAAGGCGAAATAACATACCTAACACACTAGTAATAGGTGACTGTATAGTCAGGCACACTGACGTCCCACTCACTAGGCTAGACAAGCAGAAGGTTACTGTTAGCTGCCTGTCTGGAGCCAGAATCTGCCACATAACACAAGCACTCAGGTCACTCCAGAACAAGTACAAATATGACTCTGTCATTGTTCATGTTGGTGTGAATGACCTGGGACGTACCTCCCTGGACTACATGAAAAGAGACATGGAAGAGCTCTCTGATCATGTAGCCCAGGCTGGTATGACCCTGACCCTGAGTAGCATCCTGCCCTCACCAAGAATGATACCTCAGTATAAAGACAAAATGATCAATTTCAACAATTGGCTAAGCTTCTGGTGTCATTCAAAGGGGATTCAGTGTCTGTCAGCCTGGGATGACATGCACGACAAGCCGCATTGCTTGGCAAGAGACTGCTTGCGCCTGTCACCCCTAGGCTTTCAAATACTGGCCAAGGCTCTTGCTGCCCCCATAGTGCCTTTTTTAGGCAAGGCTCAAAAGTCAAATCCACCTGTGTAAACAGCACAATTAACAAAAAACAGAGGGTTATGCTACTCAACGCCAGGAGTTTAAATCTCAAAATGCACAAGCTTGAAGCACTCCTCAGTATGGAGAACGTCGACATCTGTGCAATAATGGAAACCTGGTTCAAGGCTCCAGAGAGCACCCCAGGACTACCGGGCTACAACTCATACCACATGTTTCGGCCACAGAACATGGACCGAAACACAAAAGGAGGGGGTGTTTCCATATTCATCAAGGATGCCTACACCTCCATGTTAGTGGCGCAGCATGATCCATGTGCAACTAACATCGGGCATATCTGCAATGCAAATTTTGGCCTGCTACAGATCACCCTCCATGGCCCAGAACCACCACTCTACCTTTCTGGAGACACTGGAAAACGTGAAGGTCCTACCAAACACCCTGATATTAGGCGATTTCAATTACCCTACCATTCACTGGGAAAACTACTCTAGTACAAATTCCCAGGCCCACTGCTTCCTGGAATTCATCAACTCAAACGCCCCGGATCAGCTGGTAAACTCCCCTACCAGAGGTGAAAACATATTGGACCCTGGTCATCACCAACATGGGCGACAGGTGTTCCACACTGGAGGTTAACCAGTCACTGGTTAGATCAGACCATAAACTAATCAGTCTGGATGTCCACACCCCACCACCACCCCCAACTAAGGAAACCACAGTAAAAAACTTTTCTAAAGCAAACTTCACCTTACTTAAGACAGAGGTGGTAAGTTTCACAGCCCCCATGCTAAAGGATAACGCTGCCCAAGATGCAGAAACCTTTACAAATGCACTCTGTGAGCACCTACAAGGATGCATGGATCGTGCCATCCCTAGCAAAACCAAGACTCACTCCTCTAAGAGAAGGAAACCAGTTTGGTGGATACAATAGAAGGAGGAAACTAGTTCAGAAAAAAAGCAAATCCCACGAAGGAAAGACATCCCTGATCAGTATCAGTAAGAAACTGAGGTCCCTCGTGAAATCATCCAAGGCTAACTGTGAAAGAAAAATAGCCAAGGATTCAAAAAGATAACCACAAAGCCTTCTTTAGCTATGTTAAAAATCTAAGGGGCAACTCGCAGATATGCACTGAACTAGTGCAAATTAGCATAAAATATACTGAACCTACTGATATTGCCAACATCCTTCAGATAGATTCAGTGCAAACTTCACTCCCCTCTCACCTCCAAAAGGGCCCACAATACTGGAAAAGTGGAGTTTCCCAAAAATCAGACGCACAGGTGAAAACAGCCCTTTCAAAAGCCAAAAACACAGCAGCAGTGGGACCAGATGGTGTCCCAGGCTGCGTCTTGCACGAACTGCAGAACGAACTAACCCCCTACCTAAACATGCTGTTCAACCTCAGCCTCTCCACAGGCTATGTGCCCATAGAATGGCGCACAGCAATGGTTATTCCTCTCCACAAAGGAGGGGCCACAACTGACCCTGGTAACTATCGCCCCATAAGCCTGACTAGCCTGGTCTGCAAGGCTATGGAGCGCATCATCATGGAACTCATTAACAAAGACATTGGGAATATCCAAACACCTGACCCGACCCAGTTCGTATTTAAGGGCAGATCATGCCTACTAAATGTGGTTGACTTCTTCGAGACAGTCACCAAGGCCATAGACGAGGGGATGGTGGTTCACACAGCCTACCTTGACCTCGCCAAGGCTTTCGGCACCATTCCCCACTTGGGTATTACAGAAAAACTCACCAGCCTGAACATAAACCCCTACGTCACGAGATGGTTTGCCAACTGGCTTACAGACAGAGATCACACGGTAAGAATAGCGGTCTCCAGATCAGACTCGAAACCAGTCACAAGTGGTGTCCCGCAAGGCTCGGTCCTGGGACCCCTACTGTTCGGCATATACTTCTCAGAAGAGGACTGTGGCTAACCAAGTTCGCCGATGACTGCAAACTGGGAGCCATAATTGAGACTCTGGCTGACACGGACATCCTCCAAAAGGGTCTTACTGAGACGGACACCTGGTGTCAAAGTCATGGCTTCAAGCTAAATGCCAAAAAATGCATAGTCATCCCATTTGGGAAAAACAAAACACCAATGAATTACCACATAGGTGGCAACACCCTTAATACAGAAGAGGTAATAAGAGATCTGGGGACCCAGGTAGATAGTAATCTCTCCTTTGACAATCATATTGCAAACGTAGTTAGGAAATCCTATGTGGCCCATCTAATTACTAAAGGGTTTACATCTAGAAATAGAGGTTATAGTGCCCCTCTACTCATCACTCATTAGACCCATGATAGAGTACAATGCCCCATTTGGGATGTAACTCACAAGACACTTCCAACACCTGGAAAGACCACAAAAGTACCTCACCAAGAGGATTACTGGTCTCAAACATATGTCCTATGCAGCCCGACCGAAAAAACTCCAGATGTACTCAGTGGCATATTGCTTACTCAGAGGTGATCTCTGCCTGACTTACAAAGCCATGTCCAACTCGTAATTGATGGACATGCTCCACCTAAAGAAATCCAAGTCACTGCGAGCCACGCGCTCTAGTGAGCTAAACCTCACCACAACAATAAATAGAACATGCTGGAGAGATAGATTCCTGTCAGAGACTCCCCATGCTTTGGAACAAAATTTCAAATTACGTCAGGCAGAGCCTCTCACTAACACTCTTCAAGAGTAACCTTGACGAGTGGATGGGTAACAGAAAATACACCCCTGGGATCACTTCATTGGCTCTGCTTGACAAAGGATCAGTTAATCAATGGGGCGACAGCCGACACACTTTGGCTAGGCTTATAAATGCCGTCAGGCAGATAGCCTAGTACCTACCTATGAACCTATAAGATATAATATACATATGGGCAATTTAGTGTAGCCAGTCAACCAACATGTTTTTGGAAGGTAGGTTAAAACCAGAGTGCACAGGGAAAATCACCTCATGCTGATATGTGGAAGAACATAGGTAAGCCTTAGGCTAGCTGCCATTGTGAGCCGTTTTAAGCCTAGCCATTTTCCCTTTTTGCGCTCACAATAACATATCCCATTTGGTTATAGATTGTCCTTACTCATCCCATCCCATCCCATAGTGGGTAATTATATATTACCCATAATGAGAATAACTGGGATAATACCATAAATAATTTGAGGGGACCCTTGCATGGGATAAAACATTTAGGAACTGCCTCTGTCCATTAGTAGTGCAGGGAGAGAATTCTGGGATAAATATTCTGTTTCCCATCCATAGATCTATGTTGCTTTTGAATATGGACAGGGATGAACTTTGTTTTATGTGGATGGGGAGTCTGTTCCATAGCATCGGTTTCCTCTGCAAGATGTACCTTTCCCCAACAAACTCTTCTGTTGATGATAACAAATAGGTTTGGGTCCCTAAAACAAGTATTTCTGATGCAGTGTGGATCACTAGACCAAGTATTTCTGATTCCATTTGACTAGCTGATGTGCAGTAAATCCATCAGTAATGAGTCAGTGGATGCCTAGCATGCTAGACACAGGTTACTTCTTAGCAGTCTGTAGGATACGGAGTATAGTGACAGGGCTTTGAGTTGGTCTATGTAGGACATGTTGCTTAGGCCTTGTATCCTTTTAGTAAGGTATCTCTGGGCATTTCAGTTGCTGCATGTGTCTGGATAGATACATGCCAAAGGGAGAATTATATTCAATGATTGCTCTAATGCAAGGTGAGTAAAGGAGACAGTGACATTCTTTGATCTAGACACATTTTCTTTATTTATAAGCTGTGCAATATAAAATAACTTTCTTACAACAATGGACACATTGTTAGTCAAAAATTAGGTCACTGTCCACATAAGTTCCCAAATCCCGAACAGCTTGGTCACATCTTAGGGGTGTATTGTCACTGTGGTACCTCTTTAGGTAGATGACCTCCCAAAGTCATCAAACATGCAAAACTGTATGCTGACAGTGACCAAATGTTGGGATTGAACACCAGACCCTGGAGCTTTGAGACAACAATATTACCAAGTACTTCACTAGACTGCTAGAAGTAGATGTGCAGTAGTAACACCTGCTAGATGTTAAGTTGTCAGTCTCGCCTTCATTCTTGCTGGATGGGTTCGGAGCCGATCCTCGCCCACTGCACTGCTAAGCTTGAGAACTCCTTTTACCAGCTCGAGGCAACCCTATATCCCATGATGCAAGGCGAGACTACCTCAGATCTCGTTTGCCGCTTCGCAAAGAGGTCTCTCTTTTGCCAGCTCAGGTGAGTTTTCTAATTCAACAGGTTATTCAAGGGTAATTCCCCTTTATTTTTTCTTATTTTGGTTAGTTTATATTATAGTGTGAATAGCTATACTATAGTTCCCACCCTATATTCCTCTTTTTGGGTAAAAGTTTAATTTCTTTTCTGTTAGGCCTAAGCCTCCCAGTTCATTAATCCCTGTCAGTTTGTGTGTGTTTTGGGGTTAATTGTGTGATTTTTGTTGAGTGTGTGTTTTGTCTTTTCTTAGACTATGTCTAGAGAAGGAAAGGTCTCAGGCTTCAAGAAGTGTGACTCGTGCTGTCAGAAGATGTCTCTGACAGACGGTCACACTTCTTCTGTTTACTGCCTGGGGCCTTTACACCTGCAGGACTCCTGTGCTATATGCCACTCTTTTAGCCAGAGAGTCCTGCAGGAGAGGAGGAACAAGTTGATCCTCCGTGGCTTATTAAAGCCAGAAGGTTCACCGACAAAGACTGGGTCGGGTAAACATTCCAAGCCACCTAAGGTTCAGGCTACGGTTGTTAAGCCTTCCCCGGTGGCTCCGACTCCTCCGGAGTCGAGATCGGCTCCGGCTGGAGCCGATCTTTCTACCTCTGATATGGTAGTGTCGGTTCTTTCCGGCTCCAACACACAGTCTCCAGTTGCCTTGTCGGCACCGGCTGGTGCCGAAGTGTTATCCAGCATCGGAGCCGAAAAGTCATCGGCTCCATCTGGAACCGAGAGGTCTTCGGCTCCGATGGCTCCGTCCAAGAAGAGATCTCGGTCCCCTTCTCTGGAGTCGATTCGCTCGGCTCCGAGGTCTCCTCTTTTATCGGAACAGAGTCATCGGAGCCGATCTTCGAGATCTTCCAGGCTGTCAGACCACGATTTAGAGAGGGTGGTAAGCAGGCTGTTGAAGTCACAGGCACTAGCCCAAATGCTCCATAGCCCGTCTCAACAGACTTCGGCTATTGCTCTTCCTCTTGAACTTCCTCCTCCGACTCTCCTCCAGAGTTCGGAGCCGGAGCTCGGGACAGTGACCGTGTCGGCGCCGGGCCGATACATCCCCTTCGGCTCCGTCTTGCCCGATCTCCTCCATGAGACCTTCCTTGGAGGGATCCGTCGTCGAGTTTCCTTGTCGGCTCCGAGGGGCTAGTGGCATCGGACCCTTGTCCGACCCGCCTCCTCTCGGAGCTTCGGCTTTGGTGAGCTCAGCACCGACATCGGCCTCGGAGCCTTCTGTCTCAGTGGAGCCGGGAATTCCTGTCTCTTTGGAACAGGAGTGTTCTGGTCTCCCTGGGAGAGGAGCCTTTGAGGTGATGAGGAGTGTCCTGGCACCTGAGCCAGGTCAACGGTCCATTCCTTTAGCTCCTCCCTCTTCGGTGCCTGTTGATGTCTCTTGCCAGTCTCTTGCTCCCAGGCCCAGGGATCCATCGCCCCAGGTTTCCCCATTGGGAATAACTTCCTCTTCCGAGGTTTCTCTTGATCCCGCAGGAGAACCCCCACGCAAAAGGACGTGTAAGAGGAAACACACAGGCTCCCCTGAGTCTACAACATCAGATACCAACTTAGATGAGTCGAAGGGTTCCCCCCGGTCCCCCTCTGAGGATGTCTCCTTTTCAGACATCCTGGAACTCCTCAAACAGAGGGGGAACTGGCCTTCCATTGACCCCTCCTAGGATGAGTCTGTATACCTGGAGGCGTTTGGATCCCGACCCTCCACCTCCTGGGTGTCTCCGCCTTTCGACCCACTCATGCAGGTAGTGGCTCGGAAGGCGTGGGCAGCCCCGGATTCTGTGGAACCTGTCCCCAGGAGGCCATCCAAATTTATTACGGCCCCTTCAGACAAGCAGTTTCTTTCTAAGGGTCTCTGTGGATGCTATGGTGGTGGCGGCCACCAAGAAGGAACTTGCGGATCCTTCCGTGCCTGTCCATCCTCCTAACAAAGACTCTAGGACCATGGGATAGGTATGGCAAGCGGATGTTTTCTTCAGCGACCTTTGCTATGCGTTCGCTGAACTACCTTTGTCATTTCACCAGACTTCAGAGAGACATTCTCAAGGAACTAGGGGAGGTGGTTCAGGATCCTTCAGCTGCTGGGGCTCAAGACAAGATTGCCTCACAGCTAGCAATCCTAAATTCTTTAACCAACTCCTCCATGCGGCTCATATCCTATGCGGCCGATGGAGCGAGTAGAGCCGCAGGCACAGGAGTGGCACTTAGGCGTCAGGCCTGGATGCGGCTTTGTAATTTCGCGGACCCCTTCAAGGCGTCCTTCACCAATACCCCCTTTGACGGTTCGGCTTTGTTCGGACCGCAGGTGAAGGAAACCTTGACCAGGTGTAAACAAGACGGCAAAACCCTTTCTGTCAGGAGTCCATTTTTCCACTCCTTCAAGACCCTATCCCAAAGGTCAGAAAGGAGGAAAAATGTGGTTCCATAAAGCCCAAGGAGTTACGACGGACACACGTGGTCAGTTTACCCCCAGAGGCAGAGGGGGTAACAATAACAGACGCCGCCCTAGAGGCAGGGGGGGTCCTCAGAATCAGGGTAGCAGGGAGCCTCTTCCTGACAAACCCTTTCAGCATCCCTGAGGTGTTGCCCGACTGTCCACCCTTGGAGGCAGTCGGGGGAAGGATATCGCTGTACCCATTAGCCTGGCGTTCCCTCTCACAAGACATGTGGGTACAGTCGATCATATCCAAGGGTTACAAAATCCCTTTCGAAAGGTATCCCGTACCTCACCAATCCCTTCCAGACATCTCACCCTTTCAAAGGGATTTGGCAAAACAGGAGGTCTCAAAGCTCCTAGAAAAAAGAGCCGTCCAAATAGTTCCAGCAGACCAAGTAGGATCCGGCATCTACTCAAGATTCTTTTTGGTCCCCAAAAGGACGGGAGATTGGAGACCAATTTTAGACCTGAGCAATCTAAACAGATTTTTCAGAAAGGCAAGATTCCGGATGGTCACGCTTCAGTCCATTCTGCCCTGTTTGGGCAAGGACAACTGGATGTGCTTGATAGACCTTCAGGATGCGTACTATCACATAAAGATACACAGATGCTCCAGGAGGTTTCTCCGCTTTCGGCTGGGGACCAGTCATTATCAATTCAGAGCCCTGCCCTTTGGCCTCACTTCAGCCCCCAGAGTGTTTACCAAATGCATGGCAGTGGTTACGGCTCATCTGAGACGTCAAGGATTCCAGGTGTTTCCTTGTTTGGATGACTGGCTCCTCTCCGCCACCACCAAGCATCAGCTTCATCAAAGCAGAGACTACACTCTGCAGATCTGCAAACAGTTGGGAATCTCAGTGAATTTCGAAAAATCTTCTCTGCTGCCTTGCCAATCTATCACCTTTATAGGCGCAGAACCAAACATCGTCAGTATGTTAGCCAGACTAACAAATCAGAGAATTCTGGACATCCAAAAATACGTTCGGATCATATTACTGAGCAACAAGGTCAGAGCAAGACTGGTTCTGAAGGTTCTAGGTCTTATGGTTGCGGCCATTGTACTTCTACCATTAGCCCGCTTCCACATGTGTCTTCTGCAGTGGATGTTATTCACTCAGTGGTCGTTCCAGAACCTACCTATGAGGCACGAAATTTTGGTTACACAATCGTGCAAGACTCATCTAACCTGGTGGATATCTTCTCCTCTGCTCCATCAGGGCCGACCGTTTGTTCCCCCAACTCCGGTTGCCACAGTCACTTCGGATGCCTCTCTGATCGGGTGGGGGGGGCATTATCAGGGCAGGATGGTCCATGGGACTTGGCAACCCACAGAATACCATCTGCACATAAATGTCCTGGAGATGAGAGCGGTGCTTTTAACGTTGCAAGCCCTCAATGACTTTCTTCCCTCGGGGACTATTGCAGTTCAAACGGACAACATGTCTGTAGTCTGGTACATCAACAAACAGGGCGGGACCAGGTCCTATCCTGTATGTCGAGAAGCTCTCAGACTTTGGCAATGGGCAATCTCCTCTCATCGGTTTCTGATAGCAACGCACATCCCCGGCAGGTCCAACCTCTTAGCGGACAGACTGAGCAGAGCTATTCTCATGCCTCACGAGTGGTCTCTCAAACAATCGGTAGTGGAAGAGATTTTTCAGAAGTGGGGCACCCCTTGTTGCGACCTTTTTGCTACACCCTAAAACAGCAAATGCCCAGACTTCTTCACCCTCTTTCCCCTACCAGGCCATCCCCTGAGAGACTCTCTAACCCAGGATTGGCCCCGGGGACTTCTGTACGCTTTTCCCCCATTCCCTTTAATTCCACAGGTCATTCAGAAAGCTACCGTTTTGAGAGCCAAGTTGATTCTCATTGCCCCTTACTGGCCTCGACAAATTTGGTTTCCGTCCCTACATCGTCATCTCCTGGTGCAGCCTTGGCATCTGGACCCAGTTCCAGATCTTCTGATCCACCAAACGGGTCAACAGCACCGGGCCATTCGTTCTCTCAACCTCACTGCTTGGTTGCTCCACTTCCTTCCCTAGCCAGGCTTCCTATGATCTCTGATCCCGTCAGAGATATCATAATAGCTTCCTTAAAGTCGTCCACCAGAACGGTTTATGCTAGCAAGTGGCGACGTTTTTCCCTATGGGCAAACTCCAGGCGCATTGATCCCTTTACTGCGCCAGTGCATTCAATTTTGGATTTTCTGGCTGAAGTTTTTCAGTCAGGATCTTCTTCATCGACAGTTAAAGTCCAACTGGCAGCAATTTCTAAATATCATGTTGGCTTGCAAGATCATAACATAATGTCACACAGACTATGCAAAGCTTTTCTGAGAGGTGTTTTTCTTCTAAAGCCTCCAGTAAAACATCCTCCTCCACAATGGGATTTGAATTTGATGTTAGCATCCTTGATTTTACCCCCCTTCGAACCGTCTGCTTCATGCTCCTTAAAGTTGCTGACCTGGAAAACAATATTCTTGGTGGCTGTCACTTCAGCAAGGAGGGTATCTGAACTACAAGCCCTCTGTATCCGTTCCCCATACTTAGTTTTTCACAAGGACAGGGTATCCTTAAGAACTACTCCATCTTTTCTGCCCAAAGTTGTTTCTCAGACTAATATTAATCAATCCATCGATCTACCAGTTTTTTTCCCTAATTATTCGGACAGAGCTGAACAAAAACTTCATTTTTTGGATGTCCATCGTCAACTCAGATATTATTTGCTTAGAACTAAGCAATTCAGGAAATCTGATCAATGATTTGTTTCCTATGCAGAAAACAGGAAAGGTCTCCCAGTGTCGAAAGTGACCTTATCCAGATGGTTGTCTTCTACTATTTCTTATGTGTATTCGCTCAGAGGCAAGCAACTACCCTCAAAACCGAAAGCGCATTCAACCAGGAGCCTGTCCACATCTACAGCTTTTCAGGATAGGCTACCCATTGATACCATTTGTGCAGCAGCTACGTGGGCCACTCCTCATACCTTTGTCTCTCATTATAAATTAGATTTGGCCTCCAGGGACAGAGCCAGCTTTGGTTCCACAGTTCTCAAGTCTGTTCCATTGAGCCACCCAGGATACAGGTGCTAGGGACGCGGTCCCATCCAGCAAGAATGAAGGCGAGATTGACAACTTAACATTTAGAAGTTATGTACCTACCATAACGTTCCATGTTAGTTGTCTTCTCTCGCCTTCTTTCTTGCGTTTCTCCCTCCTTCCCCCTGGCCTGGACAGATCTTGAAGGGCTTCTTTTTCTCAGGTTTTACTCTCCTGAGTCTTCAGTAGAAAGAGTCTATCTTAAGAATTTTTTGCCTACTTTCTTCTGGGCTAGTCTTTGCTCTTCCTTTGGTAATAGTATTATTTAGCAGGGCATTATAGCTACCAAACGAGATCTGAGGTAGTCTCGCCTTGCATCATGGGATATAGGGTTGCCTCGAGCTGGTAAAAGGAGTTCTCAAGCTTAGCAAGTGCCGAGTCGGAGCCGAGGATCGGCTCCAAACCCATCCAGCAAGAAAGAAGGCGAGAGAAGACAACTAACATGGAACGTTATGGTAGGTACATAACTTCTAATTTTAGATTATCGTGATGCAAGTCTTCTGCAGATATTGACCCAGGCTTTATTTTCTTCAGGAGACTATGAATCAGATTTGCTGGGCAGTGAAGTAAAATTGAATCAAGAGGTATGTATTTATGACTTAAGGAACAGACATGTCACTAGTTTACTCCTGATACGGTAGTACAAATGGTGAAGTACTCGCAGAATTGTGAGACATCAGAAACTAAGGCTGTTCTTCGTGTTTCACTGTTGCAGTCATTACATTTGGGTAATCTGCTTGCAGGTTGCCTTCAGTTGGCCTGATTAACAAAGTCTTGGGTCCTGCATCGGTTGCTGTCCCTTCTTCCATAACGTCAGGTCATCAGGGGTATAAAACATGCAGCCGATGCCATTATATCAGTCTTTCTTGCCGTGCGGTGCCCGAAGCAGAAGCAGTTGACTCCTGAAATTTTCATTTTCGAGTTTCAGAACCAAAGTCTTCAACTAAAAGCTAAGTACCCCATTGGGGAAACTTTTTCTTGCTCCTTACCGATGTCAGTAAAAGTTAGTAATTGCATTACTTTTTGGAAAGCAAATACCTCATAAAGATTTTCATTCGTACTGTATTCCTTGCCTAGGCCCTGACCACGACGTACCTTATTGTCGGTTTTGTGCTTTATTTAATCAGTGCACTATCCATCGTCGGTATATTTTTGCCTCTAAATATTTCGGTTCTCGGTTTAATTATCCAGAAATGTCATTGATTAGCCATCCGACTACTGGGATTCCAAAAAAATGCAAAGATAAAGACAGACACAAGCCACTGAGGTCCAAAACTGCCAACAACACTTCTCCTAAGCCAGTCGCCAGTTCGCCGGTAGTCAGTGAGGCACTTTTGCAGCCCCTGATACCCGCTACTTCTGATTCACAGGCCTCTGCCGCAAGATACTTCAACTATGGAACCCGCAGATGTCTCTCTACCTTGGATGGGTCCGGAGCCGTTGTGCAGGCGCACCGGCTTCTGAGGGTGCATTCAGGCCTTTGGACTTGCATATTAAATTAATGCCTCCTTCATTACTATGGCCTAAATCTCGATCCATGTCTAAAAAACCGACACCCAGGCCACATGCTCAGGCCCCCTACGCCTACAAAATGAATGATAAAAATGGCCGAAGATCTAATAACTCTAATCAGGGGTAGCCAACCCCCCCCCCCCCCCAAGAGGCCTAGGGCTGAGCTTGATTATGAATCTTCTGATCAGGATTCTGTTTTTTTTACTCTTCTGATAACCTGGATTTGTCCTTACCTACTTATGAGGATTCTGATGCAGAGGACTCTATTCCCTCTGCTTCCCCTCCTGAGGATTTTTCTTTTGGGGAAACCTTACATACTCTAAGGGAGCATTTTCACTGGGAAAGCCAGGAATTTTCTGATTCAAAAAAGAGGCTTAGGGATTTCCTTCTCCTACCTCAGCATACGTCTTTGGCTATTCCTCCTGTACTAGACATTGTTGATGATGCTTTCTCGGAATCCAGTTTGGCCCCTGATTCCCTGCCTCCTGCTCCCAGTAAACCTGACAGATACTACAGGGTCCCTGAGTCCCACAAGTTACTTTTCAAAAATCCTATTGCAGATCCGGAGACTATTTCACAGGGGCCCAAGGGCATTAAGGCTTCTACTGCTAAAAATCCTACCCCTTCTGATAGAGACTCCAGGGTGCTGGATAGATGGGGTAAAAAGGTTTATACTTCAGCAACCCTGGCAATTAGAGCTTTAAACTGCCAATTTCATATGTTAAATTATCAGCAACATGTTATTGGACTGCTTAAACAGAAAATGATGTTGATTCCTGACTGTGTGGAAAATAAAGACCTGTAGGATTTAATGCATTCTGCTGAACAAGTTGGAAAACATACTTTGCAATGTGGTTTTGATTCTTTAGAGGCCTCTTGCAGGGTTGCTGTTACTGGGTCTGTGCTTAGAAGGTATGCTTGGCTTAAGGAGCAATCTTTTTGCCTGGTCATGTTAAAGCTAAATTGCTGGATACTCCTTTAAATCAGGACCGCCTGTTTGGCAACAAGGCTGAAGAAGTTCTTAAAAAGGTGGAAGATAAAGCTAAATCTATGCAAACTGTTAAAGATTTTTTTACAAGTTCAGCCTCCTAGATTTAGTAGGCACTGGCCCTCTAAGAATTGGTCCTTTCCAGCCCCTTCCAGGTCTTCTCAAGCCAAACTCAGACACAGCAAAAACCCCAGGTTTCAGTCCCGGGGACTCACAGAACTAAGCAGTGGGGGGCCTCCACTTCCAAGTCTGGGAATAACAAGACACCCCACCCCCTATGGTAAACTGTCTCAGTGACTTCCTTTTAAAATTTCCAAGCGCTTATCTTCTGACTGCCTTTTTGGGGGAAAAGATTGCTCTTCATGCAAAGAACTGGGAACTCATAACCCAGGACAAATGTTTTTTAAATATAGTGTCCCAAGGATACAGATTTCACTTCCACACATTGCCAATGCCAAGTGGGTGATCGGACCTACCCTCAAATCAGTGGGCAGAGGCTCAGAAACAAGTGCTTTCTCTCATAAGCATGGGGCTATTCAGTTGGTACCAGAAGAGGAAAAGGGACAAGGTTACTACTCCAGACCTTTCCTGGTACCCAGAAAAGACAAATCATGGCATCCAGTCCTGGACCTGTCTACTCTAAACACCTTTTTGGAGATTCCAAAATTCAGGGTGCTAACTCTTCACCAATTACTTCCTATGCTAGGCAGAAACGCCTGGTTGGCAACACTAGATTTAAAAGATGCATACCTGCACATCCCAATCTAGGGAATCTTGCAGAAGATACCTACGCTTCACAGAAGGCTTCACGCACTATCAGTTCTCTGCACTGCCCTTTGACTTATCTACTATGCCCAGGGTATTCACAAAGTGCCTGGCTCCAGTGATTGCATTTTGCAGGCAAACAAGTATTCAAATGTACCCATACCTGGACGATTATCTAATTCAGGCAGAAAGCCAGGACATACTTTTGAATCATCTGGTGTTTGTAAAAAGGGATGTTATGTAGTCCAATCTCACCTACATTCTTACCCGTGGGTTCGGACCCGAACCTCGACTCAGACTCAGCCATACTCTAGCTCGAAGTCTTCAATTTGCTCGTGGCTAAGTAGTATCCCATGCTGCACTGCTCCCTTTTCCCAGATCTCGTTTGCTGCTCGTACAGCTCAGACGTGGTCTCGCTCTTGGCCGTGGCCAAGTACAACTTTTTTCTACTTTTTAGTAGTTTGTTGCTCCAAAAGCTATTTTCATAGCTAGTCTCTGTTTTGTGATAAAAAAAACTGTTTGTGTAGCCTGTTGGGCTTTTTGTCTTGGTGTCCCGTTTGCGTTTCTTCCCTTCTTACGGGCTAGGCTCATTTCAGTTAGAGGACCCAGTCCTCCCTTCTAGTTGTGTGTTCCAGTTTCACTGTGTGCGCTTGTTCAGGTGTTGCCCCATCCCTTTGGGCTAGGGCCATTTAACTTAGAGGAACTAGTCTTCTCTTGTGTTGTTAGTCAGGGCCGTTTAAGTTAGAGGTCCTTTCTTCCCTGTGGTGTTTGTTCTATGACTGTTTAATTTAGAGACATGGTTCCCACGTTTTTCTGTTGTTGGTGTCTGGTTTGTCTGTTGATATTGCGTGCAATGTCATACCAATATGTCTAAGGTTACAAAAGAACACAAGCCTTCGGGCTTCAAAAAATGTGATAAGTGTGTATATAAAATGTCTATTACTGATGGGCACTATGTGTGTGTGTATATTGCTTGGGGCTATCCACCTCCAAGAGACCTGCGTGTTCTGTCACTCCTTTAGCCCACACATTCTTCAAGACAAGGAGAACAAACTGATTCTGAAGGGATTACTGAAACCCTCCTTTGAAGAAGACTTAGAGAGGGCTTCCAGTTCTAAGTCCTCTCCCTCTAAAGCAGACAAGACCTCTAAATCAAAAAAATGCTCTCTGGCTCCATCAGTTTTATTGGAGCCACCAGAAAAAGTAGCCAAGTCTACTTCAGCTTCCTCGGCTGCATTGGCTTCGGGGCCGAAGGAAGTGGGTGAATTGACCAAGTCAACATTGGCTCCCAGTCTCTCGGAGCCGGTGACCGAGATACTTGTTCGGAGCGGTCTCCAGTTTCTAGACCGGTTTCTCCTTCTCAAGTCTCCTTCGGTAAGGAGGTCCAGATCTCCGACCTTATCCTCTAGGTCCTCCAGGACTCTCTCGGACGATGATGTGGATAGTGTGGTACAGAGACTGCTCCAATCACCGGTGTTGGCCAAATTGTTTTTGGCTCCAGCCCAATCAGCCCCGTAGCCTGTCACCCATCCATCCTCGTATGTTCCTCCTCCGAGCCTTTCTCAGCCTTCGAAGCCACAGTTGTCGGTTCCGTCTGATGCCTTTACATCGGCTCCAGAAGCCCACCCTGGCATCTCAGTTCCGATCTCCGCTCCAACCTCGTCTGCTCTGTCCACGGGGTCTAGGGCTTATAGTGCCTCAGTTTGTCCCGAGGGAGAGGTCTCGGGTAGATCTTCAGCTCCGAGCCTCCCGCTCGGTGCTTCGGCACAGGTGAGCTTGGGCCCTGCCTTGGCTTCGGACCTTATCCCTTCGGCTCCGAAGGCTTCCACGGTTGGTCATTCTTCGGAGCTGGGGGGGATCAGCTTTCGAGGTCATGCGGAGCGTGCTGGCCAGGTCCTCAGTTGCGTCTGATGGCACCAACACTCTACCCCCTCTAGCACCGGTATCCGTTATCACCATCTGTCCTTGGGCAGCGGAGACCCAAGGCCTCAGGATACCTCCATGAGTGGTCCCCAACTTTCTGAGGTCTCCCCAGAGTGTTTGCCTGATGAGCCCCCCAGAAAAAGTGTGTGCAAGAGGAAGCGCATCGACTTCCAGGAGTGATTTCTCACAACGGGCATTCCAGTAGATGCCATGGTGGTGGCAGCGGCCACCAAGAAGGAACTAGCTGAGACTTCATCTACTGTCCATCCCCCTAACAAGGAGTCAGACCATGGACCGGTATGGGAAGTGTATGTTTTCTTCAGCGGCCTTTACTCTGCGGTTGTTGAACTATGTCACATTTTACACGGCTCCAAAGAGATCTCTTAAAAGAGCTTGGAGAGTCTCTGCAGGGTAACGTTTCTGACGCAGTGGCTCAGAAGGTCAATGCCCAGATGTCTACCCTAAATTCCATTACTAATTCCTTCATGAGTCTGATCTCTCATGCAGCCGATGGAGTGAGTAGGGCAGTGAGTGCAGGAGTCTCTCTTAGGAGGCACTCCTGGATGCGCTTGTGTAATTTCGTGGAGTCCTTCAAGTCTACATTCACCAACGCCCCTTTTGATGGTTCATCGTTGCTTGGAACCAAGGTGAAGGATACTCTCACTAGGTGCGAGCAGGAAGGAAAAACCCTGTCTGCCATGGGAGTCTGTTTTTCCATGCCTTCTAGACCTTATCCCAAGGGCCAGAAGGGTGGGAAAATGTGGTTCAGGAAGCCGCAGAGGTTTTTTCAAGACGCACAAAGTGATTCCCACTCCAGAGGCAGGGGAGGGGGTGGTAACTCCGGTAGACGCTGCCCTAGAGGCAGAGGAGGCCTGCGTATCCAGGGGGACCACAATTCCTTTTGCGGTTCCTCCTACCAGTGCTCCTGATTGGAGGCCCAACTGCGCTTCTCCAGAGCCAGTCAGGGGTCGCATTTCGCTATACCCAGAAGTCTGGCAAGGCATCACCCAGGATGAGTGGGTATTAAAGATAATTTCCGGAGGATATCATATTGCCTTCTCTTCTTATCCCCCACCAACCAAGAGAATCTCGGATGCTCCACCCAGTCAAAGGGATTCCGCAGCTTCAGAAGTTCAAAAGCTGCTAGAAAAGGAGCCAGCCAGCTTGTCAGACCACCTCGGATTAGGGACTTACTCAAGATTCTTTTTGGTGCCGAAAAGAACAGGGGACCTGAGACCCATCTTGGATCTCAGCCGCTTGAACCTCCATGTAAAAAAGTCCAAGTTCTGAATGGTCACTTTACAGTCTATTCTCCCATTGTTGGGGAAAGAAGTATGGATGTGCTCCATCAACCTCAAGGATGCTTACTACTATATAAAGATGGACAGGGCATCCAGATGTCATTTATGCTTCCGGCTGGAAGCCAGTCATTTTCAGTTTCGAGCCCTGCCGTTTGGTATCACCACAGCCCCCAGGGTGTTCACTAAATATATGGCAGTGGTAACGGCTCACTTGAGACGTCAGGGATTCCAAGTGTTTCCATACCTGGACGACTGGCTCCTGTCTGCCACTACCAGGCATCTACTACTACAGACCAGGGAAGCCACCATTGCACTGTGTCAACGATTGGGTATCACACTAAACTGGGAAAAGTCTGCCTTGTTGCCCTTGCAGCATGTCACCTTTATAGGCGCTGAGTTAGTCACTGTGCTCATGAGGGCTTTCTTGCCACAAGAAAGAATTCAGGTTTTGCAACAACAGGTCTACACGTTGCTTCCACTGAAAAAGGTAAAGGCAAAACTGGTTCTCAAATTGTTAGGGACAATGGCTGCCACAATTATGCTAGTCCCTCTTGCAAGTCTACACATGAGGCTCCTTCAGTGGCTGCTCTTTGCTCAGTGGTCCCTACAACACCTTCCGCTTTCCTATCTTATCATGGTTACAGACAAGTGCAAGCAGGATCTACACTGGTGGCTTCAGACCAGCAATCTCAGTGTGGGAAAGACCTTCGATGTTCTTCGTGTTTCACTGTTGCAGTCATTACATTTGGGTAATCTACTGGCAGATTGCCCTCAGTCGGCCTGAATAACAAAGTCTTGGGTCCTGCGTCGGTTGCTGTCTCCTCTTCCATGACGTCAGGTCGTCAGGGGTGTAAAACATGCAGCCGACGCCATTTTATTCAGTCTTTCTTGCCGCGCGGTGCCCGAAGCAGAAGCAGTTCGCAAGTGCCAGTCAGCCGACTCCTGAAATTTTCGTATTGGTGTTTCAGATCCAAAGTCTTCAAACTAAAGCTAAGTACCCCATTGGGAAACTTTTTCTTGCTCCTTACCGATGTCAGTAAAAGTTAATAATTGCTTTACTTGTGGGAAGCAAATACCTCATAAGGATTTTCATTTATACCGTATTCCTTGCCTAGACCCTGATCACAACGTGCCTTGCTGTCAGTTTTGTGCTAGATTTAACCAACGCACGATTAAGCGTTGGTATATTTTTGCTTCTAAATATTTTGGTTCAAGATTTAACTATCCTGAAATGTCGTCTGTTAGCAATCCGACTACCGGAGTTCACAAAAAAACGCAAAGACAGAGACAGACCGTCTAGGTCCAAAACCGATGATGAATCTTCTCCTAAGCCAGGTGCCGGTACTCAGTGAGGTTCTTTCACAGCCCCTTGATACTCACTACTTTTGAGTTGCAGGCCTCTACTGAGACCCATTCGGAGTCCAGTATGCCGCGAGATTCTCAGAGTATTGAACCCGCAGATGTCTCTCCCTTGGATGGGTCCAGAACCACTGAGCAGGCACCGGCTTCTGAGGGTGTTTTCAGGCCTCAACATTTTTATATTCAACCGACGCCAGCAACAAAAACAAGGTCAAAAACAACTTCTGTGTCTAAAAAAACGATGCATGAGCCACGTGCTCAGCCCCTATGCCTAAAAGATAGATGATCAAAATGGCTGAGGATTGAATTACCCAACCCCCCCCCCTTCTAAGAGGCCTAGGCAAGGCACTGATGAATCTTCAGATCAGGTTACCATTTCCTCTGATTCCTCCTCTGATCAGGAATTTTCTATTCCACCCTATGAGGATTCTGATGCAGAGGAATCCATCCCATCTGCATCTCCTCATGAGGATTATTCTTTTGGAGAGACTTTGCATACTTTAAGGGAACATTTTCACTGGGACAGTCATGACTTCTCTGAATCAAAAAAGATGCTTAGGGATTTCCTTCTTCCTTAGCATAGGCCTTTGGCAATACCTCCTGTATTAGACATTGTTGTTGATGTGTTCTCCGAATGAAGCATGGCTCCGAATTCCCTGCCTCTGTCTCCCAGTAAGCCAGACAGATATTACTGGTTTCCTGACTCCCACAAATGTCTTTTCAAAAATCCTGCTGCTGATCCTGAGACTATTTCTCAGGGTCCCAAGGGTGTTAGCTTCTACAGCCAAAAATCCTACCCCTTCTGATAGAGATTCGAGGGCGCTGGATAGATGTGGCAAGAAGGTTTATACATCTGCAACCTTGGCAATCAGGGCTTTAAGCTGCCAGTTTCATATGCTTAAATATCAACAGCATGTTAAGGGCTTACTGAAACAGAAAATGATGTTGATTTCTGATTGTGTGGAAATTTGAGTTACAGGATTTATTGCATTCAGCAGAACAGGTTGGAAAGCATACTTTGCAATGTGGTTTTGATTCCTTGGAGGCCACTTGTAGGGCCGCCGTTACTGGATCTGTAATTAGAAGGAATGCCTGGCTCAAGGAGCAAAGTCTGCCTGATCATGTTAAAGCTAAATTGTTGGATGCCCCTTTGCAGCATGAGACTCTGTTTGGTAATAAGGCAGAAGAGGTTTTAAAGAAAATGGGAAGACAAAGCTAAATCTATGCAAACTGTAAAAGATTTCTTGCAAGTGCAGCCACCCAGGTTCAGTAGGCACTGGCCTACTAAAAATTGGTCCTTTCCTGTGTCCAACAGAGCCACTCAGGGCAAACCCAGGTGCTCAAAAGCCTCCAGATATCAATCACAGGGTTCTTACAGGTCAAAGCAATGGGGTGCCTCCACCTCCAAATCTGGAGGAAACAAAGCACAACCCTACAGTAAGCAGTCTCAATGACTTTCTTCTACCATCTCCAAGCACTTATCTTTTGGCAGCCCCCTTGGGGGGAAAACTAGCACTTCATACTCAAAATTGGCAGTTAATTACCCAGGACAAGTGGGTATTAAACATAGTATCCCAGGGGTACAGATTTAATTTCCATACACTGCCAATTCCAAACGGATGGCCAGATCTGCCACAAAACCAGTAAACAGAGGCCCAGAAACGAGTCATGTCCCTCATGGATATGGGGGCTATTCAGCCGGTACCAGGAAAGGAAAAAGGACAAGGTTTTTATTCAAGACTTTTCCTGGTACCCAGAAAAGACAATTCATGGCATCCAATCCTGGACTTATCAATTCTGAACACGTTCCTGGACATTCCAAAATTCAAAATGCTGACTTTACAATAGCTTCTGCCTATGCTAGGCAAGAATGCTTGGTTAGTAACTCTAGACTTAAGAGGCATACCTGCATATCCCAGTAAGGGAATCATGCAGAAGATACCGCCGCTTCAAAGCAGGTTTTTTGCATTACCAATTCTCTGCACTGCCCTTTGGCTTATCTACTGCGCCCAGGGTCTTTACAAAGTGCCTGGCACCAGTAATTGCATTCTGCAAAGAAACATTCAAATTTATCCTTTATCTGAACGATTGTCTCATTCAAGCAGAGGACAAGGACACTCTTCAACATCTGGCGTTTGTAAAAAGGCTTCTAGCATGCCTAGGGTACACCATAAATGAAAATAAATCACAGCTGGTACCCTCTCAAATAATTACATTCCTGGGTGCAAGCTTGAATACAACTGCCCAGATGGCTTACCTCATGCCAGACAAACAAAGGCAACTGACAACATATTTCAAACAAATGGCAACAAAAACCCATTTATCTGCAAGACAAATTTTGCAGGCTTTGGTGTTCATGGCATCCTGCATTCTACTAATTTCATATGCGAGACTGCATATGAGGAAACTTCAGTGGTACCTAAAAAGTTTATGGAGTCATCATTGTCACAGCCTGGAAACAATGATTCCTTTCATTCCCTGCCTACACCAGGAGTTTCTTTGGTGGGCAGAGACATGTCACCAAAACAAGGGACTGTCATTCACTGTACCCCCTGCCACCCAAACCCTAACTACAGATGCATCAGACAATGCTTGGGGGTCCTACCTGGCAGGGAGATGGATTCAGGGCAAATGGAGCCCAAACCAAATGCATCTGCATATCAACCAGAAAGAAATGCTAGCTGTTCAGAATGCTCTGACAGCCTTCAAGGACTTACTTCATCCAGGACAACTATTGATAAAGACGGACAACACCACAGTTATGTGGTACATAAACAAGCAGGGGGCACACATTCCTATCCCCTCTGCAGACTAGCCATGGCCTTGTGGAACACAGCCTTAAATTATCAAATACATCTTCAAGCTCAATTCCTGCCACAAAAGCAAAATACTCTGGCAGACGACCTAAGCAGAAATCTTATGGACCTGCATGAATGGAAACTGGTTCCACAAATCTTCAGCATGTTAACACAGAAATGGGGGAGCCCAGATATAGATCTATTTGCCTCTCCCCAATATTATCAGTTGGACAAATTCTGCACAAGAACTCATCACAAAAAAGCATGGAAAGTGGATGCTCTATCCTTAAGCTGGAAAAGCAGTCTCTGCCTTTCCCCCTCTGCCTCTACTCTTAAATGTCTTACTAAAAGTCAGACAGGAAAAAACAAAAATGATCCTAATTGCTCCGGACTGGCCTCGCCAGCACTGGTACCCACTTCTAAGGAATATGTCACACCTTCCTCCATGGTACTTGCCTCAAATACCTCATCTATTGTCTCAGCAGAACTATCAAATTCTGCACACTCTGCTCCAAACTCTGAATCTTGCAGCATGGCTAATCAACTAATTATTCAAACCACACCTCTCAGTAAATCTGTGATGGATATCATTTTGGAAGCCAGAAGGCCTAGTACTAGAAAATCTTATGCTGATAAATGGAAGAGATTCTGTGCTTGGAACCAAGCACAAGGAATAGACACAGCAAAGCCCAATATTCCTCAGATTTTACAGTACTTAACTGAGATGCTTGACAAGGGCCTATCTTTTTCTTCAATAAAGATCCATGCCTCTGCCATCTCGGCTCATTACAACACAGAGCCTCCCCTTTTTTTCTTATCCACTGCTTAAACAGTATCTTAGAGGGGCCAAAAATTTAAGGCCTCCCAGGAGAGCACCAACTCTTGCATGGGACCTCAATTTTGTGCTGGAAAAACTCACCCTGCCTCCTCCTGAACCAGCAGCAACTGCGGATATAAAATTTCTGTCTTGGAAAACAGCTTTTATCTTGGCAGTCACTTCAGCAAGAAGGGTTTCAGAACTACAGGCTCTCATGGCAGTGGAGCCTTTCATTATATTCTACCCGGACAGGGTGGCCCTCAGGACCAATCCTTTTATGCCTAAGGTGGTATCCAGTGTGGCTCTTAACCAGACCATTCACCTGCCAACATTTTACCCAAATCTGCAGAACACGAGAGAGCGGATTCTGCATTCATTGGATGTACACAGACAACTAAGATTTTACTTAAACAGAACCAAATCCCTAAGGAACTCTGAGCAACTACTGGTAGCATTTGCTGCAGGATCAGAGGGGAAGGCTATATCAAAGCAGACTATTTATTTCTAAATGGATAAGCCACTGCATTCGTTTTTGCTATTTGCACCATGGAAAACCTGTGCCCAAGGGGATCAGATCACATTCCACCAGGGCAGCCTCTACTTCAGCAGCTTTTCTCAGAGGGGTACCAACTAAAGACATTCTAGAAGCTGCTACTTGGAGTTCTGTTCATACCTTCACAAAGCAGTATCATTTACCTCTCTTCTCTAAATCCAGGGCAGGCTTTGCCACTGCAGTCCTGCAGGGCCTTATAGCCGCTCCTAATGCTGTTTAGTTCCATCCTCCCATCCATAGCTTTGGGATTCTACCCAACTGTAATGACTGCAACAGTGAAACACGAAGAACATAGTACAGTTTTGTACACTTACCATAAATGTAGATGTTCGAGTGTATTCACTGTTGCAATCCGGATTACCCACCCACCATCCCCCTTTCTATACCTTTTCTTTCCTTCACTATACTCATAAGCCTTTGTGGTGTATTTGCTTTTAATTGAAGGTAAAGTTTGTTTCTAAACATGCATTTATGTATATTTACAGTTTATATATACACATATATATATATATATATATATATATATATATATATATATATATATATTGCTCCCCATTTGGGGGGCACCTGACATCTGGGGCAAGAAAAACTGAATAAAATGGCGTCTGCTGCATGTTTTATACCCCTGATGACCTGACGTCATGGAAGAGGAGACAGCAACCAATGCAGGACCCAAGACTTTGCTATTCAGGCCGACTGAGGGCAACCTACCAGCAGATTACCCAAATGTAATGACTGCAACAGTGAATACACTCGAACATACACATTTATGGTAAGTGTACACTACTGTACTTTCCGCCTCCTCCAGTAGCCACAGTCACCACGGATACCTCCAAGATTGGGGGGGGGGGCATTATCTTGGCAGGACAGTCCAAGGCACATGGCAAGAGCACGAGATACATTTACATATCATTGTCTTGGAGATGAGAGCAGTGCTATTAGTGTTGCAAGCACTCCAGAGCTTCCTTCCTCTCGGGACGATTGCAATCCACTCGGACAACATGTCAGTGGTATGGTATCTGAACAAACAGAGGGGAACCAAGTCGTATCCCCTTTGCAGAGAGGCTATTAGAGTGTGGCAGTGGGCAGTGTCTTCCCAACGCTTTCTTGTGGCAACGCACATTATGGGGAAGTCCAGTGTGATTGCCGACAGGTTGAGCAGAGCTATTCTGATGCTTCAAGAGTGGTCCCTGAACAAGCAGGTTGCGGAGCTTATTTTCCACAGATGTGGTCAGCCTTGCTACGGTCTATTTGCCAGTCCCCTCAATACCAAGTGCAGCAGCTACTTCACCCTCATCCCCCCTCAGGTTTCACGATTGGCCCTCTGGTCTACTTTATGCCTTCCCACCTGTTCCTCTGATAGCAAAGGTTATTCAGAAAGCGCAATTCTTGGGAAGCAGAATGATTCTGATTGTTCCACACTGGCCTTGTCAGATTTGGTTCCCCTTTCTCCATCCCTATCTCATGGACGACCCCTGAATTCTGGACCCACAGCCAGACCTATTGACTCGTATGTCAGGGCAGTTCCATCCCTCTCTTCAGACCCTCCGGTTGACAGCTTGGCTACTCCAGTTCCATCACTAGTCAGGCTTCATCATTTTTCTCTGGAAGTAGTTCATATTCTGTCTTCTTCCCATAAGCCATCGACTAAGAAGATTTATTCCAGTAAATGGAAAAGATTCTCCATCTGGGCTCATGAAAAGCAGATTGACCCTTACACTGCACCAATTTAATCAGTTCTGGAATTTCTCTCCATGCTTTTCAGTCAGGGGTTAGCTGCCGCAACCATTAAAGTTCAGTTAGCGGCTATCATCACCTTTCATGTCGCTAATGAACCCAGTCTAATGGCGCATAGACTTTATAAGGCATTTTTAAAGGGCACTATGATGCTTCGGCCCCCAGTCTTTGATCCCGTAATGCCATGGGACCTCAATTTTGTGCTACAGTGTCTCACTTCATCTCCCTTTGAGCCTGCAGCTACTTGTGACTTGAAATATTTGTCATGGAAGACAATCTTTTTGGTAGCCATCACTTCAGCTATGCGAGTCTTTGAGCTCCAAGCTTTGTCAGTTAGACTTCCTTACTTGGTATTTCACAAGGATAGGGTTTCCCTCAGACCAAATCCTTCCTTTATGCCAAAGGTTGCTTTGGTTATTAACCTCAACCAGTCTATTGAGCTGCCTGTGTTTTTTCCAGAATTTTCTAATACGGCAGAATTCAAATTCCACCAGCTAGATGTTCATAGACAATTGCGTTTCTATTTACATAGAAAGAAGGATCTTAGGAAATCAAATCGGCTATTTGTCTCTGTTTTCAGACAATAGACTTGGGTTTCCTATCTCTAAAGTAACCTTATCCAGATGGATCTCTAATTGTATTTCCTTCACTTATGCCTCAAGAGGTAAGGAATTACCTTTTAAGGTGAAGGCTCATTCTACACGATCAATGTCTACCTCTAAGGCATTTCAGGCCAGGATGTCTAAGGATAATATTTGTGCTGCGGCTATATAGGCATCTCCTCACACCTTTATCAGTCACTAGAAATTGGATTTGATATCCAAGGAAGATCTTCCTTTGGTTCCACAGTGCTCAGGAGTGTTTTCCACTGAGCCGCCCAAGGTTCAGGTGCTGGGGACGCTGTCCCACGGGTAAGAATGTAGGCGAGATTGGACTACATAACATCAAGAAGTTATTGGTTTCAGTACTCCTTTTGTTGTTGGGCTGATTCTTCCTCTATGTGTGTTGTGTGTGTGGGGGGTGATTGCCTGAGCTTGCAGCAAACAAGATCCGGGGAAAGGGAGCAGTGCAGCATGGGATACCTCTTAGCCATGAGCCAATTGAAGACTTCGAGCTTGAGTATGGCCGAGTCGGAGCCGAGGTTCGTCTCTGAACCCACGGGTAAGAATGTGAGGCGAGATGGACTACATACATCGAACGTTATGGTGAGTACATAACTTCTTGTTCTAACTTGTCTGGGGTACACCATAAATGAAAAGAAATCACAACTGGTACCCTGTCAACAAATTACATTCATTGGAGCAAGCGTGAATACATCTTCCCAGATGGCTTACCTCACACCATAAAAGCAAATTCATTTGACAACCTACTTCAAACAAGTGGCCACAAAAACTCTGCTCTCTGCAAGACAAATACTGCAAGCCTTGGAGTTCATGGCCTCCTACATTCTTCTAGTTCCATATGCAAGACTGCATATGAGGAAACTACAGTGGTATCTAAAAAGCCTATGGAGTCAACATTCTCACAGCCTGGAAACGATGGTTCCTGTCATACCTTGCCTACGCCTAGAGTTCCTTTGGTGAGCAGAGACCTGCCACCAAAACAAGGGACTACCATTCACACCACCCTCTGCCGCCCAAACCCTAACAACAGATGCATCAGACTATGTATGGGGGGGGCTCACCTAGCAGAGAAATGCATTCAGGGCAAATGGAACCCAAGTCAAATGCACCTGCATATCAATCAAAATGAAATGTTAGCTGTACAGAATGCTTTGACAGCCTTCAAGGACTACATTCTTCAAGTGCAACCAATGGTAAAGACGGACAACACCACAGTTATGTGGTACGTTAACAAGCAGGGGGGTACACATTCTTACCCCCCTCTGCAGACTAGCCATGGCACTGTGGAGCACAGCCTTAAGCTACCAAGTGCACCTACAAGCTCAATTCCTGCCAGGAAAATTAAATACACTGGCAGACGGACTAAGCGGAAACCTCATGGACCAACACGAGTGGAAATTGGAACCAAGGATTTTCAACATGTTGACAAGCGAATGGGGAAGCCCAGCTATAGACCTGTTTTCCTCCTCCCAGAACTACCAATTGGACAAATTTTGCACAAGGACTCCCCACAAACAAGCCTGGAAAGTGGATGCTCTGTCCTTCAGCTGGAAAAGCCTATCAGTCTATGCCTTCCCCCTGCTGCCTCTGCTTTCCAAAGTACTACTAAAAGTCAAACAGGACAAACTAAGGATGATTTTGATTGCTCCAGACTGGCCATGCCAACACTGGTACCCCCTCCTGCGCAGTGTGTCACGGTTATCTCCATGGCACCTGCCTCAGACTCCTTCCCTGCTGTCTCAGCAGGAGAACCAGATTCTGCACCCTCAGCTTCCAACACTAAACCTTGCAGCCTGGCTAATTACTTACACTCTCCCTTACCATCCCCTCAGAAAAACTGTGATGGATGTCATCTTAGAGGCAAGGAGACCTAGTACTAGAAAATCTTATGCTGAAAATGGAAAAGATTCTGTGCCTGGAACCAATCTCAAGGGATGAGCACAGCAGCGCGCCCAATTTACCTCAGATTTTACAATACTTAACTGAGATGCTTCAAAAGGGCCTGTCTTTTTCCTCCATTAAAATCCACGCCTCAGCCATTTCAGCTCATTATAACACAGAACCTCCCCTCTTCTCTCATCCACTGCTCAAGCAGTACCTCTGAGGGGCCAAAAATTTGGGACTACCCAGGAGAGCTCCAACCCCAGCCTGGACCTTAACTTTGTATTGGAAAAACACACTCTACCTCCTTTCGAGCCAGCTGCTACTGCAGACTTAAAATTTCTTTCTTGGAAAACAGATTTCCTTTTAGCAATCACTTCAGCTAGAAGGGTATCTGAATTACAGGCCCTTATGGCAGTGGAGCCTTTCATCATCTTTCATGTGAACAGGGTGTCGCTCAGAACCAATCCATCCTTCATGCCCAAGGTGGTATCCAGTGTGGCTCTTAAGCAGTCCATTTGCCAGCCTTCTTTCCCAATCCACAGAACAAAGGGGAACGGATTCTGCATTCCTTGGATGTGCACAGACAACTTAGATTCTACTTGGACAGGACTAAACCTCAAAGAAAAATCTGACCAGCTGCTGGTAGCATTTGCTGCAGGGCAGAGGGGAAGGGTATTTCAAAACAAACCATTTCTAAATGGATAAGCCATTGCATTAATTTATGCTATAAGCACCATGGAAAACCTATCCCCCAGGGGATCAGACTTCACTCCAACAGGGCTGCATCTACTTCTACAGCCTTTCTCAGAGGCGTTCCTACCAGGGGACATCCTAGAAGCTGCTACCTGGAGTTCTGTACATACTTTCACCAAGCATTATCATTTGGCAATTTTCTCTAAATCCAGAGCTGGCTTTGCCACTGCAGTCTTGCAAGGCCTTATAGCTGGTCCTAATGCTATCTGAACTCCTCTTCCCAACCATAGCTTTGGGAATCTACCCAAATGTAATGACTGCAACAATGAAACACAAAGAACATAGTACAGTTGTGTACACTTACTATAAATATAGATATTTGAGTGTATTCACTGTTGCAGTCCTGGTTACCCTCCCTCAGGCCCCCCAACGTCTTTTGGTTATACCTCTGCTTTCCTTTACTATGCTTAAAAGCCTTTTTGATGTATTTGCTTTTGTTGGAGGTATAGCTTTGTGTTTTTATGTTTAATTGCTCCCCATTAGGGGGGCACCTGACATCTGGGGCAAGAAAAACTGATGTAATGGCGTCTCCTGCATGTTTTATACCCCTGATGACCTGATGTCATGGAAGAAGGGACAGCAACCAACGCGGGACCTAAGACTTTGTTAATCAGACTGACTGAGGGCAACCTGCCAGCAGATTACCCAAATGTAATGACTGCAACAGTGAATGCAATCTAACATCTACATTTATGGTTGTGTACACAACTGTACTTTTTGGACAGGTGGGATTGCTTTTCCATGTTGAAGTAGAACATATGATTAATACTTGCATGAAATTTCATTTTATTATACTGATGAATTCTCTTCCAAACTTGAAATCATGATTTTGTTCACTTTGCAATCTTGTACTTGTATCTTGCACATCTTTTTGTAATGTACATCATGTTTTATTGTTGTGATATCCCTTCCACCTTCCAGAGTTTGTCACATTTCTTAGCAAATCTGTACTGTCTTCAGTAGTCATAGTTTGCTTGTTTCCTCTACGTTCTTATAGGTGACATGCCATTCATTATTGACATGAAAGTCAAGCCAAAGAAGTGTTCTCCTTCATCTCAGTATAATGTATGGAGATGTGTTCCTTCAAAATGTCCAAGGATTGTATTGAAGTCAGTTACATTAAAATTTTGAGTGTTCCTAGTAAAGCATAATTCTGGGCTGGCATGCACTTTATGCTGGAAATGTTGACACATGATCATTATAGATGTCTGGTAAGATTTTTTACTGAAGAAATATTACGTTTAGAAAGTAAGAGTACCATTAACTTTCCTTGTAAATAGTTTGTCAGTTGTAGTCATGAGTAAGATAAGATAGCAACTGATAAGAACTCTAAAGCTTTTGACTATTAGGCAGGATGCTGTTTTACTTTGCTTTGTTGGGGATTAGATCCCTCGGCTCTCTGTTCAGCTTTGCCTGTGGTGGATGAGACACCACATAAAGTGGCAACTCTTCCTGATCCTTTCACATAGCTCAGAGTGATTTTTAATGCACTGATGATGTGATCAAGACAGACAGATCTGTAGTTTACCTACACAGAATGGCATGGTTTAGGCTTTTTAAAATATAGAATTAGCTTAGACAAGCAGCAATATTGGATGCTGCAGGATACGGTTATCTTGGATCTGGTTGAGGACATTAAAAGGAGAAAATTTACCCCATTGAGGACTTTTTGACGCCTCCTGGCCCTTCTGCTTCTTCCAGACACTTTAATTAGGAAGAAAATGTCAGGTAGAATGAGGATGGCTGCTAAGCTTCAGGCAGTGTTGTCTTGCTTGACTGTTCTGGCAATTTCCTTGAGTGAGATTCTGCTGGTGCAGTAGTCACAATCCTGGCTACTGAGACTACCAGTGCAGGGGAAGGCTGATTTTCCAGGTTTTCCCAACTTGGTGAGTCATCACTAATGACTGTTAGGTCAAAATGGTCGCATAAGACTTTGTTGTAGAGCTAAATGGTCGCATAAGACTTTGTTGTAGAGCTTTGATGTACACCTCCAAAAAGGCCCCACAATGAGGGACCAAGCCTTCTCCACATAATTCTTTGATCAGATGGAGAATCTTCAGAGGGACTGTGGGGATTTTCCATTTTGTGTGTTTGATAAAGGTGGATTTTTTACTCAACTGATTTTTGGTGTTCTTTGTACGTTGGTTTTTCGACAGCTGCAGTTTTGATCGGGATTTTCCATTTGTCAGACTGTGTTCTGCTCCCATCTTTTTCTCTTGGGACAAGAAACCCATTCTATCACAGACATCAGTGAGCACATCCAGTAAATGAATTATGGATGGTCAACCTCCGGGGAGTCATGCTAGACTGCTTCAGGGCACATACAGTGCCACTGGATGTGATTGAATAGCTTTGGCACATCTCTCTGTGGGACCAGCACAGGAGAGGGGGTAATTTTTGTTCATTCTAGATTGGTATTTTCAGTACAAGATGCTACTATTTGCTCTCACTTCTGCATCAGGAATGTGTACCAAGTACTATCTGTTGTAGCAGACATCTTGATAGAGAAAGAGCATCATTTGTTCTCTTCCCTCATCCTTGGCTTGGATACTCCCATGGTTGCAAGCCATAATCTTCATAAAGTAGAATATATTTTCTCTGTGCCTAGTTGAGAGGATTTTTTTTCTAAAAAGCAGTGTTGAACATTCTCCAGTATTTATCATTACTGCCCTTATACAGGGACTAGGAGGTCATCACCATGGCAGATCAGATGAGGATGCATCAGCCTAGTAGGATTCAGAGAAAGGCCAAAATGCATCCGTATTTTCCAGTGGCGGCTAAGAAGTTTAGTTTCAGGCTGTCAGATCCTTCTCAGTGCGCAAGAAACTTTCTCAGCACACTCCAAAGAAGTCCTCCTCTGCTTGAGAACATCTGAGTCATCTCAGTGAGCCTGACTTCTTATTTAGAGCCCTTGCTCTTGCCAGACTTTTCCGGTGAAATCTCTGAAGTGATTGGATGATGGAAAGCTATTCATTCATTGGGTATATTCTGCCAAATGGAAGAGATTCTCAGTTTGAGTGGAGACCTATCTTATGCTCCCTCAAGTGGTAATTTTGCCTCTGGTCTTGACTTACTTTCAAGTACTTGTTTGATTTGAGTCTTCATTATTCAGTGGTTTGCACCCTGTTGGCAGTGCAGGGCATGTAATTTTGACTCCCACAACTTGAGAAAATAAAAGCGGTGCAATTGTTGAGTCATTGCCTACTGCACCCTTCCGCATCCCTGCTTCTTAAGTACACTGACTCAAAAATCACTGTACTTAGAGTATTCCTGTGTAGCACAAACTCAGACTTAGTTTATATTTCCCCTCTTCACACAGTGCAGTCTGTCACTAGTCTTTGGATTGCAGTTACATTTTTCAGAATTTCAACAAGAACCCACTGTGGTTATGATGCAAGTCTCTGGCATATTTGCCTGTCGTGGCCTTGTAGAAGGTAGAACTGTGTCCTAAGATAAGATGGTTAAGCAGCTCCTTAAAAGTATTTAGCGTTTTTTTAGCTTTCCATTTAAGATGCCATCTTCTTCGTACTTGAACTTTGTGATTGACGGTGTTGCCATCCCCATTTGAATAAATTGGCTTATTGGTCCTTGATTTGTGTAAGCGGAAGGTCGTTATATTTAGGGAACCTTATTTGGTATTTCACAAGCATTTGATATTCTTTATGGACAACATACTTTTCACTTCTGAATATTATCAGAACTGTTCTTAAGCCAGCCCTTTTTATACTAGTGTTCTTTGTCACTGCATAATCCATGTTTTGCAAGAAGGTGGTACACGAGCTTAAGGAGACAGAACAGATGTTTATCTCCAGGCTTCAGGGAGAGAGGAGCTTGCAGCAAATTTCCAAATAGACTGATGGCTATATTGTGTTTTGCCAGTAGTTGACAAGCCATCCTTTGGGTGATGCAGGGGCATGGATGTTCTTCATCTCACATTGCTGCAGTCCTTACACTTGGGTAGTCCGCTGTCCTCGGTCGGCCCGAATATCAAAGTATAAGGCTGACGTCGGTCAAGGCGCATTTGACTGACATCAGGACGTCAGGGTACAAATGCGCATGACCGACGCCATATCCTCAGTCTTTTTTGCCGCATGGTCCGATGCAGAAGCAGCATTGCAAGTGCCGGTTGGCGTTCTGAGATTTTTCGATTTCGAAGTTTCAGACCGAGTTCAAAGTTGGCTAAGTACCCGTTGGGAATATTTTAGTTTTTTCTTGCCTCAGTGATTTACGGATGTCAGAAAAAGTCAATAATTGCATTTCTTGTGGGAAACAGATACCGCATAGAGATTATCATACTTTGTGTATTCCTTGCTTAGGGCCTGAGCACGACGTTGTTGGCTGTCGCTCTTGTGCTAGATTTAATAAACGCACTATAAAGAGACGGTTGGATTGTGCAAGGTTAGTCTTTGGGAAGCGGTGCAATTATAAAATGCCGTCGGATGCTCCGACGCCCGCTTCTTCGAAGAAGCGCAAGGACAAAGCAGTTAAGCCTAGGCTAGAAGAACCGTCTGTACCGGACGCCGGTTCTTTAGAGGTGTCGGTGGAGCCGGTGGCTCCACCGGAGGTTTCTGTGTGTTCCCAGGGTGAGACTTTATTATTGCAAGATGTGGCCTCTCAGGAGGCAAGTCAGGCTGAGGGGGCTTCTCAGGTTACTATACTCCCTCCCTTCCTAGGGTGGCTAGGCCCTCTCCTTCTGTTTCAAAGGCTTCTCCCAGGGGCAGGCCAGGTTTAGCTTCAGTTGGTGTTACCCCTAGCTCTTCAGGAACTGTGCCCAAGAAGCATATGCTTAAAATGGCAGAAGATTTGATTACTTTGATTAGGGGTTCTATGCCCCCTTCTGATAAGAGACCTAGGATGGAGCCTGAGCTGGGGGGTTTTGAGCAGGCTTCAGATGTTTCAGAGTCTTCGGCTGAAGACTTGCAGGAGTACTCTCCTTATTCTGATTCTGATGTGGATGATTCTACTCCTTCTGCTTCTCCTCCTGAGGATTTTTCTTTTTCAGAAACTCTTCATTCCATGAGGGAGCATTTTAAGTGGGAAGGTCAAGACTTCTCTGATTCTAGGAAAAGGCTTGGGGATTTTTTGTTTTTACCCCAGCATAGGCCTTTGGCTATACCTCCTGTTTTGGATGTAGTGGAGGATGTTTTTTCAGAGGTTTCTCTTAATCCTGATTCTTTGCCTCCTGCTCCTGTTAAGCCGGATAGGTATTACAGGGTGCCTGAAGCTCATAAGTATCTTTTTAAGAGTCCTAGGGCGGACCCAGAAACTGTTAGCCAGGGGCCTAAAGGTGTTAAGGCTTCTGTTGTAAAGAATCCGGTTCCTGCAGACAAAGAGGCTAGGGCCTTGGATAGATGGGGAAAGAAAGTTTATACTTCTTCCACTCTTGCTATGAGGGCTTTGAATTGCCAGTTTCACATGTTGAAATACCAAAACTATCTCCTTTCACAATTGAAGTCTAAGGTTGATGCTCTGGCAGTAGGTATTGATTGTAAAGAGTTGCAAGATTTAGTACATGTTTCTGAACAGGTGGGTAAGCATTCTTTGCAATGTGGTTTTGATGCTGTACAGGCCTCGTCTAGGGTGGCTGCCACTGGGTCAGTTCTTCGCAGGCACGCCTGGCTAAGGGATCAAAATTTGTCTGAACATGTTAAAACAAGGATTTTAGATGCTCCTTTACAATCTGACGTGTTGTTTGGTCCTCCTGTTGAGGCAGTTTTAAAGAAAATGGAAGACAAGGCTAAGTCTATGCAGACTGTTAAAGATTTTTTGCAGGTCCAGCCTCCAAAGTTTAGTAGAAATTGGCCTACTAAGGGGTAGACGTATCCTTCTTATGATTCCCAGTCTAGGGGTAGATCTAGACGTGGTAGGGGCAGAGCTCAGGGCTCTTTCAGGCCTAGAACAGGGAGTTCTCCTGCACAGTCTTCGGGTGAGGGCAGGGGTAAGTCCTTTCGTAAACAGACCCAATGACCTACCTTTTCAGCTGCCAGAGCCTTCTCGTCTGGCAGCACCTTTGGGAGGAAGGTTGGCACTTTTCAAAGAAAATTGGAGTTTAATTACCCAAGACAGATGGGTATTGGATATCATACACCACGGTTACAGGTTTTATTTCCATACCTTGCCTCCTTTCAAAGGCATGCCAGACGTTCCTCCTCAACAAAGAATAGAGGCTCACAAGCAAGTTTCTCTGTTACTCCAAATAGGGGCCATACAGCCGGTTCCTATGCCAGAAGTGGGCCTAGGATTTTATTCTCGCCTGTTCCTAGTACCAAAGAAGGGGAACACGTGGAGACCAATTTTGGATTTATCTACCCTCAACACTTATCTGGACATTCCCAAGTTCAAAATGTTGGCGTTACAGCAGCTTTTACCTCTGCTGGGCAAAGATCATTGGATGGTAACTTTGGATCTCAAGGAGGCTTACCTTCATGTTCCTATCAGACTAAGTTGCAGGAAGTATCTGCGTTTTCGAGCTGGGACTTCTCACTATCAGTTCTCTGCATTGCCCTTTGGCTTATCTACTGCGCCCAGAGTGTTCACGAAAGTTCTGGCTCCAGTGATAGCTTTCTTCAGGCTAAAAGGAATACAGATCTATCCTTATTTGGACGACTGCCTGATTCTGGCTCAAGGAAGGGAAGAGCTTCTTCATCATTTGGAATATGTGATAGCAGTGCTAAGATGCCTGGGGTATTCTGTGAACGAAATAAAGTCCAGTCTAGTACCCTCTCAGGACATGTGCTTTCTGGGTGTGAGACTGAATACAGCATCCCAGATGGCCTTTTTAACCCTGGACAAACAAAAGAGTCTATCCCTTTACTTCCATCAGCTATCTCATCAGTCCGGGCTGACTGCAAGGACAGTCCTTCAAGCCTTAGGGTTCATGGAATCTTGTATTCTGGTGCTTCCCAATGCCAAACTGCATATGAGGAAGCTGCAATGGTATCTCAAAAATGTATGGACACAGCACTGCCAGGATCTAGACACTGTCATTCAAATAATACCTTGCATTCAAAAGGAATTTTTGTGGTGGGCTCAGGAATGTCACCTAAACAAGGGACTCTCTGTGACCCGGCCAGAGGCGAGTCAGATTTTAACGACAGATGCCTCAGACAAAGCTTGGGGAGCTCATCTAAATGGAAAGTGGATACAAGACAAGTGGCCTGCCAGACTACAACATCTACATATCAACCTGAAGGAGATGTTAGCAGTCCAGTTTGCATTAATAGCTTTCAAGGATTTACTTCTTCCAGGGCAGGTGTTGATTCTAACAGACAACACAACTGTCATGTGGTACATCAACAAGCAAGGGGAACATTTCTTATCCTCTATGCAGACAAGCAATGATTTTGTGGGAGTCTGCTCTCAGTTTACAGCTCAATCTTCAGGCAAGGTTTCTGCCAGGAGCACAGAACTCCTTAGCAGATGTGTTGAGCAGGCAATTATGGATCCCCACGAGTGGAAATTGGATCCTCATGTATTTCAGAAATTGACAGTGTCATGGGGAACTCCAGACATAGATCTGTTCGCTTCTCCACTAAACCATCAGCTGCCAAAGTTTTGCACAAAAAGGTTTCATCCCACAGCTTGGAAAGTGGACGCTCTTTCTTTCAATTGGAGCAATCTTCATGTGTATGCCTTTCCTCCTCTGCCTCTCCTCCCAAAGGTACTTCTAAAGGTCAGACAGGACAAGCCAAGGATGATTTTAATAGCTCCAGATTGGCCTCGACAGCACTGGTACCCATTACTGAGAAGTCTGGTACGGAAGCCTCCATGGCCTTTGCCTTCGATTCCACACCTGTTGTCACAGGAGGACAGCCATTTGCTGAATGTCAAACTTCACTCTCTTCACCTAACGGCCTGGCATATTCTGTTTTGAACCATAGAGGGTCTCAACTTCCACAACAAGTTTTGAATGTGATTTTGGAAGCTAGAAGGCCTAGTACAAGGAAAGTGTACGCAGATAAATGGAAGAGATTTTTATTTTGGAGTGCAGCAAAAGATTTTGATGTTTCTGAGCCTAATTTGAGTGTGGCTCTTCAATATCTTACTGAGTTACTGGACAAAGGTTTGTCTTTCTCTTCTATTAAGGTTCATGCTGCAGCAATTTCCCGTGAGTATGATTCTCTCCCACCATTGTTTTCTCATGCTTTGTTGAAGGAATTTCTTAGAGGTGCAAAGAATATAAGAGTCCTCGAAGAGCTCCTACTCCTGCTTGGGATCTCAATTTTGTGTTGGAGAAACTCACTCTACAACCTTTTGAGCCTGCAGCTACTTCTGAGTTGAAATATTTATCATGGAAGACTGCTTTTTTGTTGGCAATTACCTCTGCAAGAAGGGTTTCTGAATTGCAGGCCCTTATGGCGGTTGAGCCTTTCTTGATTTTCCATAAGGATAGGGTATCATTACGTACTAATCCTTCCTTTATGCCTAAGGTGGTTTCTAGTGTGGCTTTAAACCAAACTATTCATTTGCCTACTTTTTATGCAAATCCCCAAAATAAAGGGGAAAAGATTTTGCACACTTTAGATGTACACAGGCAGTTGCGTTATTATTTGGACCGAACTAAAGGGTTCAGGCAGTCTCAGCAGTTTTGTTTCTTTTGCTTTGAGTTCTCAGGGCAAGCCTGTGTCAAAACAAACTATTTCTAAGTGGATTGGGTTTTGCATTGCTTTCTGTTATTCCCATCATGGCAAGGAGATTCCAGCTGGGATTAGGCCTCATTCCACTAGGGCTACTGCCACATCATCAGCTTTTTTGAGGGGAGTGGCAACCAAGGATATTTTGGAGGCAGCTACTTGGAGTTCAGTGCATACTTTCTCTAGGCATTATCACCTGCCACTTTACTCTAAATCCAGGGCTGGTTTTGCCACTGCTGTTTTGCAGGGCATTTTGGCAGCTCCTGCTTCCTTGTAGTTAGCCATCCTCCCTTACCTCTGCTTTGGGATTCTACCCAAGTGTAAGGACTGCAGCAATGTGAGATGAAGAACATAGTACAGTTTTGTACCTACCATAAATGTAGATGTTCGAAGATCCACATTGCTGCAGTCCAATTTACCCTCCCTCCTTCCCCTCTGTAGTTAGAGGCGGTTGTGTGGGTTGGGTTGTACATATTGTGTATATTGTATATATTGTACATATAGTTAGTGCAAGGGTGGTTGGTTGGTTGTTTGCTGTCTTTTGGTTTTGACCTTTATTTTTAGGGTCTTCTGACATCTGGGGCAAGAAAAGACTGAGGATATGGCGTCGGTCATGCGCATTTGTACCCTGACGTCCTGATGTCAGTCAAATGCGCCTTGACCGACGTCAGCCTTATACTTTGATATTCGGGCCGACCAAGGACAGCGGACTACCCAAGTGTAAGGACTGCAGCAATGTGGATCTTCGAACATCTACATTTATGGTAGGTACAAAACTGTACTTTTCTTCCAGTGCTTTTTTCAGGGATGTGTTTGTTATGCTGTGGTGGTGGTGGTGTAGCTAGCTAATCCCAGACAACAACCCAGGTTCTATTAGCAGATTGGGTGCTTGACTGCATGACAGTATATGATTGGCATGGTTATCTTGGGTCTATATTACAAGACCGAAGACGCATTTTTTCGAATGCATCTTGGTCGAACTTAAAAAGCTGAAAACACAAAATATCGAAGCGGCTGTTAAGTCAATTCTTTCCCTGGGAAAGAATTCATTTGGCCGCTTTGGTACTTTGCCATTTTTGGCACTGGACTGGAGTTACACTGTGGCGACCCCTAACCAGGAAATGCCGAAAAGACAAACAAAGTGTGGTCTCGGAGTTGGTATATTTAAGTAGGGGGGGGGGGTGGGGGGCAAAGTCCCCCACTTAATGTAATGTTTGAAATTGATTTTTATTTATTTATTTATTTATTTTGGAACAGCGATGATTTTCCCTTGGAAAAAATAGCTGTTCTGGCACTTCGACATTGTAAGCTTTCGCTTACATAGGGTCGATTAATCACCGTTCGCTTTTTTAAGCATTTGGTGATTTAATATAGACCCGGTTATCTTGGGGAGAGTAGATCTTAAACCGTCTTAGCCACCTCTTCTAGATGTGATATCTGTTGGAGGGTAGGGATGGAGTCGTACAGAATGGGCCAGTAGTGGATGGATGCTTACATGGAAGCATGGCATGAGCAGTTGGAGGGCATAGACAGTCCCTGTGGTGAAATGTCATCACCCAAGATGAGGGGTTAGGACCACTTATAGTATAGATCTCATTGCTGGGATGCTAAAAGGAGAGCATCAAACTCCCTAGCGTTTGCCTGGATGATGGCTCCCCAGACAGTTTTTACCCTAGGGGATCTGCAATGGAAATTCCCCACACTCCAAAGGAATGACTGGGCTCTAGTCCTGTTGAGGGTGGCTTGATGGTCAACAGGCAGCGTGAGGGGGTTATGGAATAATGTCTCTGTTATGTGTGTTTGTTTCAGTGCCACGTGGTTATCTCTACATTTTCGCAAAGCATTGTTTGTATGTTTATTATAGCAGTTTGGCCTGTTTTGGCATCTTGGCATTTCAACACTCTGCCATCCATGTGCTTGATTTTAGGCACCTTTCCATCTCTGCTCTTCTTGTGGTTTTAATTTATGCAATGTGGTGTTCTCAGCACGTACTCACTGCAGAAGGCCTGTGAAGTCAAATAAAACAGATATATATTAGCTGTAATCTAATAGGAAGCTTTCTGATACACTTATTACCTTCCCACTGTATATGTTTGTTTGGATTGACCTCTTTTTCCTTGATTAGTGATGGACTTTCCTTTAAGCTAGGCTACTTTAATTCATTATGTTGCAAGTTTCATGTGTTTTTTTTGTTAGTTTGTTACAGGTTGTGCTCACTCCATGGAAGGAATGAAACTTGATGCAGGGAGTTAGCTTGATGTATATATATTTCTATGGCAGATGGCTTGCATGACCGCAAGTATAGTAGTAAGACACAAATGGTGTGTGATGGGGATACCAGAAGAAATCCCATCAGTTACCAACTGCAGAGGGCTTCTATGCAGATCTGTGGTGACTAGTATATACATATGTTGTTTATTTGCTGATATTGTTTAATGTACCTTTGGCCCAGGATGTCACTGAAAGGACCCTGTTTTGGAGTACTGTGCTTATTTGGATAACAAACATTAAAGAAGTAAAAAAAGAGAATTTGTACAATTATTTTTCTCATTTTGCTAACTTATGTGCAGAAACAAATGTTTTATGGCTTTGTAGTAACTTTAGTAGAGCATTGCTTACTGATTGTTTAATTTATTTTTTTTTCTGTCAATGTAGATACATACTGCAGAGCCTTGTAATAGTCTCAGCACAGGAATGCAATGTGAAATGGATCCAGTTTCACAAACCCAAGCCTCAGAGACCCTGGCTCGTAGAGGATTCAGCCTAGTTGGATGGTATCATTCCCACCCTGCCTTTGACCCCAATCCTTCTGTCAGAGATATTGACACTCAAGCCAAGTATCAGGTATCTAAAAGTTCAGCTCAAGTATTTCATAGTAGTGAGCCAGACGTAAGAGAAATAAAGATCACGGAGTACAATATACGTTTCTTGTATTGTAACAGTCAAACATTTGAATATGTTTTATTTAATTTTTGATCTTTTAGCAATCTCATTTAGTAAATGTTCAAATGTTTCTCATGGTGTTATTTTACAAGGCTCCTTAGGTGTAGGTTGTGGACAGCTTATGGCTTAGTTTTTACGTTGTTGTACTGTTGTGCCATTAAAATATTAATTTAAAGCTGGGGACATTTTATGCTCTGGTTCAAAATAAGAGTAATACAGGGGTAAGGTCATAATTTTACACAGGGATCCATTTCACCTACTTTAAAAGCAGACAGTAATGTGGCTTAAATAAAGCTGTCACTGTAAACCTATAAATTGCATTTAGCACAAGTTACAGCACAGATCTGTTTACCAGTGCAATGTAATGCAAGGTTACCCTACAGCAGTCCAGCCAAGTACAAGTAACACTGTGTTAATTTTGCTATTGAGAGATACAACGTATCTCTTTTCTTTCAGGTATGCAGCTGACATTCCATAGCTACCCCCTGCCCCCACCTTACTCCTCTCTCTCTGTCCTTCACTTGTCCTGTGCTGTCCTGAAAACCTCCACTGAGTTATTATGTAATGTCTATAAGTAGTCATTCCTTTTTTTCCACCAGCCTTTCATTGATGTAGAAGTAGAACTTCTTAAAGTTCAAACTTAAGTGTATACCTTCTGTTTGTGATATCTCTTCTTTCCTTCTTGAAGTTCACTTTCTCATAATACCATTTTCTTATTCTGTGTACCCAGATCATGTTCCCCATATCTTCTAGTCACCAAAATGAAGTTGCAAAAATTGACTTGATGCCTACACTGCCATGAAATATGTGATCTTTGTGCTGTTTTCCTTCCAAAAGCCTGACTTAACTATCACTTTTCTTTTCCCACAGCCAAGCACCCCAGTGCAGTTGCTGATCGACTTGATGCTGCCCTTAGGTCAGTCCATGTCACAGCAGTGACTCACAAAATCCCTAGGTCAATTCCACTGGGAGTGAGCTGCTGATTAGTAATCCCAGATAAAGCATGGAACATTGTGTAGTAAGCTGTTAAAATGCACTGAACCATCATTTGGTCATTTCTTCTATGTTATGTCCTTTGATACTTGATCATTATTGCAACCACGTAAGTACATATTAAAACTACAAACAAGTACCATTTTTCAATCAGTACAACATTATAGTGACTACAAAACTTGGAAATCAACTGAAATTCTCTTTACTGGATATTCTACAGTTGAGTGTTTAGGACAGAAAGCCAGAGTGGGAGCTGATTTTAATCAGCAGACAGTAAAGGTAACACTCACATTATCGCAACTATGTATTCTCATAACCACATTATTCATGAACAGTTCTGCTCAATAAAGAAACTTTTCTTTAATATATCGGGGTTTCTAATGATATTTTATAATGGTCCTTGCTTTTAAAAAAAAAAAAAAAAAACACACCAGATGGGACACGGACAAATGTTACTTCGCCTTAAAAATGCGTAACATGGGAAGAATCCAATTCAGCACAGAATATTGTTCACTCTTTCACCTGTAACCTAGAGAAGACTAAGCTGACTCTCTAATTTAATGAAAAATTAAAGCTGTAATAAATGTAATGCATCAGTCGCACATTCAACCATCACTACATACAATGACCGCAATTCTGGAGATAATGACTCCTTTCTGAATAACCTGAATAATGTGGTTCTGCTGTTTGGAACATGGTTGCGATAATACATAAGTACCTGTCCTTTCAGTGATTTTTTTTTTGCCTTAGAAGTGTTTGATTGTTTTACTTTTTTTTATCTAGGGGGGTGGCAGTCGTACAGCTCTGTGATTACTTTATTGGAATAAATGAAACTTTTTTTAACCAGCTTTAACATTTGACATATTATATTACTATAAGAAAAATCCTTCAGTTTAACATAGCACATGCAATGCCCTGTTCAGTGTTGCTGTTTTTTGGGCATAAATTCTAATCATATTGAAGTTCTTTGAAAAAGTGTAAACCCAAACACAACAGCTCTTAATGAGAAAGTGTCATCATTTTATAAATTAAATAATACAAAAATGTCTGGTTTGTTGTCTTTAATGGTGAAAGTACATTTTTCTAGAACACTGCAGTCACCCAGGTGAACTACAAACAGCGTCATTTAAGTAACCTTTTAGTTATAAATAGTGCGTAAGAGAAACCAGTAAGAGAAAAGGGGTAGCCAGAATAGAAGATAGCCTGCAAAGCAAAGATAAAGGTAACCCACTGTGAGTTAAGTAAATGAAAGGCACACATCAGAAAATGTCTCTATCCTGGCAGTATTAGGACTTAACTTTGTGCACAGTACCATTGGTCACCATGGAAAGGATGGATGTTTAGAATTTAATTTTTGTCACTGGTGGTGGTGCTTGCGGTAGCATTGTCGCCTCACAGTAAGACGCTGTCCGTCTCGATTCTCAACTAGAGCATCTTCTGTGTGGAGACATGCGTGAATGGACGTACCTTCGTTGAAGGCTGTTAACTCAGCACGTAAAAATCAACTACCAATCATTAGTGGACCGGAGTTCCACTGTGGCGACCCCTAACCGGGAAAAGCCGAAAGACACAACAACTGGTTTAAATATAAGCAGAGATGAAAAACTAAAAGTCATGTTATATTTGGCAAGAGATTACGTATCTGACGAACTACTCAGCCAAGCGCCTCGTGGTCCTGCAGAGTGGTGCTAGAAGCAGAGAGGCTGAAAGAGCGACTGCTAACCTGATAAATGTTTGTTTTCCTGCTCCTACCTGGACGACTGTCCGATCTAGCTAAACTGCAAGTATTTCTGCTTCTTGAACTGTTTTAAACTGTTTAAAGTTGTTTTTGCACCTGCACTTTTAAGTTTGTCCTGTTTGTTGCATTTACCTGTTGAGGTTACACACTCAAGTGCGCTAGCCTGTGTTACATATTTATTGCATTTTCCTGCTGTTTGTTGCAGAAAAGAAAAAAAATATCCTTGTTTCCCGTCTTTCCTGACCTAGAGTAGTCCAAATACAGGCTTTGCTGTATTCTGGACTTTTGGAAAGTTCCTGTGTTGCCCATTTCCTTTCTTGGATAAAGGGAGGCTTCTTTGTTCACCAGTGGCAGTGGGGAGCTTAGAGCAGCCTATCTATCCCTGGAGGAGTGTTCCCAGCACAGGAATCTGATAGTCTATTGGCCATTTTGGGCCAATTTCTAGCTCTTTCAAGTCCCCTGTATAAAACCCGCTTTGGCGCGGTTTTGCGCATAGCGCAGCATCGGGCAGCTCCGCTTAATTGGGTTTAAACCATTCTCGGCTCCACAAAGTCTGCTTTTTACTTTTTCCCTTAGAACTGATCTAGTTCTCATAATAAACACCCTATTCCTACTCTAAAGCCTGGCACTTGCTCACTAAAGCAATTATATAAGTCAGCACTAAAAAATTAAAAGCACTACACCCTCACAAACTCCCCTTGAGTACCTTGTTCCCCATTGGCCCTTTTTTCAATTATAAAGGAATTCCCAGTACTATTCTAGCATGTCCAAAGGTCAGTTGTCAATCTCCTCTCCCGTCCAGCTGGTGAATCTGGGAATCTTGAGGTAATGTTACAACTGCCTCATGTACACAGACAACCCTCTCCTCCTCCCAACAAATTCCAACACATGAGAGATGCAACCATATAGCCAAACTGGAGGCTAAGCTCTCTCAATTCAGTACTGGCGTAACCAGTCAGGAGAAGGAAACCACACTCGCTACAATTCCAGTCTCACATAGACCTACCACGGCAGCAAACCAAACACATAAACACACAAAAACATACTCGGAGGTTCTAAATAAAAATCTGCCTAAGCAGCAGAGACCTCCAAAGCAGACACCCAAGCAACTGCTACCCCAAAACAAAACACGTGCAACACATAGCTCACAAAGCCAGCGTGCCGAACAATCACAGCTCTTAAGTCTAAACAACACACCTGATACACTTGTAATAGGTGACTCTATCATCAGGCACACTGACGTCCCGCTCACCAGGCTGAACAAGGAGAAGGTCACGGTGAGCTGCCTGTCGGGCGCTAGGATCAGCCACATAACACAAGCACTCAGGTCACTCCAAGGCAAGTACAAATATGACTCCTTCATTTGTCCATGCTGGTGTGAATGACCTGAGACGTACCTCCCTGGACTACATGAAAAGAGACATAGAGGAACTCTCTGAGCATGTAGCCCAGGCCGGTATGACCCTGACCTTGAGTAGCATCTTACCCTCACCAAGAATGATGCCACAATATGAAGACAAGATGATCAATTTCAACAATTGGCTTAAGTATTGGTGTCATTCAAAGGAGATCCAATGCCTGTCAGCCTGGGATGACATGCTCAACAAGCAACGATGCTTTGCTAGGGACTGCTTGCACCTGTCACCCCTGGGCTTTCGGATATTGGCAAAGGCTCTTGCCACCCCCATAGTGCCTTTTTTAGGCAAGGCTCAAAAGACAAACCCACCTCCATAGGTATCACAAGGGATAAGAAACTAAGAGTAATGCTACTCAATGCCAGAAGTCTAAACCTCAAGATGCATGCACTCGAAACTCTCCATAGCATGGAGAACATCGATATCTGTACAGAAACCTGGTTCAAGGCTCCCGAGAGCACCCCAGCACTACCAGGTTATACCTCATACCATGCTTTTCGGCCCCAAAACTTGGACCAAACCACAAAAGGAGTGGTAGTATCAATATTCGTCCAAAGATACCCACACCTCCAGGTTGGTGGCACAGCACAAACCATCAGAGACTATCCATGTGCAACTAACAGTGGGTAAAACTGCCTTCCAGTTTATAGCCTGCTACAGACCACCCTCCCAAACCCAGGAACACCACTCGGCCTTCCTGAGAACACTGGAAAATATGAAGGTCTCTCCAAACACCATTATATTGGGCGACTTCAACTACACAAACATAGACTGGGAGCATTACTCTAGCTCCAACACCCTAGCCCAAAGGTTCCTAGAATTTATAAACTCAAATGCTATGGAACAACTTGTTACCCCTCCCACAAGAGGGGAAAACATACTGAACCTGAAGTGTATCCCTCACTGGTAAGATCAGACCATACCCTAATCTCACTGGATATTCACATCGCGACCCCACCCCCTGCCTAGAAAACCACAGTGAAAAACTTCTCTAAAGCAAATTTCACACTCCTCAAAACCGAGGTGGAATCCTTCAAAGCCTCCGGGCCCGTGGAAAATACTGCCCAGACCGCAGAATCCTTTATAAACGCATTCTGTGAACACCTACAGGAATGCATGGATCATGCAATCCCAAATAAAACCAAGACCCAATCCTCCAAAGGCAGGCGTCATGTCTGGTGGACCCCAGCCATAAACAAACTATACAATAGAAGGAGGAAGCTACTACATGATAGAGCAAAATCCCAAAAAGGGAAGGCATCTCTGATCAGTATTAGCAAAAAACTATGGGCACTCATAAAATCGTCTAAGGCCAGCTTTGAGAGAAAAATTGCACAGGACACTAAGGATAATCACAAGGCTTTCTTTAGTTATGTTAGGAACCTGGGTGGGAATTCTCAGATATGCTCAGAATTAGTCCAAAATGACAAAAAATACACCGAACCCACAGACATTGCCAACATCCTAGCTGACAGGTTCAGCGCAAACTTCTCCCTCCCACCCTCCCCACCAAAAGGGCAAATATCTATCCCAGCAGAGTGCACCCCCCCCCCGACATCTCAGATGCTCAGGTAAGAGCCGGCCTCTCCAAAGCAAAAAACACAGCATCAATGGGACCAGACGGTGTCTCGGGCTGTGTCCTACATGAACTCCAAGAAGAGCTAAACCCAAACATAAAACTACTGTTCATTCTCAGCCTTACTACAGGATATGTACCCAAAGAGTGCCGTACAGCAACAGTGGTCCCTCAACGGATCCTGGAAACTATCGCCCCATAAGCCTGACTAGCTTGGTCTGCAAAGCTGTGGAAAGGATCATCATGGACCTCATAAAGAAAGATATTTTGGACCTACAGACACTGGATCCTACCCAGTTCAGCTTTAAGGGCAGATCCTGCCTCTTAAACTTGATCGATTTCTTTGAAACAGTCGCCAAGACCATTGACGAGGGGAAGGTGGTCCACACAGCCTACTTGGACCTCGCAAAAGCCTTCGATACAATACCTCACTCGGGCATTATAGATAAGCTCACCAGCTTAAATATAAACCCCTATGTCACTAGATGGGTTGCAAACTGGCTCAAGGACAGAACCCACATGGTTAGAATTGCTGGAGCCATGCCAGACTCCAAACCAGTTACAAGTGACGTCCCACAAGGCTCAGTCCTGGGACCTCTCTTGTTCGGTATATATTTCTCGGAGGTACAGGCCAACATGGAAGGACTGTGGCTGACCAAATTCGCAGATGACTGCAAACTAGGCGCTATAATAGACTCTGCAGCCGACACAAGCATCCTACAAAAGGGCCTCACAGAAACAGACAACTGGTGCCAGAGCCATGGCCTCAAGCTAAACGCCAAAAAGTGTATAGTCATCCCCTTTGGCAAAAACAAAGTGCCCACAAATTACCACATAGGTGGTAATCCATTAATCTGGAAGAAGTAATTAAGGACCTGGGGACCCAAGTTGATAGCAATCTCTCATTTGAAAACCACGTGGCCAAAGTGGTTAGAAAAACATTTTATATAGCCCACCTAATCATGAAGGGATTCACATCTAGATCAGGGGAGGTCATTGTGCCTCTTTACTCATCCCTCATCAGGCCCATAATTGAGTACAATGCCCCTTTTGGGATGTACCTTACCAGACACCTGCAGCAACTGGAAAGACCCCAAAAGTACCTCACCAAGAGGATCAAAGGGCTCAAACAGATGCCATATGCTGCCCGGTTAAAGAAACTCCAGCTCTACTCAGTGGCATACTGTCTGCTCAGAGGCGATCTGTGCCTGACGTATAAAGCCATGTCCAACCCGGAATTAATGGACATACTGCACCTCAGAAAATCCAAATCCCATCGAGCTACGCGCTCGAGAGACTTGAATCTCAGCACTGAAATAAATAGGACATGCTGGAGGGACAGATTCATAACGCAGAGGCTCCCTTCACTCTGGAATAAAATCCCAGTCCAGGTTGGGCAGAGTCCCTCATTGACTCTCTTCAAGAGGAATCTTAATGAGTGGATGGGAGATCGTAGGTTTACCCTGGGTATCAATTCTGTGTCACTGTTAGACAGAGGCACAGTATACTAACCTCGAAAAAGGGCATAGCAGAGTTAATTTAAAATGGGTGGCGAAAGCCAAACACACTCTGGCTAGGCTTATAAATGCCTTAGGGCAGATAGCCTAGTATGAACCTATGAAGCTATGTTGTCTTTTCCATCCATTCCTCACCTTATGGGTTTCGGATCTGCCCTCTGATCTGAATTTGTCCACTTTCTTCGGACTTAGGATCCATAGCGGAGTCTCCTCCCTTTACCCATAATTCCCTTCTATTCACAACATTACCTCAAATTTCATTTGCCACTTTTTGAGAGCAGTCAGTGTGTCACTAGCTCAGGCTCTTTCAGCTAACTACTTTTGTTTATGCTTACTTTTTGTATTTTTTGTTGTTGTGTATTGATTTAATTCTTCTGATTATGGCCTTTGATTTCTTTGTCTATTTCTTTATCCCATTCCAAAAAAAAAAAAAAAAGACTACTTTCTTATAGACCCCCATGCCTTAAAAGCGTACTTTCTTGTGTAGTTGTTGCTAGTATTTTCTTTTTACCATTGTTAGTATCTCTAGCTTTTATGATTTAGTGCCCTTGTTCTGTCATCAGGATATTCTCCTGTACCATTGTTGGTAGTTTTTCAGTTTTGGGTTTCTTGTTCTTTTCTCTTGTGATTGAATTCTACAAGATACTTAATTCTGGCTCACATACTAAGTGTGTCTGTTGTTTGGGAGCTTCTCATTTGGAAGAAGATTGTCCTATTTGTGTGACTTTTGGACACTGCAGTTGGTGAGTGCTGAAACAAACTGGATGTCCTTCAAGGATGCATCTGCAGTCATAACATATGGGTTGTCCTGCCTCAGGCAGCCCTTCGGTCGGCCGGATTCCAAAGTCTGGGTCTGGCCTCGGCTGATGTCGCACTTTCCCGGCGTCAGGCGTCTGGGGTATAAAAGCATCAGCCGACGCCATTTTCCTCAGTCTTTCTTGCCGCGCGGTGCCCGAAGCAGAAGCTGTTCGCAAGTGCCGGTCGGTCAGATCCAGAGATTTCAGCTACCGAAGACTTTGAAAAAAGCTAAGTACCCCATTGGGGACTCTTTCTTGCCTCAGCCGATGTCAGACAAAGTAAATAATTGTTTAACTTGTGGGAAACAAATACCTCATAAGGATTTCCATTCTTACTGCCTTCCTTGCTTAGGCCCAGACCACGACGTATCAGCCTGTTTAGCCTGTGCCTCCTTCAACCGACGAACTCTTAGACGTCGGTCGGAGTTTGCAGAGGAATTTTTTGGAGCCGCTTTTGCTTAAAAAATGCCGTCGGAGACTCCGACTTCGCATATGGTCAAAAAACGCAAGGAAAAGGACCGACACTCGCGGCCTGCGGTTTCAGCTGAAACCACGGCTAGTGTCTCGGTTTCAGCCGAAACAGAGTCCACGGCGATTCCTTCTTCCGAAACCTTACTTCCGACCACCGAGGCCCCAGCTGAGTCGGCTTCAGAACTCCCTCCCGAAGCTACTGTTCAGGAATTGTCCGACACCATACCTTTGGACATTTCTACCCCTGCACGTGGGGCAGCTAGGCCCCCAGCTTCTATGTCTATTAAGGCCTTTTCCAGGGCTAAAGCTGCCAAACTTTCAAAAGCTTTGCCTGCCAAATCTACATCCCAGAGGCCTTCCTCTAGTTCTCAGATCCTCAGCCTTGCTGAGGATCTTATCTCCTTAATTAGGGGTTCACAACCTCACCCACACAGGGCCTCTCAACCTCCTCCAGACAAAAGGCCCAGGACTGACCCCTCTGAACCTCACTCCTCAGATTACTCCACAGATGGATCTGACTTGTCAGACCACCAGTAAGGGGCTTACTCGCCTTATGAGGATTCAGATGCAGAGGAATCTATCCCTTCGGCCTCCCCTCCTGAAGAATTTTCCTTTGGGCAGACTTTACACTCCATGAGAGAGCACTTTCAATGGCAAGGTCAGGATTTCTCTGATTCCAGAAAAAATCAAGGACCTTTTTGCATTTGCCTCAGCATAGGCCCTTAGCTATAACTCCTGTTCTAAATGTAATTGATGATGTGTACAATGATATCAGTACAGCCCCTGATTCTTTTCCTCCGGCCCCTGCCAAACCTGACAGATATTACAGGGTCCCGGATTCTCATTTTCATCTGTATAAAGCCCATGCTGCAGACCCAGAAACTATTTCTCAGGGCCCTAAAGGGGTTGCAGCCGCTACTGCCAAAAATCCCCTACCCACTGAAAGAGAGTCTAGAGCTTTAGAGAGATGGGTAAAAAGGTGTATACATCTGCAACTCTTTCTGCCAGGGCATTAAACTGTCAATTCCATATGATACAGTGCCAAGAATTTTTGTTAGATCAAATGAATAAGAAACTTTCTTCTCCTGAACCCTTAGACCGAAAATCCCTTCAGGATTTGGTACATAACTCACAACAGGTTAGTAATCATTTTTTAAAATGTGGCTATGATGCACTGGAGGCTTCATTTAGATTAGCTATGACTGGGGCAGTTATTCGTAGGCATGCCTGGCTGAAGGAGCAATCTTTGCCAGACCATGTCAAAGCTAAACTCCTCGATGCTCCAATGGCGAAACAAAATTTATTTGGCTCCCCTGCACAGGAGATTCTAAAAAAGGTTGAAGAAAAAGCAAAATCTGTGCAAACAGTTAAAGATTTTCCTGCAAGTTCAACCACCGAGGTTCAGCAGAAACTGGCCTGCAAAGAATTGGTCCTTTCCAGACTCTACCAGAGCCCAGCGAGGCAGGAACAGGCGCCCTAGAAGCAGAGGTTAATCGAAGGGCTCCTACAGAGGCCGTCAGTGGCAGCCTGCCAACCAGAGGAGTAGTGCAACAGCTACAACTACAACCACTACTACAGGGCAGACCCAATGACTTGATTCTGATTCCGCCTACCAGGGATCAACTGGAAGCTCCCTTGGGCAGAAAGCTGGCTTTATTCTCAAAAAACTGGCATTGCATTACAAAGGATACATGGACATTGCAAATAATAGACAAAGGATACAGGTTTCACTTCCACACTTTGCCAAAAAGAAGCGGAATGCCAAACCTTCCACCAAATCAGAAGGCAGAGGCTTTAAGACAAATCAGCAATTTACTTCAGATGAAAGCTATAGAAAAGGTACCCTTTTCAGAACAAGGCCAAGGATTTTTCTCCAGACTATTCCTTGTACCAAGAAAAGAAAACCAATGGAGGCCTATTCTCGACCTGTCCGCACTGAACACTTATCTTATTGTGCCAAAATTCAAAATGCTAACCCTACAGCAACTTCTTCCCATGTTGGGCAAGGAGTCTTGGCTGGTGACTCTAGATCTCAAGGAGGCATACCTGCACGTCCCTGTCCGACCAAATTGCAGAAGACACCTCAGATTTCTTGCAGGATCAGAGCATTGTCAATTCTCAGCATTGCCCTTTGGCTTATCTACTGCGCCCAGAGTATTCACAAAATGCCTGGCATCAGTAATTGCACATTGCAGACTTCAGGGAATTCAGATTTATCCATACCTGGACGACTGCCTAATACAAGCGGACAACAAGAAAAAATTGTTAAAGGACTTGGCCTATGCCATACACCTGCTACAGACCTTGGGATACACAGTCAACATCCAAAAGTCAAGACTAGTACCATCCCAAAGGATAACCTTTTTGGGTGCAGATCTGGACACAATCACCCAGATGCCTTTTCTCACAGAAGAAAAACAAAAACAACTTCCAGATTACTTCATGATTCTGACAAGACAAGTTCAGCTTACTGCAAGGAAAGTCCTGCAGGCCCTGGGTTACATGGCATCCTGCATAATTTTAATCCCACATGCAAGGCTGCATATGAGGAAATTACAATGGTACCTAAGGAGTGTATGGTCTCAACACAGTCACAGTCTAGAAACCATGATACCAATCATTCCATGCCTTCAAAAGGAATTCCTGTGGTGGGCTCAGGCCTGCCAGTCCAACAGAGAGGGTTGCCTTTCAACAAACCAAAAACAAGGCAGACCATCACCACGGACGCCTCAGACCAAGGATGGGGAGCACACATGGAGGACAAATGTATCCAAGGCCTCTGGCCTCAAGGGCAGCTAAGCATGCACATAAACCAAAAGGAAATGCTGGCAGTGAGGCATGCAATCGAGGCATTCAGACCCTTCCTCCAACAAGGACATCTGTTAATAAGGACAGACAACACCACGGTCATGTGGTACATAAACAAACAGGGAGGCACACATTCCTACCCTCTATGCCGGATGGCTATGAATCTGTGGAATCTATGCCTGAATCTCAATATCCAGCTGCAGGCCCAATTCGTACCAGGAAAAGAAAATGCACTAGCAGACAGCTTAAGCAGAACTACCATGGATGCACACGAATGGATGCTGCATCCAGACATCTTCAAGCTCATAACAAAGACATGGGGAATGCCGGAGATAGATCTGTTCGCCTCCCCACTCAACCACCAACTGAAGACATTCTGCTCAAGGACATACCACCCACAAGCTTGGAGGGTGGACTCTCTCTCTTTCAGCTGGAATGCCCTAACAGTATATGCCTTCCCACCTCTCCCATTGATGTACAAGGTTCTACTGAAGATCAGGGAGGAACAGCCAAAAGTGATACTAATAGCTCCGGACTGGCCAAGACAACACTGGTACCCACTATTGAGAAGCATGTCTCAGGCAAATTCCTGGCCTCTTCCCCTATGGCCTCTTCTTCTAATGCAGAACAATTTCAAAACCCTGCATCCCAACTTGAAAACATTGCAGCTAACTGCCTGGAAAATTCCTTAAATTCCAACCAAACTGTTTTATCTCAGAGGGTGAAGGACATTATCCTGGAGGCTCGCAGGCCTTCCACAAGGAAGACATACTCAGCTAAATGGAAGAGATTTCTCATTTGGAGCACATCAAAGGGCACAGATGTCACAGTGGCAAACCTAGCACACATCCTAGAATACTTAGCAGAATTGTTCCACAATGGCCTGTCTTATTCTTCCATTACGATTCATGCTTCAGCAATTTCAGCAGAATGCAGTATGGATCCACCCATCTTCTCACACCCTCTTCTCAGGCAATTTCTGAGAGGGATCAAAAATGTAAAACCTCCAAGAAGACCTCCTCTACCTGCATGGGATCTCAATTTTGTGCTGGAAAAACTGACACTACCTCCTTTTGAACCAGCAGCATCAGTGCATCTACAGTTTCTATCTTGGAAAACTGCATTCCTTCTGGCAATCACTTCAGCAAGAAGAGTATCTGAGTTACAAGCGTTAATGGCAGTGCAGCCTTTTCTTATTTTTCACCAGGATAGAGTGTCACTAAGAACCAATCCTACTTTCATGCCAAAGGTGGTATCTAGGGTATCCTTGAACCAAGCTATTCACTTGCCTACGTTCTTCCCTAACCCACAGAATAAAGGGGAAAAACTTTTGCACACCCTGGATATACACAGACAACTACGCTACTATTTGGACAGAACAAAAACTAGCAGAAAAACTGACCAACTTTTTGTAGCATATGCAACTGGGGTGCAAGGAAGAGCAATTTCCAAACAGACAATTTCAAAATGGATAGGAAATTGCATTCGCTTTTGCTACTCCTTTCATGGAAAGACAGTTCCTGAAAATATCAGGCCTCACTCCACAAGGGCCACAGCCACCACTACAGCTTTCCTACGGGGGGTGGCTACCAAGGACATTTTAGAAGCTGCTACTTGGAGCTCCGTGCATACATTTGCCAAGCATTACAATCTACCTTTATACTCCAGATCCCGAGCAGGGTTTGCAACTGCAGTGCTGCAGGGGATCTTAACTACACCATCCTTCTATTAGTACCCCCTCTCCCAGATTGGCTATGGTATTCTACCCATATGTTATGACTGCAGATGCATCCTTGAAGGACATAGTACAGTTTTGTATCTACCATAAATGTAGATGTCCGATAGGTATGCATCTGCAGTCAGGATTTCCCTCCCTCCTTCCCCTCTGTGGTATTCCTAGGGTGCTTACCCTTCTTTCAGCTAGCTGGGGGAATCTATTATGGTGTATTTGTTTGTTTATACATGTTTATAATTTGCAAATGTTTGGAACTTTTCAGCATTTATCCAAATTTAGCCTTCCTAGAGGGCACCTGGCATCTGGGGCAAGAAAAACTGAGGAAAATGGCGTCGGCTGATGCTTTTATACCCCAGATGCTCTGACGTCGGGGAAAGTGTGACATCAGCTGAGGCCAGACCCAGACTTTGGAATCCGGCCGACCGAAGGGCTGCCTGAGGCAGGACAACCCATATGTTATGACTGCAGATGCATACCTATCGGACATCTACATTTATGGTAGGTACAAAACTGTACTTTCTGAAGGGTCTCGTCCCCCAGCAGAATCTGCTCAATCTGTTTCTTCTGTTTCCGGAGCATTCCGGTCTGGGTGGAAGCCCTTGGACAAGCTCAAGGAGGGCAAGAGTGATGAGCCCAAGGAAGAGGGCAAAGAGACAAGGAAACAATGCACTGAACATTTTCTTCCTCAGTTTTGTCTTCTCCTGCATCAGATAAACTTCCCAAGCTCTCAGATCTGACAGCCATCCCAGATCCGACATCTGTACTCTCTGTAACTCCTCCTGCGTAGGAGCCAAAGTTCACTCCAGAGTAATTCTCCCCAAGACTTCATTCCCTTTTCTTCATGAGACAGAAATATACAAGGCTTCTAGACTTACTTCTTCCTTTAGGTCTACCAGGTGTCTTTCAAAGGTTGTTGTGGATAGAATGATGACAACATTCCTCAGGAATCAAATTCAGTTGGGAGATCTCCCAGCTCCATCTCCCATTGGATCTGTGAGCTTTGGACACTCTCATTTGTCTATGGCTTCTCCAACTCCAATCCAATCTCCAGTTTTGGGAACCTTGGATCTGAGATTTTTAGGATTGTCCATGTCAGATCTAAAGTTGTGGTCATCTTTGACTCCAGCATCTTCTCTAATCCAACTGGCTTTGATTTCCTTAGAGCCTTATGGCTCTCAGATCTGAAGTTTTGTTGCCGTGTCTAGGGGAAGTGGTTCAACTCTGAAGTTCTCAAAGTCATCCCTTCCCCTTGGAGCTTCAGCATTAGATAGCTTGGCTCCAGCAGGGTCAGGGAGGTATATCTTGCTTATTTTGGTTTGGTAGCTTTGCCTCCTACCAGTTTGATTCTGGGCTCTCATTCGATCTCTGTTTTCAAGGCAGTTGAGAGGGCTCTCTCCAAGGCTGAAGATCGGACATCTCTAACCCACTTGGTTACACCTGCTCCTAAACTGACAGCCCTGGATCCTGATCCTGCACAGTCTATACCATCAGGACAAACCTGTTCACAATAGTTCTGTCTCTTCTCCAGAACATCTGCCAATGGAAGTTCCTTGAACGCATAACTGTTAGAGGAGTCCTTGACAGAAGACATTGATTTCATTAAGAGGAAGGTGTCCCCCGGATCACCCCTTGAGGAGGTCTCATTTGGAGAAATTGGAGATTGGTCTTCCAAAGCCATTTCTCTGGAGTAATCCATTTTTTTCTTGAGGCTTTTGGTACAGGCTCAGCTACATCCTAGGTGCTTCTCCCAGCTGATGAGATGATTGACTTCATCTCTTACCAGGATTGGAAGGACCCAATTGTCTTAGAACCAATCCTCAGAAAATCTGACAAGTATTTAGTTGCCCCTAAAGGCCTCTTTTACTGGAGCAAGAGCTTGAAAGTGGATGCCTTGTTTGTAAAAGCAGCCACTAAAAAGGAGCTCATTGAGGAGTACTCGTCTGTCCATCCCCTAAACAGACCGTCTAGGACCTTTGACAGATTTGGAAACATGTTTACGCATCAGCTACATTTGCACTAAGGTGGCTTAATTATTTGGTACACATGACAAGATTTCAGAGGGACTTTACAAAGGAACTCTCTAAGTAAATCTCTGAGTCTGTTGCAGAAGACAAGAAAACCGTGGATTAGCAAATGGCCACCCGTCAATCACTATTAAACACCTCCATGTGGTTAATTTCTAACACTATGGAGGATGTTTCAAGAGCTGCTGGCATGGGCATCACAGTTGGGAGACATGCCTGGATGTATTTCTATGATTTCCTGTAGCCTTTTAAGATGTCTTTTATCATTGCACCCTATGATGGATCAACCTTGTTCAGTACTAAATTCCAAGACTCTCTCTTCAGGAGTGAGGACTGTAAAACTCTTTTTGTGGTAGGTATATGGTTTTCTGTCCCCAGAGGACTTTTTCTAGAAACCAGAAAGAGATGAAGAAAACATGGTTCCAAAAGTCCCAGGGGTTCTACCAAGACTCCTCTGGAAATAGATCCCCCATGAGGCAGAAGGGGGGTATTTTAATGGTAGATGTTACCCTCGTAACAGAGGAGTTCTGCAGAATCAAGGCTTCAGAGGTCCTTTCACTGAGAAGCCTTATCAGGGCTACTGAACAGTTGCCCAGCTGCTGCACTCTGGAAGCAGTTGAGGGAACACTTGTATCTGCACCCAGAAGCCTGAACATCATCACCAGAGATGTCTGGGTGTGGACATTTATTACTAGAGGTTATTTTATTCCCTTTCTGTATCCATCCCTCTGTTAAAGAAACTTTCCAGTGTTCCACCAACTTAAAGAAAATCAGTGGCAGTTGAAATAAAAAAAAACTGCTAGAGAAGAGTCATCCAGAAGATCCCACCAGAATAACAAGGGTTTGGAACTTAATTGAGATTCTTTTTGGTGCCACAAAAGAACGCAGACCTCCAATTTTGGACCACAGTCATCTGAAACAGTATGTCAAACACCCAAAGTTCCAAATGGTCAAGGTACAGTCTGTCCTTCCTCCTTTTGAGGAAGGACAATTGGATATGTTCGATAGATGCTCAGGATGCTTACTGTTGTATCAAAATGAACAGATGTTCCACAAGGTTTCTTCATTTCTGATTGGGAGCCAGTCATTTTAGTTCAGGGCCCTGTCCTTTGGTCTTACCCCAGCCCCCAGGTGTTCACCAATTGCATGATGCTGGTTGCAGCTCATCTCAGGCTGCAAGGGGTCTGAGTGTGTTCCCTTATCTAGGTGACTGGCTCCTCACTGCTGCTAACAGGCCTCTTCTAGTCCCATTCAGAAGCTATGTACTCCAGCTGTGACTCCAACCAAGGAATTAAAGAGAATCACGACAAATCCCAGTTCTGCCCAGTACAGACTTTGGAGTTCATAGAAGTTCACTTGGACACTATGGCTCAAATAGCAAGGCTACCACGGAACAGGATATCCACCTTATGGAGTTAGACAGTACAGCTTCTTTCTTATCAAAAACTGCCTGCCAGACTAGTCCTACAACTCATGGAATTGATGTCAGCCACCATTACCTTGGCTCCTTTTGGAAAACACTGTGGAGATTGTTGCAGCAGACATTGGTAATACATCCATGGTGGTCCATCAGGCATCTGCCAATGTCCTTTCCAGTCCAGCTTATGAGTATTTACAGTGATCATGTAATTTGGTGGATTCAATCATCAGAAGAGTCCCAGGGTTGTCCCTCCCTCTCCTAAAGCCATGGTAACTACAGATGCTTCCCAACTTGGGGAGGGGGGCATTACATTAGAAATATGGTCCAAGCCACACACTGCCTATCAGAGGGTAATCTTCACATCAGTGTCTTAGAGATGATAGCAGTTCTGCTAGCATTGCAGGCCTTTTTGGATGCCTTCCGTGTAGGGGATTATCTCTATCCATCAAGTGCATCAACAAACGAGGGCAGCACACTCATACCTATTGTGTTGAGAAGTGATGAGAGTATGGCAGTGGAAGGTATCTTCCAACCACTTTCTTATGGTACCTCACATACCAGGGAGCTCCACCATTTTTGTAGACAGGTTAAGCAGGTCTATAGTTATACCTCATGAGTGGTGTCTGAATCCTATAGTGGCGATGCAGATCTTTTGTCAGTGGGGCCAACCCTGCTGCAGTCTTTTTGCTTCTATCAATTCCAAATGCAGCAGTTTTTTTTGCTGTGGTCTCCCCTGAAAGGGAGTCACTGAGGGGGCCTCCCTTTAACCTAACATTGCCCCCCCCCCAGTGTTATCTATGCATATCTACTAACTCCAAAGTTTCTGCAGAAAGCATCACAACAGAAGTGCACAGTCATCCTCATTGCCCCTTTTTGGCCTCAACCATTGTGATTGCCTTTTCTCTGGCCTCATCTGGTACACTCTCCTTGGATGCTGGATCCAAATCCAGACTTTGTGTCTTCCATCTAGAATGTCTTATCTGAATATTTGGGATGTGAAACTAACCGCATGGTTTCTCCACTTCCTATGATGGCTAGTCAGTCCAGGCTTTTTTCCAGGTAGTCCAAATTCTCACATCCTCTCAGAAAGCTTCAATTAAAAAAGTCAACAAAAGTAAATGGAAAAGGTTTTCCTTTTGGGCTTCCAAGAGACATTTAGATCCCTTTTGAGATCCCGTACCAGCAGTACTGGATTTCCTTGCCTCCATTTTCTATGGTGGAGCCAGTTATTCCACTATCAAAGTTCAGCCTGCAGCTGTTTTGAATTTTCATGTTGGTGAGAACAATACATTATTGGCCTCTCAAATTGTGTAGGGCCTTCCTGAGAGGCAACTTTCTCCTTAGACCTCCTGTAAAAGATCCCACCCCTCCCTGCAAAGTGGGCTTAAATCTTTGATGTGGAAAACTATCTTATTGATAACCATTATCTCATCAAGGAGCATATCAGGGTCTGTCTTGCCAACCTCCATATATGATTTTTCACAAAGAAATGGTGCCTTTGCATATCAATCTATCGTTTAGCTTTGGAGACTTCTCTCAATCAAGGCATTAATCTACAAGTTTCCTTTCCAAATTTTACAAGTAAGGGAGAGTATATGCTTCATTTGCTAGATGTGTATAGACAGTTATGTTTCTGTCTTTTTTTACCAGCTCCATCAGGACAGACCAGTTGTGTGTCTTTCTCTAAAGCTAAGATTGGCCAAGGCATTTCAAAGTTTACTTTAGCAAGATGGTTAACCAGCTGCATTTCCCAAGTTTGTAAGGATAAAGGTGGTGTTCTACTGAAGCCGCCAAAGATGCATTCAACAAGGTCTTCTCTACTTCTGCTTTCTTTTCTAGGGCTTTAATTTATGATATTTGTACTGTACTACCTGGTCTAATGTTTGTACCAGTATTTCACATAGCAAGTTGGATATGTTTTCCAGGGATAGGGCAGCCTTCAGTTCTGACATTGTATAGGACATCCTTGCATGAAACCACCATGGAAATCTAGTAGATGGAAAATCTGTCCCATCATTTGAGGAACAGAAGGAAAAGACAACATCAGATATGAAAGTTACATACTCACCATAACGATGGATCTAGGTTGTCTGTTTCTGTCCTTAGGTTTATAGGTAGGTACTAGGCGGTCCTAGGGCCTGTGTAAGCCTAGCCAAATGGTACCCTGGCTTTTGCCACCCAAGAAAATTATTTTCCTGTGCCCCTGTTGCGCAGAGCCACAGAAGGTGATCCCCGGGGTGAATTTCCTATCTCCCATCCAGTCATCAATATTTTTCTTGAAGAGTGCTAATGAGGAGCTTAGTTTGATATAGATAGGTAGTTTGTTCCAGAGTATGGGAAGTCTCTGGGACAGGAATCTATCCCTCCAGCATGTTCTGTTTATTGTGGTGACAAGATTTAGGTCCCTACAGCGGGTAGCTTGGCGGGATTGGGATTTCTTTAAGTGTAGCATGTCCAACAGCTCTGGGTTTGACATAGCTTTGTATGTTAGGCAGAGATCACATCTGAGTAGGCGATATGCGATGTAGTAAAGCTGGAGTTTTTTGAGACTGTCTACGTAGGGCATCTGTTTAAGGCTGGTAATCCTCTTTGTGAGGTATTTCTGCGGCCTTTCCAGTTGTTGTAGATGTCTTGTGAGGTACATACCAAAAGGGACGTTGTACTCTATAATGGATCTAATGAGTGACGAGTAGAGAGGAACAATGACCTCTTTTTTCCTGGATGAGAAACCTTTTGTGATGAGGTGTGCCACATCGAAGGATTTCCTGACTACTGTGGAAATGTGATTATGAAAGGAGAGACTACTGTCCACATGTGTCCCAAGGTCTTTTATCACACTTTCAGTGTTAGACTACCGCCTATGTGGTAGTTCATGGGTACAGAGTTTTTACCAAAAGGGATGACAATGCACTTTTTGGCATTGAGCTTGAGGCCATGGCTTTGACACCGGGCATCTGTCTCAGTGAGGTCCTTTTATAGGATGTCCACATTGTTAGGAGTTTTGATTATGGCTCCTAGTTTGCAGTCATCTGCAAACTTCGTTAGCCAAAGACCTTCTGTGTTAGCCTGTACTTCAGAGAAGTAGATACCAAACAGGAGAGGACCCAGAACTGAACCCTGTGGTACTCCACTTGTCACTGGTCTGAAGTTGGATTTGGAATCTGCTACTTTCACAGTGTGTGGGTTCAGTCAGTGAGCCAGTTGGCAACCCATCTTGTGACATAAGGATTTATACCTAGTTTAGTGAGTTCATCTATAATTCCAGGGTGGGGGATGGTGTCGAAAGCCTTGGTGAGATCTAGATAGGCTGTGTGAACCACCTTACCCTCCTCGTCTATCAGGTTTAGGAGACATGATCTGCCTTACTGGGTAGGGTCCAGAGTTTGGAGATTACCAGTGTCATTATTTGAGTTCCATGATGATACGTTCCTTAGCCTTGCACACAGGGCTCGTTAGGCTAATAGTTCCCGAGGTCTGTGGTGGCCCCCCTTTATGGAGTGGGATAACTGTTGCTGTGCACCATTCAGTGGGCACAAAGCCTGAGGTGAGGCTATGATTGAACATTGTACTTGGGTGGTGTTCTTGGCTTTGGAGAATGTGGTTTTTACCTGTGCAGCCGTGATTACAGGAACTTTGCATTCTTCCGGTATAGAGATTGCCCCTTTAGGGGAAGAGAGGAGGGTAATGTTAGCACTGAACCTCTCTGCCAGGATTTTGGCAATATCAGTTGGTTCTGTATATTTAGTGCCATTGTGCTGTAACTCAGAGCAGATGTCCTTCAAGGATGCATCTGCAGTCATAACAAATGGGTTGTCCTGTCGTCAGGCAGCCCTTCGGTCGGCCGGATTCCAAAGTCTGGGTCCGGCTTCGGCTGATGTCGCACTTCACCCGACGTCATCTCTGCTGGTCTTCGGGTATAAAGGCATCAGCCGACGCCATTTTCCTCAGTCTTTCTTGCCGCGTGGCCAAGCAGAAGCTGTTCGCAAGTGCCGGTCGGTCAGATCCAGAGATTACTACTACCGAATACTACTTGAAGACTTCTAAAAGCTAAGTACCCGTTGGGGACTCTTTCTTGCCTCAGCCGATGTCAGAAAAAGTAAATAACTGTTTAACTTGTGGGAAACAAATACCTCATAAAGATTTCCACTCTTACTGCCTACCTTGTTTAGGCCCAGACCACGACGTAGCAGCCTGTTTAGCCTGTGCTTCCTTCAACCGACGAACGCTTAGGCATCGGTCGGAGTTTGCTGAACAATTTTTCGGCTCAGATTTTGCGTACATTATGCCGCCGGATCCTCCGACTACCCAAATTGTTAAAAAACGCAAAGAAAAAGACCGACACTCGCGGTCCGCGGTTTCGGCCGAAACCATGGTTAAGCAAGCCGCGAGTGTCTCGGTTTCGGCGGAACCGAGAAAACGGGTCAATCTTCAGCCGAATCCATGACTACTACTGAGGCTCCTGCTACCTTAGTTGAATCGGCCTCTGAAGTTTTGCCTACTACTGTGGTTCCTAGTGAATTATCAGACACCATCCCTTTGGATGTCTCTACCCCAGCACGTGGTGCTGCTAGGCCTCCTGCAGCCATGTCTATAAAGGCCTTTGCCAGGGCTAAAGCAGCCAAAACTGTTAAATCAGTGCCTGTTGAGACCCCCTCACATAGGCCCAATTCTAGTTCACAAATGCTTACTCTGGCAGAGGATTTAATCTCCTTAATTAGGGGATCCCAATCTCACCCAGACAGGGCCTCTCAGCCTCCAGAAAAGAGACCTAGAGCAGAGCCCCCCGAGCCAGTGTCCTCTGATGATTCTTCGGATGACTCAGACATTACAGATCAGCCAGAGGCTCCTTTTTCTACTTATGAAGATTCCGATGCTGAAGAATCCATTCCATCTGCCTCTCCACCAGAGGAATTTTCCTTTGGGAAACCTTACATGCCATGAGAGAACAATTCCAATGGCAGGGACAAGATTTATCAGATTCAAGAAAAAGGCTTAGGACCTTTCTGCACTTACCACAACATAGGCCCTTAGCTATACCTCCAGTTCTGCCTGTTGTGGATGATGCATTTAATGATGTTTGCACTGCTCCTGATACTTTACCTCCAGCCCCTTCCAAACCAGATAGATTTTACAGGGTGCCAGACACTCATCACCACCTATACAAGGCCCCACTTGCAGATCCTGAGACTATATCCCAGGGGCCTAAGGCAGTAGCTTCGACCTCAGCAAAAAAACCCTCTCCCTTCTGAAAGGGAATCCAGGTCCTTAGAGAGATGGGGGAAAAAAGTTTACACCTCTGCTACACTCTCAGCTAGAGCTTTAAACTGTCAGTTTCACATGATCCAATACCAAGAGTTTATGCATGATCAGTTAACTAAGAAGCTGTCCTCTGATGACTCCTTAGATAAGAAATATGTTTTAGAAATGGTGAATAACATTCAGCAGGTTAGTAACCATTCTTTAAAATGTGGCTATGATGCACTGGAGGCTTCATTTAGATCAGCCATGACTGGCACAGTGATAAGAAGGCATGCATGGTTGAAGGAACAGGTTTTGCCGGATCATGTTAAAGCAAAGCTGTTAGATGCTCCTATGGATAAGGCCAGTCTATTTGGTACACCTGCTCAGCAAGTAATGAAGAAAATGGAAGAGAAGGCAAAATCTGTACAAACAGTTAAGGATTTCTTACAGGTTCAGCCCCCAAGGTTTAGCAGGAACTGGCCTGCCAAATATTGGTCCTTTCCAGACTCCTCAAAATCTCAGAGGCAGGAATAGACGCTCTAGAGGCAGAAATCAATCCAGAGGAGGTGCCTATAGAGGACGCCAGTGGCAAGGCAATAACCAGAGAGGCACAGACACAACCACTACCACTGCAACAGGACAATCACAGTGACTTGACTCTGACACCGCCTACCAGGGAGCAAATAGCAGCACCTTTAGGCGGAAAGTTAGCCTTATTTTCGAAAAACTGGCACTATATCACAAAAGACAAGTGGATTTTGCAAACCATAGACCAAGGCTACAGGTTCCACTTCCACACCTTACCAGTAAAAAGAGGAATGCCAAACCTACCTCCAAACCAAAAAACAGAAGCTCTAAAGCAGATAGCTCAATTAACAAAGATGAGAGCTGTGGAAAGAGTACCAATAACAGAACAGGGCAAAGGATTCTACTCCAGACTCTTCCTAGTACCAAGAAAAGAGAAAAGTTGGAGACCTATTCTCGACCTGTCCGTCTTAAACACATACATCATTGTACCAAAATTCAAAATGCTGACCCTACAGCAACTTCTTCCCATGCTGGGCAAGGAGTGTTGGCTGGTAACTCTAGATCTCAAGGAGGCATACCTGCACGTCCCCATACGACCAAATTGCAGAAGATACCTCAGATTTCTTGCAGGATCAGAGCATTATCAATTCTCAGCATTGCCCTTTGGCTTATCTACTGCGCCCAGAGTATTCACAAAATGCCTGGCATCAGTAATCACTCATTGCAGGCTACAGGGAATCCAAATTTACCCATACCTGGACGACTGCCTGTTACAAGCGGACAACAAAAGCAAGCTGACAACAGATTTACAAAGAGTCATTTGCTTACTACAAGCCCTGGGATACACAGTCAATTTAAAAAAGTCAAGACTGATACCATCCCAGACAAGAACTTTCTTGGGTGCGGAATTGGACACAGTAAAACAAATGGCATTCCTAACTGCAGAAAAACAAGCACAACTCCCTCTTTACTTCTTGGCATTAACAAAGCAGCACAAGCTAACAGCAAGAAAAGTACTGCAGGCCTTGGGCTTCATGGCATCATGCATAATCCTGATCCCCCATGCCAGACTGCATATGAGAAAACTACAGTGGTACCTAAAGAATTTATGGTCTCAACACAGGCACAGCTTAGAAACCGAAATCCCACTAATCCCATGCCTGAAACAAGAGTTCCTATGGTGGGCTCAAGCATGCCAGTCAAACCCAGGCTTGCCCTTCCACAACTTTCAAGCAAACCAAACCATCACAACGGACGCCTCAGACCTAGGCTGGGGGCGCACATGTTGGACAAGTGCATACAAGGATTGTGGACTCCAGACCAGCTGCACCTGCACATAAACCAAAAAGAAATGCTGGCAGTAAAACTAGCAATCCAGAAATTCAAACCATTCCTCAAAGAAGGCCATTTAATGATAAGGACAGACAACACCACAGTCATGTGGTACATCAACAAACAGGGAGGCACTCATTCATACCCCTATGCAGAATGACTCTGGACCTTTGGAATATGGCTCTGAGCTACAACATCCAGTTACAGGCAATATTTGTGCCGGAAAAGAAAACACCCTAGCAGACATGTTAAGCAGAACCACCTCGGATGCTCACGAATGGATGCTACACCCGACATCTTCAAGGCCATCACAAAGAAATGGGGAATGCCACAAATAGACCTATTCGCATCCCCACTCAATCACCAGCTCAAAAAATTCTGCACAAGGACATGCCACCCACTAGCATGGAAGGTGGACTCTCTATCCTTCAGTTGGAAAGGCCTGACAGCATATGCATTTCCACCTCTTCCTTTGATGCACAAGGTACTACTGAAAATCAGAGGAACGTCCAAGGATAATTCTGATAGCTCCGAATTGGCCAAGACAACACTGGTATCCTTTGCTGAGGAGCATGTCTCAGGTGAGAATGTGGCCAATACCCCTGATGCCTTTGATGTTAACTCAGAACAACTACAACATCATGCACCCAAACCTAAAAATCTTGCAACTGACTGCCTGGAACATCACATAACAGCAACTAACCCAGACTTATCACAAAGGGTTAAAGACATTATCCTTGAAGCCCACAGACCTTCAACAAGAAGGAACTATGCAGGAAAATGGAAAAGGTTTGTCATTTGGAGTACTGAAAGAGGAAAAGATGTGTTGAACATAGATATTGCTAACATCCTGGAGTACTTGGCAGAGCTTCTACATACGGGCCTGTCCTATTCCTCCATCAAGATACATGCATCAGCTATTTCCGCAGAATACAGCTTCGATCCACCTGTCTTTTCGCATCCTCTACTCAGGCAATTCCTCAGAGGGATCAAGAATGTAAAACCTCCTAGGAAGCCACCATTACCAGCATGGGACTTGAACTTTGTGCTAGAAAAATTGACACTCCCTCCATTTGAACCAGCAGCAACAGCAGACCTTCAACACCTATCATGGAAAACTGCTTTCCTACTGGCAATTACTTCAGCAAGGAGGGTTTCGGAACTACAGGCCTTAATGGCAGTACAACCCTTCCTAATCTTCCATCAAGATAGAGTGTCCATGAGAACTAATCCTACATTTATGCCTAAGGTGGTATCCAGAGTGTCTTTAAACCAGGCAATCCACCTACCTACCATCTTTCCCAATCCACAGAACAGGGGGGAAAGGCTGCTGCATACCTTGGATGTACATAGACAGCTACGCTACTACCTGGACAGAACCAAAAGTAACAGAAAAACTGACCAGCTTTTAGTAGCCTATGCAACAGGAAGGGAAGGAAAAGCAATTTCCAAACAGACAATCTCCAAATGGATAGGAAATTGCGTAAGATTCTGTTACTCCTACCATGGAAAACCAGTTCCACAGAACATAAGACCTCATTCTACAAGGGCTACAGCCACTACCACAGCTTTCTTACGAGGAGTGGCAACCAAGGACATTATTGAGGCGGCTACTTGGACCTCCGTGCATACATTTGCCAAGCATTATAATTTACCTCTATACTCTAGATCCCGAGCAGGGTTTGCCACTGCTGTATTGCAAGGGATCCTACTACACCATAATTCTTCTTCCTCCTCCCCTAGTTTGGCTATGGTATTCTACCCATTTGTTATGACTGCAGATGCATCCTTGAAGGACATAGTACAGTTTTGTACCTACCATAAATGTAGATGTCCGAACAGGATAGCATCTGCAGTCAGGATTACCCACCCTCCTTCCCCACTGTGGTACTCCTAGGGTATTTACCCTCCTAATAGCTAGCTGGGGGGGAGTCTCTTATGGTTTATTTGTTTGTATATATGTACATACATGCTTATTTTTGTGTTTGCCTTCTACTATTTTGGAAACATTGGCATTTATCCAAAAGTTAGCTTTCCTAGAGGGCAACTGGCATCTGGGGCAAGAAACACTGAGGAAAATGGCATTGGCTGATGCCTTTATACCCGAAGACCAGCAGAGATGACGTCGGGTGAAGTGCGACATCACCCGAAGCCGGACCCAGACTTTGGAATCCGGCCGACCGAAGGGCTGCCTGACGACAGGACAACCCATTTGTTATGACTGCAGATGCTATCCTGTTCGGACATCTACATTTATGGTAGGTACAAAACTGTACTTTCTGAGTGTTGCCATTGGAGATTCTTGACATAGCTATAGAATGCTTTGTGGTTGTCTTTAGAATTTGTGGCGATTTTGTTTTTGTAACCAGCTTTGGAGGATTTTATGAGGGATCTCCGCTTCTTACTGTGGCTGACCAGGGAGTTTTTCCAATCATGGAATTTTACTCTTTTTTGCAACAGTTTTTTTCTTCTGTTGTAGAGTTTGTTTATGCCAGGGGACCACCAGATTGGCTTCCTTTTTTTGGAGGATAGCTTCTTGGTTCTGTTAGGGATTGCACGATCCATGCACTCGTGTAAGTGCTTATAAAGTGTATTTGTGTAGGATTCAGCAGTCGTACCTCTATTGTCCGTCAGCATGGGTGTCGTGAAGTTTGCCACTTCTGTCTTAAGAAGCATGAAGTTGGCTTTGAAGAAACTTTTTACTGTGGTTTCTCTAATGGGGGGGTGGGGGTGGGATGTGGATGTCTAGGGTGATTAGCTTGTGGTCGGTGCAGACCAATGAGGGAATTGACCTCTGGTGTGGAACACCAGTTGCCCATGTTGGTAATGACCAGGTCTAGGATATTGCTGTCCTTGGTCTGGTGGGGGTGTGGATAAGTTGATCCAAGGCACTGGAATTTATGAATTCCAGAAAACGTTGAGCACAACAGTTGGTACGTGAGTAGCTTTCCCAGTTAATGGTGGGGTAGTTGAAATCACCCATTATTAGGGTGTTAGGTTGTACCCTAATATTTTCCAGTGTATCAAGAAATGAGGAGTGGGAATCCTGAGGCATGATGGGGGATCTGTAGCAAGCTGCAATTTGGATTGCGGTCCTGCCCAGAGTTAGTTGCACTTGGATAATCTCGGATGCATTATGCTGAGCAACTAGCATCCTTCTCCGCCTTTAGTGTTTCGGTCCAGGTTAGGTGGTCGAAAGGTGTGGTATGAATTATAGCTTGGTAATGCATGGGGTGCTCTCTGGAACCTTGAGTCAGGTCTCTGTCACTGCACAGATGTCGATGTTCTCCATTTTAAGGAGTGCCTCGAGTGAGTGCATTTTGAGGTTTAGACTTCTAGCATTGAGTAGCATTACCCTCAGATTTTGCTTGCTTGTATTTGTTACGGTGGTGAATTTGTCATTTGAACCTTGCCTAAAAAAGGCACTATAGGGGTGGCCAAGAGCCTTAGCCAGTATCCGGAATCCCAAGGGTGACAGGTGCAGGCCATCACTGGCAAAGCATCGCAGTTTGTTGATCATGTCATCCCAGGCAGTCAGATACTGGATCCCCTTAGAATGACCCCAGAAGCTTAGCCAATTGTTGAAGTCAATCATTTTATCCTTGTACTGTGGTATCATTCTGGGTGATGGCAGGATGCTACTCAGGGCTAGGGTCATACCTGCCTGGGCTACAAGATCAGACAGCTTCTCCATTTCCCTTTTCATGTAGTCCAGGGAGGTGCATCTCGGGTCATTCGCGCCAACATGGACAATGACAGAGTCATATTTGTACTTGTGGCGTGACCTGAGTGTGTGCGTTATGTGGTGGATCCTGGCACCCAGCAGGCAGCTGACAGTAACTTTCTCCTTGTTTTGCCTGGTGAGTGGAACATCAGTGCGCCCGACTATAAAGTCACCTATGACTAGAGTGTTGGGTACGTTGTTATGCCTTATGGGCTGCGGTTGAGTGACACACTGAGTTTGTGGGCTGTGTGTCATTTGGGTTGTGTTGGGGGTGGAAGTTGCTTGTGTTTCTGCTTTGGAGGTCCCTGTTACTTGAGTAGATTTTTATTGAGAGCCTCTGCGAATGTAGGTGTGTGTTTTGTGTTACTCTGTGTGTGTTTTGGTGGTGTAGGTTTTGAGGGCTATGTGATGAGTGTGATGTGTGGAAGTGTTTACCTTGTCCTCTTGACTGTCTAGTCCAGTCTTAGGTGAAGAGAGCTTTGCTTCCAGTTTGGATATATAAGTGGATCTCTCACAGGTTGTAGTATTGGGTGGTAGGAGGAGAGAGTTGTGTGCGTACATGAGGCAATTGCTGCATTGCCCCAAGATGCCCAGATTCATCAGGTAGACAGGAGAAAACACCGGGAGCTGACTCTTAGACATGCCTGGATAGGTGCTTATTTATTCAGTACTAAAAACTGTTTTCCTCTAGACAAGTGAGGAAAGTTGAGTGCTATAGTAATTTGTAACGTATTTAGTGCTTACAATGAGTTCTGAACAAGTGCTGAGCTCAAAGAAACAGATTTGAGTGCTGAAACTAAAAAACTGGCTAGCACTAAGAAACAAAATTAAGCTAGAATGCTTCCCTCCAGCACAGAAAGGCTTGGGGGTCAGAAGCTTGCAAACGGTCCTGGATACAGCAAATCTGTATGTGGACTAGACAACTTACACAAAAGGCAGGAAACAAGCGTAGAAATTTTTTTTTCTTCAACTTTCCTCCCTCCCTCCTTCCCCTTTCCGTTTCATGGACGAGTTTTTTTTTTGGCTTCTGGTATTGCCCTATACTTTGCTTATTGTGCAGGACTTCCAGAGCAGGTTTGTCTTACTACATCCCTTTGTTTTTCTGCCTATCTTTTTATGATAATATATTATTTTCTTGCCTTTAGGGTACAGTGAACAAACTCAATCTGAGGTTATTTCTAGGGATAAGGTGGAATTGTGGGTAAGGGGGAGAAGCCTGATCTACGGCTCCTAAGTCTAAGAAAGTGGCTGAAGGTCTAATCCAATTAATCCAAAACCCATCATTTCAGGTGGGACAGAAACAGACAACATAAATTAGACATTATGATGAGTGCGTACCTTTTGTTTGAGTTCATGTCTGTCCCTGAAGACAAAATTTGATGGTGTAAAAGAAATGTTAGACCTGGACTTTCAGCTTAAGGAAAGTGAAGATGTACAAGAGAAGAATGAAACAATGCTCAAAATAGCAGGTTATAAACACAAATAATTGATTTCTCTGAAACGGGCAAATAAGTAACAAAGAAGGTGCAGCTTAGGAAAGGCAATGAGAAAGGATTTATCAGTGCAGACTGCTGGACTAAAGAAAATTCTTAATTTTTGTAAGGTCCCTAGAAATGTCAGAAATAGAAGCCAAAGAAGTAGATGGATAGACAGTAAAACACTGTGTTAGAGAAGTGTGTTTGGAGGTAAAGAAGTAAGCAGTTCATAAGCTTTGTGTGTGAATGCAGCAAATGAGAGTGTAAATAATAGGTCTAGGGACTCTATGGGATAATACACTTGCAGGGGAAAATAATCAGAAAAGAGGAAGACACTATGTACATCATAAAGGTAATTTTGCTGGATTTGGGTATGCAAGTTGAAGTCTTTTTTCAGTATTAAATTAATCATAAAATGAGCAAGATTGCATTCTTAAGTCATGGTCATTTGAGGGTAGCCTATCTGCAGAAGAGATAATTTTGCTTGCTTCCTTCAGTTCTTTTCTGCTGCCTGAACTAAATGGTTACTTTGCTTAGCTTTGCAACATCTTTTAAGTGCTTCAGGCTTTTTTTGCTCAGCAGTCTTGGTAAAAGGTTTTAATTTGTTACTATAAGTACAGTTTACTTTGATTATTTTGAGGCTAAATGATATTCCCATTAAAGAGCCACTGACCGTGTTGTTTTGGCCATCTAGACCCCCCCCCAAAAAGATGTTCAAGTTCGGGTTTTGCTAGGACTGTTCTAAAGGGACTCCTGGACCTTGACCCTTCTTTTTCATCCCTTTCTTTCTAAGCTCTAGTAGTCATACTGCATCAGTAGTCTAATGATTAGCATAGTACAGTTGTGTAGATGTTCAATAGATTGCTGTTGTAGTAAAAAGACCATTAATCTGCCCCTCTTCTTTTTGTTAAGTTTTTGTCAGGGTGGGGATATTTTTTTTTTTATTTTCCCTTTTTCCAAGCAGTGCTATATTCTCCCTTACTCAGAGGTAAGAAAGCTGTGAAGATTCAGTGCCCTAACCACTGGCTTTATACCACACTTCTCGAGCTATACAGTGGTTAGGGCATGTGGAATGTGTCCTTGAGCTTTGGAAGCTGACCAGTTGTCATATCCTTGGCAGGGTATAACCCATATAGCTTAGGCTACTGCAACAGTGATCTATTTGAACATCTACTGTTGTGGTAAGTTTACTTACACAGCCGTACTTTCTCTATTCTCTTTCATCTATCCAAGGGCAGTTACCACAAATTACCCCAGAGTGGATTTGTTCACACAGTGGAACAACTCTTATTCATTCAGATCTAAAACATTGAACCTCACAATATAGATGGTAGGCCAGTTAGTTTTAGGCAAGCGTACCCTGAGGACGTGTGACAAGTGATAAAGGAGTCTAGAAAATCTGCAGCAAAGGAATCTTATAGTTTAAAGCAAAAGAGATTTTGTAAGTGGTGCTATAATAGAGGACAGGACCCTTATCAAGCAAAAGATCCCTTTCACATCAGAAATTTGTGTGACCTGCACAGGTCTGTTATAGCATACACCTCCATCAATGTCGGCCATCTTAGCCTACCTACCAATTGACCTTCCTCCTTTTTGAAATTATGAAGTCATATAGTCCCTAAAAAGCATCCTGCAAGACAAAAAATCCACCCCTCCGCCTTGGGGCCTGAATTATTTGCTTGAAAAACTAACACTGACACCTTTTAAACCTGTTATTTATGCATCTTTTAAAATCTGAACTTGGAGAACTGCTCTTTTTGTGGTGTTAATAAGTACCAAATGATTCATGTCCACTCACTTTTTTCTGGTCTTTCTTGAGAGATTAGTTGACACTTAGGACTAACTGTTAATTTATGTCTAAAGTGGTTACTAAAGTGTCTCTAAGTCAGTCTAGCCATGTTTCTGCATTTTCCCAGTCCTCAAAATAAGGGGTAAAGAATCTTTCATTTGTTGGATGTCCACAGGCAACTTGGATTCTACTTGGGCAAGACAAACAGAAGAAAGTCTGATTAGTTATTTCTTTTGAGGAAGAAGTGAAGGGACTTCCAGTCTTTCAAACCATATCCAGATGGATGCTGTTTCTGTTGTCTTCTCCTTCCTGACGCATCCTACCAATGTCAAGATAAAGCACATTCTACCAGAGCAGTAGCTTATGCTGGCGCCCCCCCCCCCCCCCGTACTCTTAATTATGGATCAATTTTTGAGGCAGCTATCTGGTTTTTCCATTCATACTTTTACCAAACATTATAAAGTAGATGCATTTTCCAGGGCTAGAACCATCTTTCATGGGTTTATTGGACTCCTGTTTTGTCTCTCAAACCTCCACCATTTCCATCTTAAAGCTCTTTGAACTGTCCCAAGTTAGCATTACTATAACAGTGATCTAATGTTGAACATAGTAGCTTTAAGAATTTTCCATACAATAGATGTTTGAATAGATCACTGTTGCAGTACACACTTCCTCCCTCTAGTCCTCATACTCACAGATTGTTGTTATTTCCTTTTTTAATCAAGGCTGAGGTGGATTCCACACACCTTTTCTTTTATTTGAGTTTGAGTCCATCCTCTTAGATCATTATCCTCTGTATTCCTGCAGGGACAAGAAAGTTCTGAAGATTGTCATGACTGCAAGCCCCTCAAGTACCAGCATGTTGCCTCTTGCATAGGTCAGGTGTATGGACTGAGATGAAAGTGCCTAAATTTTTGTAGACAGACCAGACATATTGCATCTTTGGCGGGATACTTCTGGAGGGTCACCATTACAGCAAGATTGATCTATTTGAACATCTGCTGTTATGATAAATTCATAAGCAGCTGCATTTTCCTTGTGCTTCCCCATGTGGTACAAAAAAGGAGATGGATTTTCTTTGTGCAGCTCGGTAGCATTAGATCACAACAACCCATTTGGTCAAAGAGGGTAATATCAAGGATGGCCATTATAACACTTCATCAAAATAATGTATCAGGCTTCATATTTTCTACACTATAGCAGATTATTGTTTTGGTCATGCCAGTTATTTAAAACTTTCTATACAGCCAGAAATAGAAGCAGAGAGTAAAAAACGATACTATTCCATGTCACTGTTGCAGTATTCTTAACGTGAGGGATTCCCTGCCAAGGGTAGCCCAGTGTCCAGCCAGTGTACCAAAGCCATGGGAATTTATAGATGTCCTACATCACATGTATGCTCCCTGCTCAAGGGCATAAAGGTGACATACGGGTGTACATACCTCAGAACTTCTTTGCCGCCAGTCCGAATGCCACCATTTATCATTGGTCTGAACGCTGCTTCTTCTGTGCTGATTGCCAATGTGTGCTTCAGATAAGTGCCCCATTCAAGTTTTTTCTTATCCATTTCTATTTGTATTTTGGTGTGTTTACATGTTATCCAGAAACGGAAAATGCCAAGGTGGGAGGTAGATTCCCAATAAAGATCATCACGAGCAGTATCTATTCTGTTTAGGTAGTTCTCACTACCATGCACAATGTTCTGTCTGACAGACATTTGTCCCTAAGACCCTCTGTAGTAATCTCTCCTCCTTGCCAATTTATCTGGCGAAACAATGTCTTAAATTGTTGGCAGAAGGTGCTGTGGTGCAGTTTTCCCAACCTGAAGGTCAGCCACCTGCCAGGAAAAAGGCCAAAAACTCGGGTCTGATTCAGTTGCTGTCCCGCCTTCCCCAAACATTTCTCTGAAGGCTAGTGAAAGCTCAGATCATCTGGTTGTTGTCTTGGATTTCTCTGCCAAGACCCTGTTGGAGGCTAGCATGGATCTGACTTCTCGCACATCCTTAAAGGCTTTGCAAACATCTGCTCCAGACACTGAGGGGGAACCCCAGCTGATTATATCTGAGGGGCCGAGGGGGATACCATAAATTCTAGTTTGGGAAGAGATTCCTACTACATTGGTTGAGAGTCAGCAATGGTCCATACCACCTAGGGTATTTCAGACAGACATTCCTGAAAAGAAAAAAACAAAAAGTCAGTCATATTTCTCCTGCTCTTAAAGATCCCCAATGTGAATAGGAGGATTTTACCTAGGGTTTTTCTGTTGTCTTAATGGCCTTAAACCCTCCTCAAGACATTTCTGTACCTACTTCTCCCGGGTCCTTTACTCCTCTTAAAAGACCCAGAGAGCAGGAGTCCTCTGAATAGGATTTGGTTTCTGGGGAAGAGTCTTTGGCATATTCTTCTCAAATCTCCTATCCTTTGGATTATGGGTCTGAGGAAGAATATTTTATTTGTCTATACTCTCCCTTAGACAAACTCTCCTTTGGGGATACTGTTTCTCATATGATGGAATATTTCAAATTTGACTTTTCTCAGGTTTCTGATATTCAAAAAAGGTATGAACTCCTCCAGATGGAGTCTCTCAAGCTCTCTGCTATACCTCTGGTCTTGGCTGCCTTCTTAGATACCTTTTCAGTGGCCTCTGTTGCCCCCTGATTCCCTACCTCCATCCCCTAAGAAACCTGACATGTTTTGCAAGGTACCTGATGATTGTAAGTTTTTGTACAGATATCCTTTTCCTGAGCCTTCTGTAGTGTCTGTCTCTTCTGACAAACCTTCTAAACTTTTCCATTCACTAAACTTTGATAAGAACAGTAAGTATGAAATGTCCAGGCAGAAAAAGGTATATACTGCTGCCACCCTGGCTTTTAGGGCTATTAATTGACAGACTCATTTATTTTATTTATTTATTTTTTATTTAACATTTGTTGACCGGGAAAGTCCGACTAGGTTCCACAGATCCTGTTTTCAGCGGAGGCCCGGGGAGAAGTGCTCCAGAAGCATGTCTTTAGAATGTGGGAGGAAACCCACGCGAACGCAGGGAGAACATGCAAACTCCACACAGAAGGCACCCCAGCTGAGAATCGAACTGGAGAACCTCTTGCTGTGAGGCGACAGCATTAACTGCTGCACCACTGCACCGCCCATATGACAAGGTTTGTTTTAGCCCTTCTTACTGAAGCTTCTCAGGCAATTTCTGACCTCTCTCATTCAGAAGGGAAGGTATCGGCCTTTTTTTACTGGGTTCAACCTCTTAAGTGGCTCGCCACTCTTAAATGTTGATGTCCTTCATGGATGCATCTGCATTCATAACAAATGGGTTGTCCTGTCGTCAGGCAGCCCTTCGGTCGGCCGGATTCCAAAGTCTGGGTCCGGCTTCGGCTGATGTCGCACTTCACCCGACGTCATCTCTGCTGGTCTTCGGGTATAAAGGCATCAGCCGACGCCATTTTCCTCAGTCTTTCTTGCGCGTGGCCAAGCAGAAGCTGTTCGCAAGTGCCGGTCGGTCAGATCCAGAGATTACTACTACCGAATACTACTTCGAAGACTTCTAAAAAGCTAAGTACCCCGTTGGGGACTCTTTCTTGCCTCAGCCGATGTCAGAAAAAGTCAATAACTGTTTAACTTGTGGGAAACAAATACCTCATAAAGATTTCCACTCTTACTGCCTGCCTTGCTTAGGCCCAGACCACGACGTAGCAGCCTGTTCGACCTGTGCTTCCTTCAACCGACGAACGCTTAGGCGTCGGTCGGAGTTTGCTGAACAGTTTTTCGGCTCAGATTTTCGAAAAATTGGCACTATATCACAAAAGACAAGTGGATTTTGCAAACCATAGACCAAGGCTACCGGTTCCACTTCCACACCTTACCAGTAAAAAGAGGAATGCCAAACCTACCTCCAAATCAAAAAACAGAAGCTCTACAGCAGATAGCGGAATTAGCAAAGATGAGAGCTGTGGAAAGAGTACCAATAACAGAACAGGGCAAAGGATTCTACTCCAGACTCTTCCTAGTACCAAGAAAGGAGAAAAGTTGGAGACCTATTCTCGACCTGTCCGTCTTAAACACATACATCATTGTCCCAAAATTCAAAATGCTGACCCTACAGCAACTTCTTCCCATGCTGGGCAAGGAGTGTTGGCTGGTAACTCTAGATCTCAAGGAGGCATACCTGCACGTCCCCATACGACCAAATTGCAGAAGATACCTCAGATTTCTTGCAGGATCAGAGCATTATCAATTCTCAGCATTGCCCTTTGGCTTATCTACTGCGCCCAGAGTATTCACAAAATGCCTGGCATCAGTAATCGCTCACTGCAGACTACAGGGAATCCAAATTTACCCATACCTGGACGACTGCCTGTTACAAGCGGACAACAAAAGCAAGCTGACAACAGATTTACAAAGGGTCATTTGCTTACTACAAGCCCTGGTATACACAGTCAATTTACAAAAGTCAAGGCTGATACCATCCCAAACAAGAACATTCTTGGGTGCGGAATTGGACACAGTAAAACAAATGGCATTCCTAACTGCAGAAAAACAACAAGAACTCCCTCTTTACTTCTTGGCATTAACAAAGCAGAACAAACTAACAGCAAGAAAAGTTCTGCAGGCCTTGGGCTTCATGGCATCATGCATAATCTTGGTCCCACATGCCAGACTGCATATGAGAAAGCTACAGTGGTACCTAAAGAATTTATGGTCTCAACACAAGCACAGCTTAGAAACCGAAATCCCACTAATCCCATGCCTAAAACAGGAGTTCCTATGGTGGGCTCAAGCATGCCAGTCAAACCCAGGCTTACCCTTCTACAACTTTCAAGCAAGCCAAACCATCACAACGGACGCCTCAGACCTAGGCTGGGGCCACATGTTGGACAAATGCATACAAGGATTGTGGACTCAAGACCAGCTGCACCTGCACATAAACCAAAAAGAAATGCTGGCAGTAAAACTAGCAATCCAGAAATTCAGACCATTCCTCAAAGAAGGCCATTTAATGATAAGGACAGACAACACCACAGTCATGTGGTACATCAACAAACAGGGAGGCACTCATTCATACCCCTATGCAGAATGACTCTGGACCTTTGGAATCTGGCTCTGAGCTACAACATCCAGTTACAGGCAATATTTGTGCCGGGAAAGAGAACACCCTAGCAGACATGTTAAGCAGAACCACCTCGGATGCTCACGAATGGATGCTACACCCGGACATCTTCAAGGCCATCACAAAGAAATGGGAATGCCACAACTAGACCTATTCGCATCCCCACTCAATCACCAGCTCAAAAATTCTGCACAAGGACATACCACCCACTTGCATGGAAGGTGGACTCTCTATCCTTCAGTTGGAAAGGCCTGACAGCATATGCATTTCCACCTCTTCCCTTGATGCACAAGGTACTACTGAAAATCAAAGAGGAACGTCCAAGGATAATCCTGATAGCTCCGAATTGGCCACGACAACACTGGTACCCATTGCTGAGGAGCATGTCTCAGGGGAGAATGTGGTCAATACCCCTGATGCCTTTGATGTTAACTCAGAACAACTACAACATCATGCATCCAAACCTAAAAACCTTGCAACTGACTGCCTGGAACATCACATAGCAGCAACTAACCCAGACCTATCCCAAAGGGTTAAAGACATTATCCTTGAAGCCCGCAGACCTTCAACAAGAAGGAACTATGCAGGAAAATGGAAAAGGTTTGTCATTTGGAGTACTGAAAGAGGAAAAGATGTGTCGAACATAGATATTGCTAACATCCTGGAGTACTTGGCAGAGCTTCTACATATAGGCCTGTCCTATTCCTCCATCAAGATACATGCATCAGCTATTTCAGCAGAATACAGCTTCGAGCCACCTGTCTTTTCGCATCCTATACTCAGGCAGTTCCTCAGAGGGATCAAGAATGTAAAACCTCCTAGGAAACCACCATTACCAGCATGGGACTTGAACTTTGTGCTAGAAAAGTTGACACTCCCTCCGTTTGAACCAGCAGCAACAGCAGATCTGCAACACCTATCATGGAAAACTGCTTTCCTACTGGCAATTACTTCAGCAAGGAGGGTTTCGGAACTACAGGCCTTAATGGCAGTGCAACCCTTCCTAATCTTCCATCAAGATAGGGTGTCCATGAGAACTAATCCTACATTTATGCCTAAGGTGGCATCCAGAGTGTCTTTAAACCAGGCAATCCACCTACCTACCTTCTTTCCCAATCCACAGAACAGGGGGGAAAGACTGCTGCATACCTTGGATGTACATAGGCAGTTACGCTACTACCTGGACAGAACCAAAAGTAACAGAAAAACTGACCAGCTTTTAGTAGCCTATGCAACAGGAAGGGAAGGAAAAGCAATTTCCAAACAGACAATCTCCAAATGGATAGGAAATTGCATAAGATTCTGTTACTCCTACCATGGAAAACCAATTCCACAGAACATAAGACCTCATTCTACAAGGGCTACAGCCACTACCACAGCTTTCTTACGAGGAGTGGCAACCAAGGACATTATTGAGGCGGCTACTTGGACCTCCGTGCATACATTTGCCAAGCATTATAATTTACCTCTATACTCTAGATCCCGAGCAGGGTTTGCCACGGCTGTACTGCAAGGGATCCTAACTACACCATAATTTTTCTTCCTCCACCCCTAGTTTGGCTATGGTATTCTACCCATTTGTTATGACTGCAGATGCATCCATGAAGGACATAGTACAGTTTTGTACCTACCATAAATGTAGATGTCTGAACTGGATAGCATCTGCAGTCAGGATTACCCACCCTCCTTCCCTCTGTGGTACTCCTAGGGTATTTACCCTCCTAATAGCTAGCTGGGGGGGGAGTCTCTTATGGTGTATTTGTTTGTATATATGCACATACATGCTTATTTTTGTGTTTGCCTTCTACTTTTTTTGGAAACATTGGCATTTATCCAAAATTTAGCCTTCCAAGAGGGCAACTGGCATCTGGGGCAAGAAACACTGAGGAAAATGGCGTTGGCTGATGCCTTTATACCCGAAGACCAGCAGAGATGACGTCGGGTGAAGTGCGACATCAGCCGAAGCCGGACCCAGACTTTGGAATCCGGCCGACCGAAGGGCTGCCTGACGACAGGACAACCCATTTGTTATGACTGCAGATGCTATCCAGTTCGGACATCTACATTTATGGTAGGTACAAAACTGTACTTTATGATGCAGATATGCTGCATTTTGTTCTGTTTTGAGATGTTACTCTTGGCTTCATCTCCAGCCCTTACCTGATGATATTAAGGTTACATTTTTGGATGCTGCTTTTGATAATAATAACCTTTCTGGTTCTGCTGCTGCTGAGCTTTTCAAGTCCCTCCATGATAAAGGCAAGGCCTTTCAGGAATTGAAACATATTTTATGTCTCGTATCCCTAATTTCCAGAGGAATTATCCATCAGAATCTACTTTTGTTTACAGACAGCCTCACCCTCCTCCTAAAGGTTAAAAAGGTTTGTAGGTGTGTACCCCCCTGCTAAGTCTATTCAAACTCAGTTTGCTTCCCCTTCTCCCTTATTCTTTTGTTTTCCCCTGCCCTCCCAATTATTTAAGGATCACTCAAGATTCTTGTGTTTTATCCAGCATCACCCAGCTTCCTCAGGAACAGCTTCCTTTCCTTCCAGAAATGATTCAGAGCATTTTGGCTCAGGGCACTATTCAAGTTGTGCCCCCTGCCCAGGAAGGAAAGAGGTTTTATTCCAGGATGTTTCTGGTTCCTATGAAGGTAGGCACCTGAAGACCCATTCTGGATCTTTCTCTGCTCAACGTCTTTCTAAAGTTCCCTTCCTTTCAGATGTTAACCCTTCAAAATCTGTTCCCTTTTCTTCTTCTTCCTCAGGCCTTCTTGGTATCCCTGGACCTCAAGGATGACTATTGTCACATCCCCATTCATCCCCTTTTCAGGAAGTTTTTACATTTTGCTGTTTTTCCTTGCATTTTTTGCCGTTTGACTTCTCTACTGCCCCAAGGGTATTTACCAAATGCCTCATCCTGTCGTTGCCTTTTGCAAGATGAGAGGGTTTCAGATTTTTCCTTATTAAGATAACCTACTCAATTCAGGATTCATCCTCTGAGATCCTGCTTTAGCATCTCCAATTTACAGTTTGTCTGTTACAAAGGTGGGGTTCACCATAAACTTTCAGAAATCAGTCCTGGATCCTTCTAAAGATCATGTTTTTCTCTGTTCCACGATCTAGACCATTCCTATGCTGGCATACCTGCCTCCACCCAAGGCTCTTTTTCTGATCACTTTTTTTCAATTACTTCTTCCTCAGTGGCCTTTCATGCTAGACTATCCATAGATGAGATATGTGCAGCGGCTACTTGGACTTCTCCACATACCTTTATTTCTCATTACAAACTGGACGTGGCCTCTAGAGGTCGGGCTTCCTTTGGTTCCACAGTGCTCAGGAGTGTTTTCCAGTGAGCCTCCCAGGATTTAGGTGCTAGGGACGCTGTCCCATCAGTAATGAATGTAGGCGAGATAGGATCACATTACATCTTTTAGTTATGTACTTACCATAACGATAGATGTATGTGATCCATCTCGCCTACATTCTTATGTACCCGCCCTCCTTCCCCTCTACCTGTTGGACTTGGAGGAAACTTGTATTCTGATTCCTCTGAGGATATTATTTTTTCTCTCCTCTTACATATATATCCTTGTGGTGTGGTGTATGTGGGAAAATCATATTGGGGCAAACAAGATCTGGGGGGTTGGGCGTGATGCATCCTGGGATACAGGGTTAGCCCAGCCAATGAGAGACTTCGTGCTAGTTATAGTGGCCGAGTCGGAGCCGAGACTCAGCTCAGAGTCCGTCAGTAATGAATGTAGGCGAGATGGATCACATACATCTATCGTTATGGTAAGTACATAACTAAACGTTTTCTCCTTCTGGAAAAATGTATTCCTCCTAGTTCCTAGGACTGATTATTTCTCCTGGGGCTTTTCATTTCTGAGGTATGTATGTCTGTACGTCAGGTTTATGTCCTATGTTTTGAGAGGGGAGCACTTGTGTGTGACGCACGATGTCTGTACTTTCTAAGGCTTTGATATACTGGACAGATGTTGGGCTACCCTTGGCAGGGAATCCCTTATGTTAAGAGTACTGCAACAGTGACGAGGACATCTACCGTTATGGTAAGGTTTTAAACAATTGTGCTGATCAGATGTTGTCAAGTTTCATTCATTCCTCAACAACTGTGTTCAGATCTCACCCTTGGATCTGACTCTGCTTTTTTACAGCTCATGGATACTGGAAACTCTTGAGCTCATCCCTTACCCACAATGCTGTAGTCCTCTGCCATATCTCAGGTCTTGTTTGCTGCCCTCGTGTACAGATGTGGTCACTATTGGCTCTCAACATACCTCCCAACCATCCCGAATTACTAGTTTTTTTACCAAGTTTTGTGGTCCAAATACTGGGGTGCCACGATTCTCGAGTGGCACCCCTTCATTTACAAATTTCCCAGCATTTTTTCATTTTTTTGTTCTGGCTTTTTTTGAACTGATGTCAGTGTGTACGCGATGATGTCAGCTTCGTGAAACAGCCTGTCAGAATTCAGCTAGCTGCCTAGCGCTAGCTGCAAGGGAATGATGGTTCAGGAATGGACCGTTATGCTGCATCAAGGGAGCGATGGTTCAGGAGGAACAGTTATGCTGTGCTGCCTGCATGAGATATTTGGTAGCCTGGAAGGAACTTTATGCAACAGCTGAAGTACGTAATGATGCTGCTGAAGTAGTTATCTGGTTATGCTGCCGCCGCTGAAGTAGTTGTACAGGGCTGCATATTTTCACGCCTGTGACCCTTGTCTCAAAATGTGTTTTAAAATGAACAAATATTTTAGACAGTACACAAACTGCCTGCATTATTGATTCTTCTCGCATTGCAATTCTGTACACAGGTCATAAGAGTTTCGTGTTTTCAGCAGAGATGCTTGCAAATAGTGCTGCTTTTACATTTTACAGAATAAATATTCCTAAATTTAATCAGCACATTTCCCTGTCAGTTTTTTTCATATCTTGTTTAGGTGTCAAAATGTTATTGAAGAGAGGTTGGCTGAAAAATACCAGGAGATCCAGACTGGTCTGTGAGCACTCAGCAGGGAAAAGACATATAATAGCTATTTTGTCGATAATGACTGGGTATACTCGTATTGCAAAACAGGAGACAGCACACTGCAGTGCACATACTAGTGTATAACAAGCTTTCATAACGTGCTTCGTTTACACTCCCTTAATGTTGCAACCGCTCAGCTGCTGCACATTCATGTTAGGTGCTGTTGCGTTATGCTGCAGAAATGTCAGGCACAGCGGACAATAAGATAGCAGTTCTGACATTACAGATGCAGAGAAGTGATGTTTTACTTGACTTTTGTACATATAAACATTATGCATTAATAACATCTCAAAGTGCTCTCTCAAGTCAGCGCTACTTTACAGACTATGGATCTCAGAGCATGTTTAAGCCTACAAATTATATCCTCTTACACACAATATTTAAATGACACTTGTTTTAATAATCTGCTTTTGTTTATGCTTTAAGAAGCTCTGATGTGCCAGCCACTTTTCCAAAACCATGGTGATGATTTGTGAAATGTACAATCGGCTCACTTTACATTTTAATGCCACATTGTCAATAGCAATACTATATTAACCCTGACAGTGCATAGTTCCCAACCTGCTGTTTTTCTTTTTATTGCTATCAATCTTTTGTGTTTGTTGTACTCCAGTTAAGACCTATAGAAACCAACTAAATAATTGCCTTAAGAATTTACCTTATTCTTTCAGAGGATGGCATTTCTTAACCCCCCTACAAGAAAAGAGCCTAATAGGTTGCAGTGTTGAATAGTACTACCACCTTACAGTTGGTTGACTTTCCAGTCATACCTCTCAATCTCTCAGACTAGATCAAGAAATCTGGAGAAAGCCAAAAATGGTGGGACAAAGGCCCAGACATTAGGGAAAGATTTTAAATATTGCTTCTGTAAACTCAGGTAGATGCTTGAATAACAGGTTTTGCAATCTGGGGCCATATTTTAGTTTGTTCTTCAGTTTGCATTTGAAATTTGGTATCCCACAATTCCATTAGAACGGGTGGGGTTACATTACTATGTATGCAAATTTTATGTTAATCAGCGTACAGATTTGTACCTATTTTTCATGGGCCTTTGTCCAAATTTTTGATGTTTCTAGGTTGAGAGGTATGGCTCTCAAGCTTTAGTGTTGTATTTGTGAGTGAAATAGGGTTTTTATATTTTATTCAGTTTTTCTAGATATGTTATATATTCTCCCTTATCCTTCTTACACTTATCAGTGTATTCTTAGCTTACCATTTTTCTCTCTTTATACCCTTGTGGTAATTTCTGTAATTACTATTGTTGGTAATTCCCTTTTCACTTCTTTTTCTATTTTCAACTGCATTTCATTTTTCTTCAATTTGGCAGAAAAACTTTTGGGTTTTAAAAATGTTAAGATTGTGGGCATAAAATATCTCTGTCTGAGGCACATGATTCCTGTGTGTACTGCTTAGACCCAGCTCATTTAAAAGGGTCATACAACATTTGTAAGGCCTTTAATCCATGGGCCTTAGTGGACTGCAAAAATAATCTAAATCTAAAAGGTTTATTGCTGACTTCTTTTACAGACAAACCTCTAAAACAATTAGACAAGGAGACCAGAAAGCATCCATCACACCCTTCCAGATCCTCCACTTGTAGCTCTGAGCCTGCCTTCTTGCAAGGTGTCTGAGCAATCGGATCCAAAAACTAAACCCTTGGATCCAACAGCTTCTAATAACAGATTCACATCATCAGATCCGACAAACTCTGAACTGAAGAAGCTCCCCAAGACCCGATATGCATAATTTCTAGATCCTCTTCCATGACATCTACCATCACCCTTCCTAGAGAGATGCCATCATTCTAGTACCCCTTCAGTGGTTTCTTCTCATTCTTCCAGGAGTCTGACAAAAGCAGATGTGGATAGAATGATAAGGAAATTTTTCAGATGGGAGTTCTTCTGGTGCCTTACCCCGTTGGGTCTGGAGACCTTCACCAGTACTACTCCACCTGTTTTGCTTCATTCTCTAATCCAACTTTCAGCTTCAGAGCTCTTGGATCTGAGACTTTCAGAACCATCCATGTCAGATCTGAAGATCTTGTATCTCTGCTCCTATATCTTCTGTGAGTGGAATGTCTTGAGCATGTCAGAGCCGGATGACTCTTGGAACCCTAGTGCTGTTGCTGGGTCTGAGGTGTTGGAGACTACAAAATTGTCGGAGCCATCTCTACTCCTTCAGACTCTTGGTTTTGGACAGCTCGGCTCCAACCTCTGCCTCTGGTGGGCTGCCTTTGGGGCAGAGGAAGCAGACGTTCCGGAACCATGTCTTCTCGGCACCATCAACCTCCTTCTCCCCAGGGCATTCTGCCTTTGAGGAAGTGGAGAGAGTATTCTCCATTTGTACAGGAAGGACGAGTCCCCCCCATCTGTCTTTCCAGTCTCGTATGTCTTTCTGCCTTGAGCCTCAACACTCTACGGGGACAGCCAGCCCAAAGTGTCCAGACTACTCAGCAGGGTATACTCATGTCTTCTGATGCTTCTCTGGAGTATCCCACCAAAGAAGTCCCTAGGAAGAGAAAGTGCAAGAGGAGGCACTTAGACTCTTCTCAAGAGTCGGTCACAGAAGATACTAGTTTTGATGAGTGGGAGGAGTCCCTAAGATCACCAACTGATGTCGTCTTTGGAGACATCCTGCAAATCTTCAAGCAAGGGGGGTGGTTGGTCTACAATAACTCTTCCCAAGAGGAATCTGTATTCCTGGAAGCCTTTTGGTCTGGCCCATCTACCTTTCCTGGGTGCCTCTGCCTGCCAATGAGCTCATTGATTTGATCTCCAGCAAGGTATGAAAGGAATTCAATGCTGTTGAGCTGATCCCAAGAGACCAGGCAGGATCCTGGCACCACCAAAAGGAAGAGATTGAGCAAGGGAGTACCAGTAGATACCAGGGTCATAGCCTTGGCTCCAAAGAAGGAATTCACAGAACAGAGTTAATCTGTCCATCCCCCTAACAGGGAATCCAGGGCTTTGGACAGATTTGGAAAGCATTCCGGTTGCTGAATTATTTGGCACACTTCACCAGACTTGAAGGATTTGATTAAAGAAGTGTCCAAATCTCTCTTCGGGACCATCACTTCTGAGGCAGAGACATTTATTGCCTCACAGTTGGCTACCCTACAGTCAATTTTGAATTCATCCATGAGGCTCCTTTCACATGAGCTGGAGGGTACCTCAAGGGAGGTGGGTTCAAGAATTTCCATTAGGAGACCTGCTTGGATGCACCTGTGTGATTTCACAGAGCCCTTCAGATCCTCCTTCATCAATGTTCCCTTTGACAGAAGTTCTTTATTTAGCCCCAAAGTTAAAAGAAACTATCCACGTGTGAGCAATATGGTTAAGACCCTGTCTGCAGTGGGCATAGACTTTTCGGCTCCTCTAAGAACCTTCTCTAGGAATCAACAAGGTAGTCAAAAAATGTGGTTCAGAAAATCCCAGAGTTCATTCCATGACACAAGTGGAGATGGTTCCCTCAGGGGTGGTGAGGGGGGGGGACTATAATAGATGCCACCCACATGGCAGAGGAGGCCCACAGAATCAAGGATCTAGGGACTCTTTCTCTGACAGATCCTACCAGCACTGGTGAAAGGAGACCAAGTTCACCTCTGGAGACAGTCGGGGGTCATCTATCCCTGCACCAGAGAGCCTGGCAAGACCATTACAAAAGATACGTGGGTGCAGAGGATTATTTACAGAGTTTATATATTACTCTTCCCCCCTTAACAGTAAACAAAATTCCCGATGTTCCACCCAGTCAGAGGAAAGCAGCAGCACTGGAAATAAAAAAGCTGCTAGAAAACAGTTATCCAAGAGGTCCCCTCAGACCAGAGAGAGTCCTGAACTTACTCAAGATCCTTTTTAGTGCCAAAGAAAAAAATGGGACTAGAGACCAATTTTGTATCTCCGCAATCTGAGCAAATCAGTTCAGTATACAAAGTTCCAGATGATCATGGTTCATTACACTTTGCCCTTTTCTGCACAAGGAGGACTGGATGTGCTCAGACATAAAAATGGACAGATGATACAGAAGATACCTACGCTTCAGGCTGGAAGCCAGTCATTACCAATTCAGAGCTCTGTACTTTGGCCTCACCACAGCCCCCAGGGTGTTCACCAAATGTGTGGTAGTACTAGCAGTTCACTTGAGACTGCATGGATTCCACATGTTTCCATACTACTTGGATGACTGGCTCATAACTGCTCCAAATACGCATCTTCTGATAAAAGCACGAGATTATGTACTCTAGCCTTGCTCTCATCTAGGATTTGCACTCATCTAGGAATTGCCATCGATCACAACAAATCTCAGCTAGAACCATCTCAGACATTACAGTTCATAGGGGCCTTGTTTAATACGGAGTCCGTGACAGCCTCCCTTCCCTTACCAACCTCCCTTCCCTTACCAAGGGTGCAGACTGTTTGATTTCAAGTCAAAAAGACAATTCAGAATTCTTCTATATCAGCTTGATTGATTCCACAAGCCTTGGGTCAACAGCTTGATTGATTCCACAAGCCTTGGGTCAATGTCTGCTGCGATAAGATGTCCTTCAAGGATGCATCTGCAGTCCTAACAAATGGGTTGTCCTGGCCTCAGGCAGCCCTTCGGTCTGCTGGATTCCAAAGTCTGGGTCTGGCCTTGGCTGATGTCGCACTTCACCCGACGTCATAGCTGCAGTTCAGCGGGTATAAAGGCATCAGCCGACGCCATTTTCCTCAGTCTTTCTTGCCGCGTGGCGCCCGAAGCAGAAGCTGTTCGCAAGTGCCGGTCGGTCAGAACCAGAGATTGCTACTACCGAAGACTTCTAAAAAGCTAAGTACCCCGTTGGAGACTCTTTCTTGCCTCAGCCGATGTCAGAAAAAGTGAATAACTGTTTAACTTGTGGGAAACAAATACCTCATAAAGATTTCCACTCTTACTGCCTACCTTGTTTAGGCCCAGACCACGACGTAGCAGCTTGTCTAGCCTGTGCTTCCTTCAACCGACGGACACTTAGACGTCGGTCGGAGTTTGCAGAGGAGTTTTTCGGCTCCGCTTTTGCTTATATCATGCCGTCGGAGACTCCGACTTCACATTTAGCTAAAAAGCGTAAGGAAAAGGACCGACACTCGCGGTCCGCGGTTTCGGCTGAAACCGCGGTTAAGCCAACCGCGAGTGTCTCGGTTTTGGCCGAAACCGAGTCCGCGGTTCTTCCTTCGGCCGAAAGCATGCCTCCTTCTACCGAGGCCTCTTCCAGCATGGCTGAATCTGCTACGGAAAATCCACCTGCTCTTACAGTTTCTCAGGATTTATCAGATACTATCCCCTTAGATGTATCTACTCCTGCACGTGGAGCTGCTAGACCCCCTGCATCCATGTCAATTAAGGCTTTTGCCAGGGCTAAAGCAGCTAAATCTACCAAGGCCGTGCCTGCTAAAACCCCCTCTCACAGGCCTAGCTCTAGTACTCAAATGCTTAGTTTAGCAGAGGATCTCATTTCTTTGATCAGGGGAACCCAGTCTCACCCTGACAGGGCCTCTCACCCACCTCCAGAGAAGAGGCCTAGAGCAGAGCCCCCTGAGCCAGTTTCTTCAGATTACTCCTCTGATGATTCAGAAAATACAAATCCTCCAGAAGGCCCTTATTCTCCTTATGAGGACTCTGATGCAGAGGATTCCATACCTTCTGCCTCTCCTCCTGAGGAATTTTCTTTTGGGGAAACCTTGCATGCTATGAGGGAACAATTTCAATGGCAGGGCTAAGATTTTTCAGACTCTAGGAAAAGGCTTAGGACCTTTTTACATTTACCACAGCATAGGCCTTTAGCTATTCCTCCAGTACTTACAGTTGTGGATGATGCATTTAATGATGCTTGTACTGCCCCTGAATCACTGCCTCCGGCCCCTGCTAAGCCCGACAGATATTACAGGGTTCCGGACACACATTATCATTTGTATAAGGCTCCTATTGCAGATCCTGAAACTATTTCACAGGGCCCCAAAGCTGTAGCAGCTGCCTCTGCGAAAAAACCCCTCCCCTCTGAAAGAGAATCTAGGGCATTGGAGAGATGGGGTAAAAAAGTTTATACTTCTGCTACTCTTTCGGCTAGGGCCTTAAACTGTCAATTCCACATGATGCAGTATCAGGAATTTCTGTTAGATCAGCTCACTAAAAAACTGTCCTCGCCTGAGCCTTTAGACCGTAAGTCCCTTCAGGATTTGGTGCATAACACTCAGCAGGTCAGTAATCATTCCTTAAAATGCGGCTATGATGCACTGGAGGCTTCCTTTAGAGCAGCTATGACTGGTACAGTGATCAGAAGGCATGCATGGTTAAAAGAGCAATCCTTACCAGACCATGTAAAGTCAAAGCTTCTAGATGCTCCCATGGAAAAGCACAGTTTGTTTGGTTCCCCTGCACAGCAAGTGTTGAAGAAGGTGGAAGAAAAAGCTAAATCTGTCCAGACAGTCAAGGATTTCTTACAGGTCCAGCCTCCGAGGTTTAGTAGGAACTGGCCTTCCAAGAATTGGTCCTTTCCAGACACCACCAGAGCACAGAGAAGCAGAAATAGACGCACTAGAGGCAGAGGTCAATCCAGAGGTGCCTACAGGGGACGTCAGTGGCAGCCTAACAACCAGAGAACTACTGCCGCAGATCCAGCCACTACCACTTCCACAGGACAATCACAGTGACTTGGCTCTGAAACCGCCTACCAGGGAACAACTGGCAGCACCCTTAGGCGGAAAGCTAGCCTTATTTTCAGTAAATTGGCATTACATTACAGGAGACAAATGGATTTTACAGACAATCGACAAAGGCTACAGGTTTCACTTCCATACTCTTCCAAGGAAGAGGAATGCCAAACCTACCTCCAAACCAAAGGACAAACGCTCTACAGCAAATAGACCACTTACTAAGGATGAGAGCTATAGAAAAGGTACTGGCTATGGAACAAGGATTTTATTCAAGGCTTTTCCTAGTACCAAGAAAGGAAAACCAATGGAGACCTATCCTCGACCTGTCCGCTCTAAACACATATCTCATTGTTCCAAAATTCAAAATGCTGACCCTACAGCAGCTCCTTCCCATGCTGGGCAAGGAGTCTTGGCTGGTGACTCTGGATCTCAAGGAGGCATACCTGCACGTCCCCATATGACCAAATTGCAGAAGATACCTCAGATTTCTTGCAGGGTCAGAGCATTATCAATTCTCAGCATTGCCTTTTGGCTTATCTACTGCGCCCAGAGTATTCACGAAATGCCTGGCATCAGTAATTGCTCATTGCAGGCTACAGGGAATTCAAATTTATCCATACCTGGACGACTGCCTGTTACAAGCGGACAGCAAAGACAAATTAACAAAAGATTTGAAAAAAGTTATTCACCTGCTGCAAGCCCTGGGATACACAGTCAACACAAAAAAGTCAAGGCTGATACAATCCCAAAGGATAACCTTCTTGGGTGCAGAACTGGACACATCAAACTAGATGGCATTTCTCACAGCAGAAAAACAGAAGCAGCTACCACTCTATTTCATGGCATTAACCACGCAGAACCAGCTTACAGCAAGGAAAATCCTGCAAGCCCTGGGTTACATGGCATCCTGCATAATATTAATTCCACATGCCAGACTACATATGAGGAAGTTACAATGGTACCTGAGGAATTTATGGTCTCAGCACAAGCACAGCCTAGAAACCCAAATTCCAATAATTCAATGCCTGAAGCAAGAATTCCAGTGGTGGGCCCAAGCCTGTCAATTGAACAAAGGACTGCCCTTCCACAGGCCTCACCCAAGCCAGACTATCACCACGGACGCCTCAGACCTCGGTTGGGGGGCACACATGGTGGACAAGTGCATACAAGGCTTATGGACTCAAGACCAGATGAACCTACACATAAATCAAAAAGAGATGCTGGCAGTAAAACTGTCAATTCAGGCATTCAGACCATTTCTTCAACAGGGTCATTTGCTGATAAGGAAGGACAACACCACAGTTATGTGGTATATCAACAAACAGGGAGGCACACATTCATATCCTCTGTGCCGGATGGCAATGGACCTCTGGAATGTGGCCCTGAGCCTCAACATTCAGCTCCAGGCCATATTTGTGCCAGGAAAAGAAAATATACTAGCAGACATCTTAAGCAGAACCACCACGGATGCCCACGAATGGATGCTGCATCCAGACATCTTCAGAACCATCACAAGGAAATGGGGACTGCCAGAAATAGACCTGTTCGCATCCCCACACAACCACCAATTGAAAAAATTCTGCACAAGGACATACCACCCACTTGCTTGGAAGGTGGACTCCCTATCCTTCAGTTAGGAAAACCTGACAGCATATGCATTCCCACTTCTTCCTTTGATGCACAAAGTGCTACTGAAAATCAAAGAGGATCACCCGAGGATCATCTTGATAGCTCCAGACTGGCCGAGGCAACATTGGTACCCGCTACTGAGGAGTATGTCCCGGGAACACGCATGGCCTCTACCCCTACTACCTCTACTGCTAACACAGAACAACTTCAAAATCCTGCATCCAAACTTGAAAACACTGCAGCTAGCTGCTTGGAACATTACATAAGGCAAACTAACCCAGATTTATCTCAAAGGGTTAAAGACATTATCTTGGAGGCTCGCAGACCCTCAACAAGAAAAACTTATTCAGCAAAATGGAAAAGATATCTCATTTGGAGTGCAACAAAAGGAGTAGATGCATCATTGGCAAACATAGCTAACATCCTGGAATACTTAGCAGAGCTTTTCCACAGTGGTCTATCTTACTCCTCCATTAAGATTCATGCATCAGCAATTTCAGCAGAATACAACATGGATCCTCCAGTCTTTTCTCAACCTCTGCTCAGGCAGTTTCTCAGAGGAATTAAAAATGTAAAGCCACCAAGGAAACCTCCATTGCCTACATGGGACTTGAACTTTTTGTTAGAAAAGTTGACACTCCCCCCCCCCCCCCCCTTTTGAACCAGCAGCAACCGCAGAATTACAGTACTTATCTTGGAAAACTGCATTCTTGCTTGCAATCACTTCAGCTAGAAGGGTTTCTGAATTACAGGCATTAATGGCAGTACAGCCCTTCCTTATCTTCCATCAGGATAGAGTGTCCATAAGAACTAATTCTACCTTTATGCCAAAGGTGGTCTCAAGGGTATCATTAAACCAAGCAATACACCTACCAACATTCTTCCCCAACCCGCAGAACAGGGGGGAAAGATTGCTGCATACCTTGGATGTGCACAGACAATTGCGCTACTACCTGGACATAACCAAGAACAATAGAAAAACTGACCAGCTTCTGGTAGCATATGCAACAGGGATGGAAGGAAAAGCAATTTCAAAACAATCTCAAAATGGATAGGAAATTGCATTAGATTTTGTTACTCTTTTCATGGAAAGGCAACTCCAGAAAACATCAGACCTCACTCCACAAGGGCTACAGCCACTACTACAGCTTTCTTACGAGGAGTGGCTACCAAAGACATTTTAGAGGCTGCTACTTGGAGCTCCGTGCATACATTTGCCAAGCATTATAATCTACCTTTATACTCCAGATCCCGAGCAGGTTTTGCCACTGCTGTTTTGCAAGGGATCTTAACTACACCATAAACTCTTAGTGCCTCCTCCCCCAGTTTGGCTATGGTATTCTACCCATTTGTTAGGACTGCAGATGCATCCTTGAAGGACATAGTACAGTTTTGTACCTACCATAAATGTAGATGTCCGAGAGGTATGCATCTGCAGTCAGGATTACCCACCCTCCTTTCCCTCTGTGGTACTCCTAGGGTATTTGCCCATCTTGTAGCTAGCTGGGGGAATCTATTATGGTGTATTTGTTTGTATATATGTATATACATGTTTATTTCTATTTGCTCTGTATTGTTTGGAAACATTTGCATTTATCCAAATTTAGCCTTCCTAGAGGGCACCTGGCATCTGGGGCAAGAAACACTGAGGAAAATGGCGTCGGCTGATGCCTTTATACCCGCTGAACTGCAGCTATGACGTCGGGTGAAGTGCGACATCAGCCGAGGCCAGGCCCAGACTTTGGAATCCGGCCGACCGAAGGGCTGCCTGAGGCCAGGACAACCCATTTGTTAGGACTGCAGATGCATACCTCTCGGACATCTATATTTATGGTAGGTACAAAACTGTACTTTCTAGTTCCATTAGCAAGATACCATATAAGAATTCTTCAATGGACCCTAGCAACTCAGTGGTCTGTTCTGCATCAACCTATGTCCAGCCAGATCAGAATAACTCAGGCATGCAAAAAGTACCTCCTGTGGTGGATTCGCTCAGATCAGATATTACAAGGCCATCCCTTCATTCTTCCTCCACCCAAAGCCATAATGATCACAGACATTTCCCAAATTGGGTGGGGGAACACTTTCTGGGAAAGACAGTCTAGGGCACCTGGTCCTCTGAGGAGGCCAACATATGCATATCAGTGTCCTGGAAATGAGAGGAATACTCCTAGCGTTGCAGGCCTTACAAGACCGTCTCCTTTCCAGAACTATTGCTTTTCAGGCAGTCAGTGTGGAACAAGTTCTTACCCCTTGTGTCAAGAATCTCTCAAAGTGTGACAATGGGTGATCTCATCCAGTCAATTTCTGACAGCAGTGCACATTCTGAGGAAATCCAGAGTGAAAGCAGACAAGTTGAGCAGGCCCATTTTATTGCCTGACAAGTGGTCTCGAAACATAAAATTTGCAGAAAAGATAGTCCACCAATGGGGCCAACCTTGCGACCTCTTTGCATCCCCCCTCAACAAGTGCAGCAGGTTCTTTGCCCTTATCCTCCCACCAGGGGAATCACCAAGGGATGCTCTCCTCCATGATTGCCCCCTAGTCTCCTTTATGCTTACCCCCCGACTTCTCTAATCCCCAAGTTTCTTCAGAAAACATCTCTATTGAAGAGCACAGTCATCCTCATTGCACCTTATTAGCCTCAATAGATTTGGTTCCTCTTTCTTTGGCCTCATCTAGTTCGCCCACCATGGATTCTAGATCCAATTCCAGACCTCTTGCTTCATCTAATGGATATGATTCACCAGGACATTTCAAGCCTAAAGTTGACTGCATGGTTTCTCCACTTGCATTAATAGCCAGACAATCAAGCCGGTTCCCCCTGTACATCATATTCTTTTGTCTTCCCGTAAAGCTTCCACTAGGAGAATTTACAAAAGCAAATGGATAAGATTTGTGTTTTGGGCACAACAAAGAGACACTGACCCTTTTTCAGCAGCAGTACCTAAAGTTCATGAGTTTTTGGCTGCAATTTTTAATGAAGGGGCAAGCTGCACAACTGTTAAAATTCAACTAGCTGCCATTTCTGATTTCTCTATAGGAATAAATGATTCCTCCTTAGCTTCTTCAAAACTTTGTGCCTTTATCAGAGGAACCTTTCTTCGTATACCCCCTTTTAAAGATGCACCTCCACCATGGGATTTGATTTTAGTATTACAAGCTTTAACTCAGTCTCCATTTGAACCATCAAAGTGTGAACTAACTTTTTTAACCTGGAAAATACACTTTTGGTAGCTATAACCTGTGCTCGAAGAGTTTCTGAACTTCAAGCCCCATCTTCTAAGCCTCTTAATTTAATTTTCCATAAAAAAGGGGTAGCTTTATGAATTAACCCATCCTGCCTTCCTAAGGTGGTGTCAAAATCCAACATCAGTCAATCTATTAACCTTCCAGTTTTCTTTCCAAATTTCTTGAACAAAGGAGAATACATTACATTGTTGGATGTTCACAGACAGTTACGTTTGTTTGCATAGAACACAAAATTATTTGTTTCTTTCATGGAATCAAAATTGGGTAAACCAGTTGCCAAAGTAACTCTAGCCAAATAGTTAACGGATTGCATTTCCTTTGTCTGCAACAAATTAGATTTGTCCTTGCCGAAACCTTCAAGAGTTCATTGAACCAGGTCCATGGCAACTTCATCAGAAATTTTATCCAGGTCTTCCATGAATGATATCTGTGGGGCTAATCCTCATACCATTATTATTCATTACAAATTGGATCTGGTCTTGAGGGGAAGAGCAGAGTTTGGCTCAACATTGCTTAGGAGTATCCTTCCTTAGAGTTCTCCTGGGAGTCTGGTAGCTGGGGACTCTGTCCCACTTGTTGAGGAATGAATGAAAATTGAGAACATCAGATAAAGACGTTATGTATTCACCATAATGTTCCGTCCGTGTTGTCCATTTTCATTCTTCCTCTACTCCCCTCCCTCCAGCTCCCTACCTTTTGGTTTCTGACTACTGGAAAATATAATAATGGAGCCAATGCTTCTGCCTTTGAGCTTCAGGTACTGGTTTCTCATTTTATAATTGTTTCCAATTTTCTGTGAAGCTAAACGTCCAACAAACAAGATCTGAGGTATGATAGAGTACTAAAGCATTATGGGTAAGGGAGGAACTCGAGTTTCCAGTATCCACGAGCTGTATAAAGCGGCCAAGTTGGATACGAAGGTCGGATCTGAGCCCAGTTGTTGAGGAAGAATGAAAATGGACAACACAGATGGAACATTATGGTGAGTAACATACCTTTTTTTTTTTTTTTTTTACTCAAGGTGCTTCCTTTCTCAGGAAAAAGGAACAGAAGCAGATTGTGAGAGAAGGAATTTACTTAAGACATCCTTTCTCCCAAAAAAAAAAAGAAAAGGCATCCCATCTTAGGTCTTATGGAGCTTATCAAGTTTATAAAAACAAAAAGTTAAACAAAATAAATGTGTAGTCTCTCTTAAAACTGTTGTAACAAGGTATCCTTTCGACATGCATGACACTACCTTTATATTATTTTTTAAAGCTGTACAGTAGAGTTCTAAGGTTTTGGAGGGGTAAATCCTGTTTTAATTTTTCTGCTATGCCCCTTGGCCTCTTTGCTGCACCTTTTTTGCAGGATACCAAGCCCTCTTCCTCAAGTACTTGTACTTTAAAGTAAGTTTCAGAATTTTCCTTATATTGAGTACTTGATTTAGGCTGTCTCTCTGGAGCCTTTACATAATGCTCTGCTGTGCATCAAACTTTTATGTTTCAAGCACATTAGACATAGAGCCCTCTGAGACAGATTTCCAGGTGTTCTTACACTTAGGGTTTTGTGTTGTCTGTCTCTACCCATTCCTTCTCCTTAGGAAATTATTGAAATTGTATTTTTTTTCTTTAGTCTGATCGCAAAACAGTTTGCCACAAGGACATTTCTGGAAATAACGGGATTCATTATTTTCATTTGTTATTTTGTTTGTTATCCCTGTCCCTCAGTGCAAGATTCAAATGACTGTGGCGTTCTTTCAGTCTTATCATGAAATAAACTCTTTTCACCCACAGGACATTCCTGAAAATGTTGGCATACATTAGTTCTGTTAATTTTTATTTATTTGTTAACTGGAGTAGTATTGTGATTAAAAAAAACTAGTTCAGATGCAGCTTTTATGTATAAAACAAAGGTAATATGTGGCTTCTAACTGAATATAAAAACATTATACCTCATAATGTCATGCAGAAAGTTGATGCCACAAAAATGTCAGCTTTTACTTAAACTCAAGTAAGCATTTTTAAAGGTGCAAGTCCCTTTGTACCACCTGTACACCTCTGTGACACACAATTTTTAACTCATGAGATTGCGCATCCTTGCAACTATAAGGTAAGAAGAAATTTTTAACAAACGACCTCCTCACCTAAAGAGCAAGATCATCCAAACACTGCTTGCAGGAAACGAAAAACTGCAAAAAACATTTTATATTGATTATCTCATTAAGACCAGGAAACTGATCAGCACTCAAATTAATCTGCCATCTACTTTCTTTGCATTCAGGTGCAGTCTTGAAGTCTCCACAAAGTACAGCCGGGGAAACAGAATCTACCACAAAAAATAAAAACTTTTTGTAGTTTGCACAATTGGCTGCATGTCGTGCTAGGGCATTATTAAAATCCTTATTGTTAATAACCAAAGTATGCTCGTACATCCTCCTGTTCAAGCATCTAATGGTTTTGCCAATATAAACACATGAACAGGAGGAATATGTAGCTGCAATACAACATGACTGGACTGACAGTCGAAATGGCCTGATGCCCAAATAGTCTTCTTAATATGTTTGATCTCAATAGAACTTGCACTAGCAACATATCTACACTGTTTACAATAGCCGCATGGAAAAGTACCAAGAATACTTTTCACATTGACAACCCTCTTATATGTGAACACAGGTTTAAGACCCACAATTTTGGCTAAGTCTGGATGTCCCAAAACCAACTTCCAGTTATCAGAAATGATGTGTTTAACAGCCAACATATTGTTAGAAATGGGACTTGCTGAATTATTTCTAAGTTCCATAACTTCTTGGACTATATGCTGAATCCAAAGAGCATCATACCCCCTCATAATGAAGAAGCCTTTTAACTTGTCTAATTCTTCCAAAAACATGTCAAAATTACTTGTCAATCTACTCAAATGGATAAACTGCCCTTTACCACTCCTTTTTTCATGTGCACAGGATGCCGGCTATCTTTATGCAAATAATTGATTAGCGAAAGTGGATTTTCTAAAAATCCTACTCAAAAGTTCACCCTTGTTCGAATCAGATTCTAGATGGATGTCAAGAAAATCAATGATACATCCAAAACCTCTTACCATAAATTTCAGAAAAGCAGTACTTGTTTTCAAGTCAGAAACAAATGCAGTAAAGGAGGAACGGTCCCCCCTCCAAATGAAAAACAAGTCATCAATGTAACGTTCATACATCAAAATGTTGCAAGCCAAAGGGTGCTGGACGAAAAGCTTGTTTTCCCACATAGCTATCACAAGATTAGCAAAGGAGGGGGTGACCCTGGATCCCATGGCTGTCCCTAAAATTTGTTGGAAAAGTATGTCCCCAAACTTGAAAAAATTATTGGTCAACACTAATTCCATCAAAACACAAACAGTATTAATCTTGTCATGATCGAAATATGTATGGCTAGTTAAATACTCTCTCAGATATTCTAAACCAATTTCCTGATTGATACTGGTGTACAGGGATACAACATCTAAAGATGCAAAACAACATTGGTCATCCATACCCTTCACAATGCTCAACATTTCTAGTAGCTGCCAAGAATCATGTAAAAATGACGGAGAACGTTGGACTATTGGATTCAAAATCTGATCTAGCCACAAAGAAATAGGTTCAGATTTTGAAAAATCAGCTGACACGATGGGTCTAATGTGTGGATGTGACCTATTTTTATGCACTTTGGGTATACCAAATAGAACAGCCAATTTAGGATGTTCAACCTGCAAATTCCTATATGTGGAATGACTGATGCTTCCCTGGCAAAATAGGTCAAATAACTCAACATCCACCCTTTTGAAACTTCTCTGTATTTCAACACCAGAAACTTGTTTGTAATTATTGACATCACTTAAAAGATCATGAATAGCTTCTTCATAATTTACCGTCTTCATGATAACAATCGCCCCACCCTTGTCAGCTTTCATAACTTGCAACTCTTTGTTGCTCGCTAGATCAGAAAGGGCATTCTTTTCACCCAGAGTGAGATTGATAGAACATGAGTCCCACTGATGTACGTTTCTAAATTGCTCTTCACAGAGCCTACCAAAAACCTGCAAAGTGGGGTTCAGTATAGGATTGTAAGAGCTTTTTCTTCTAAATTCATCGTTAAGTACCTGCTGAACTGCCAAATCATTACAGATATATTTTAAATTGAGCTTACGCAAATACAATTTAAAATAAATGATCAAGTTCATAACATTCATCTTATTACCGGGAATGAAAGACAAACCCCGTTGTAACACTGTTCTAACATCATCATGTAGTTCTCCCCCACTTAAGTTCAAAATGTCAATGGTACAATCTCCTTCACCACCAGAATTTAATGTTTCTTTTTGCTTTTCGATCGACCTTTGCTGCTGTTCGACCATTTTAGAGTTTTTTGGTTGCCCACCTTGTCCACTAAAAAAGGCCCTCCCCATTAGCTGATGAATGACCTGAAGCTTTACCCATGACTAGTGTGTTGTTGTCTGTAACCAACTTATTACTTTCAGAGTGGCTAGATTCACCCACTGCCACCTGAGAAGTCCCAACAAACTCCACATCAGAACCAGACTTCTCATTATTTAGCCTGTCAACTTTGTCTTGTGGAACCCTGTTGTTTGACTTGACAAAATTAGTCCTGACTGGATAAGCCAAATTTTTCTTATATGCTGTGAAATCTGTATTTAATTTATTTTGTTTCCTTTGGATGACCGTCTTTTTCAATCTGTCAACCTTAACAGAAATCCCACTATACAAAGTCCTGAAACTATGGAAACAATTGAATGACTTAATCATGTGTTCCAAAGTCTCCATTTCCCCCTTAAGATCTTGTAAAGTTTTTTCATAGTGGGAAATGAGTCGATTCATCATAGTTAGCCCGGTGTTGTTGAATAAGTCTACCAATTGCTTGTATAAACAGTCACCCTCGTTCACACATTTGGGAAATCTGAAGCATCTCAGTCCACGAGGCACACAGTTCATTCTAACATTCTCTTCTAAATAGGCTATCTCTAATTGCAACGCGACAGTCTTAGTAGATAACCTTTCTAAAGCGAATATGCTGTTTTTACATAAATCAGACTCATCCAGACTGTTGTACACTTGAAAATCACTTACTTGCTTTTCTTTACTTTTCCATGCGGCCATTGTAAACAGTGTAGATATGTTGCTAGTGCAAGTTCTATTGAGATCAAACATATTAAGAAGACCATTTGAGCATCAGGCTATTTCAACTGTCAGTCCAGTCATGTTGTATATGCGGCTACATGTTCCTCCTGTTCATGTTTTTATATTGGTAAAACTATTAGATGTTTGAACAGGAGGATATATGAGCATACTTTGGCTATTAAGAATAAGTATTTTAATAATGCCCTAGCACGACATGCAGCCAATTGTGCAAACTACAAAATGTTTTTATTTTTTGTGGTAGATTCGGTTTCCCTGGGTGTATTTTGTGGAGACTTCAAGACTACTTGAATGCAAAGAAAGTAGATGGCAGATTAATTTGGGTACTGATCAGTTTCCAGGTCTTAATGAGACAATCAATATAAAATGTTTTTTGCAAATTCAGAGGTTATAAAATAAATGATGAAATATTTTAATCTATTTATTTCATTTAATATAATTTATTTCATTCTAAGACATACTTTTATGGAATATACGTATTTATTTGTTTTTATATGTATTAATGTAAAAGATTTTTTTAAATACGATTTTTTTCAAGATTTTTCACTGTAAGATTTCAGTATAGTATCAATTTATGATTGATTTGAATAACTGATTGCATAATTGATGCATACTTTGTATAAATAGTGGTGGTTTATGTGGAGTATTTGTTTTCTGATGAAGTTCTTGGATTAAAGGACGGAAAGTACTTAAAATACTCAGTGTCTGAGCTAGTTTTCATTTCCAGCAAGCAGTGTTTGGATTATCTTAAGAAGAAATTTTTGTTATTGCCAAAGTCCTGTGATCTCAGAAGAGTAAAGCCATAATATATACCTACATTGCATTTAGTTAAACTGCTTTGAGTACTGGAATATTTAACTTTTACTTGATATTCCTAACAAGTCATGTTTGTCAGTAAATGTAAAGAGTATATGCTACATTTGTTAGATTAGCAAGCATTTAAAGTAGTAAGAAACATATACACTGGGTTTATGACCAAGATGCCAGTAAATCATTAATAGGCAATGAGTTATATGGAATATGTGCAGCAGTAGATAGTCATATTTACAAAAGGTTAGTGTGAGTTTGCAGGGATGGCCTTCCTTAGATCACTATTGCAGTGTTCCAAACTGTTGTGTTACCTCACCAAATAAATTGGACGTCTGGCCAGGGTACCAAAACAAAAACTTTCCATAGAGTCGTATGTCCAATGTATGACCTAAGCCTGCCAACATAAGAGTACAAAAGTGGATGTATGAGAATGAAAACCTCAGACTGTCTTGCTGCCAGTCCAAATGCAAGTCTTGCACCTGTTGATCTGCTCTACAAGGGGTCACTTGTATTAATCTTGCCTTCACTTGCTCAAATGTGTACAGTTGGAGAATCTACCTTGTTTTCTATGTTTTATTATTTAAACTGTTAAGATGTCAGCTAAAAGGGGGTAAGTATGATTGTGGTAGGCAAATTCCTTTTAAGGCTGTCCACTCCCAGTGTCAAGTTGTTCTGTCAAGTAAGACTGCAGAAAAAGCAGAGTTGAAGTTGTGTACAATAGAAGGTAGTCAGAGTGAATTTGTGCAATGTTTTTGAGCATATGATGTTTGTCTAAGGAGTAAAGTTCTGAGTTAGAGAGTGTGCTTTTTAGGGGGAAAAAGGTTCTTGTGATGGAGAGGAGAGTTCAGGTGACTGCATACTGACTAAAACAACTACAATTGTTATGGTTTGTCAGATATTTTAGAAGGTGTGAGATGGCTTTAAAAATCAGTAAGGTGTGCAGGGTGAGACTTCCACATTCTGTGAGATGATATGGAAAACATCTGGCTCATTTAGTAGAGTTTGATTTAGGCGTCTTGGAATGATGATGTCATTAGATATTAAACAAGGATTGTGTTTGTGAAGAGAAGGTTACAATTTGCTTGCAAAATTTAGAAAAACTGTTTTGTTTTTGAAGTTTAAAGAGTAAGATCACTGGAAGTAGGTCTGTCCACGGGTTGACATGTAGGAGAAAACTACAGTGATGTTTTTAAGGGCTAGTGAGATGCAAGTAGAATAACATTTTCTTGTTACTGCCATGTCTTCTGGAGAAAACATCTTGAGATTTTCTTGGGCCAGAGTTTGTGTTTATTTATTTTGGCCTTATTTTCTTGAACTTGGGGATATCAATTCAGACATTTCTCCATCCAGATGCATAGGTATTGTTAAATTGAATTAACAGCAACAGGGTCACACAGACAAACTGTACAGCTGTATATTAGTAATTGCTGCTAGATTTATTGAAACAAGCCGACCAAGCACTACTGTGAGATTTATTACATTTTCTTTATAAGACATTACTGTTAGATACACTGCACTTCCACAGGTGACTCACATTACAAACTGTCCATCTTTACAACCACTTTTATAGTTTCTAAACTTTGCGTTTGATGATCTTTTCCTGTATTGAAGCCTTCATTGTCTGCATCTTTATCTCAATCCAGAGAAAAACGGTTCTCAGCAGGCCAAAATGTTCTTTCATTGTTAGGATAGTGTGTAACATTTTTGCTGTGTTAGCCATGCTCATCCAGAAGAAAACAATTCTCAGCATGGCAAAATGTTATTTCATTGATTGTATAGTTTGTAATTTTTTTTTTTTTCTGCTGTTAGCCATTTCTGTTTAGCTTGAATATCTATGTACATTCAACTGTTCAGGATCTTTCAGCAAATCTCTATTATTGATGACATTTGTTACAAAAACATTCTGAATTGTAATACTTTTTGTTCCACGCAAGCACATTCTGTTAAGTCAGTGCATCACATGCGATTTCTAAAAATATCACACTGTTACTATGATTACCAAACCTCTGTTACTGTGAAGTAAAGCAGTTCTACCAAGTTATATATATTTTTCTAACAAATGCATGCTATTACTTATGAGGGAAACCAGTTTATATAATTCTATTAAGTCCCCCTTTTTATTCTGAAAACAAAAAAAAAATCAATCAAAATTTAAGTCAAGACTTTTTGAATCTTGCAGAAAAATCATGTCTTCATTGGTTATATTGCTTTCTTTACCACCTACATTAGTTACATACCTAATTGACCGTCTTTTTAATAATAAGTTTAATAAACATGCACTTTATTCTGATTAACAAAATAATGGCTACTGTAGCAATTAAACCATGGTAATGTTTTTTCACCGTTCTAAAAATAACCCATTTGCCAATGTCTCCACTCACTGTTCCATGTCTTTCTACCATTTTCAGATACTAGTTGTATTTTACTTAAATGTTGCTTTATGGATTCTGTCTTGTCTAGAATATAAGTACCGCACTCATCGTTGATCAGAGCACAAAGACCCTTTTGCTTTTTCTGCATTTATGTCATGACTGTAGAGCTATAGTTGATCTAATGTACTGATACCATTTCCTAATTCTCTCTTTCTCTTGATATTTCAGGTAGTTCTTTAGTTAATCTCATTAATGGTATTACGTACCCTACATAACAGGTTTCTTCCCATTCCCATTTGTATCCTACAAAATTCTGTAACATACAAATTCCACTACATCTGTCCTGATATTTTCTGAGGGACATTCCCTCCAGTCCGTCCAATTGAATGTTGTATTCACTATTTCCATTGCTTTTCCCAGTGTTTGTTGATCTAAAAGCTTTCTTACCTCTGCCCTGAGTTCTAACCCCTTTTCCAGGGATTTATTTAAACATCCCCTAGTTACTGTAATATTGCATTCACTAACCCCAACTGGTTTTGATCCTGTCTGTTGTATACAAACACTTCCTTTTGGAACTGTCCTTACTTTTAAAGTTGGAACATCTACCTTGTCTGGTTTACCACAACTCTGTTTCTGTTACTAATTTTCAGCAAATCTTTTCATTTACATTCTGTACTCTCAGGACCAATGGTTCAATTAATTCCTTTACTTTGTTCTTTGGCTTTTTCTTGGCATGCTTCCAGCAGGTCTTTTATCCATTGTTGATGTTTTGCTTTTAACTTTAGAATACTGAACTGTTTTTGCAACTTGTACTTTTGAATCTGTCCTGCAGTATCAGTGAATCCTCTTCAAGCCAGCGTCGTCATATGTAGCCTCAGAGAATTTACTACAGCAGCACTGTTACTGTAAGTATTTACTGGATGTAAGTGCTGCAAAACATTTGTTTTCCTTTTGCAATGTCACTATTGCAAACCCAATGTAGTACTTCTCATCCTTCCAGACATTTGCACCATTCACATACACTGTAGGAATGTCTGACTTACCCCTTCAGTGATTTTGTTTATTTCCCTGTCATTTTGACTGTCAAATGTGGAGTTTGAATTATAATCCCCAAGAACATTGTCAGATATTCTGTCTGTCTTACTCCTCAGTAAATGGCCAAAAGCTGTTTAATGAAAAGATGGTATATGTTTCCTACAGGAGTCATTGTCCTGCTACAAAACGTAAGCTATCTTAACTTGGTGTCCATTCCCGAGATGCATCTAATGGCCAAGAATGTGTCTTTCCCTGCTCTTGCTTGCAAAACAAAAGGTAATTTACTGATGGGAGCCATCAGCTCCATTGCCTTTGCCAACTTCTGATTTAACATTTTAATGTCCTTTTCCTCTGTGCAGCTTCATTGTAGAGTCAAGTCTTCTTTTTTATCTATCTTATGCAAATCCAAAATTGTCAAAGGCTTTGGCAGTTGCAGAATGCCTCTCACCCTTTCCTGACAAGGAGTCCTCCCTGCTGGTCTGATAATGTTTCCTAGAAATTTTACTTTACTTTTTGTGACAAGAACTGTATTTTGTGTCTAACTTTGAAACCTGCCTCTTGCAGCTGTCTCAGAATTTTTCTCAGCTGTGATATGTATTCTTTCACAGTCTGACTGTATTAGAATGTTATTAATATAGTGAATAACATTGATCTTTACTCACATTCGATTTTCCTACTATTTGATGAAAAATGACAGGACTGTTCTGAAAACCTTGAGGTAATCTAGTCATGACATACTGTCTTTTTAAACGTAACATATTCCCTTGTACCTCCCAGTGTAATCAGAACTTTTAACTTCCCACAGCCGTTTTTTGTTTGGCCCATGAGGTCTGAAATTCTTTTTCTATGGTATATTGTCATGCACTTTTGGTTAACACTCAGTTCACTTTGACCATCTGTGTTGTCATCCTGCAACTTTTGCTTTTTTTTCCATCTAAGTCCCTTGCAAATATTCTTTTCTCTGCCTGCCTATTTTTCCATTTTCTGTAGTATACACAGTCCTGCTTGGTATGTCCCAGTTTTCTACAGAAAAAAGACGTGCAATTTGTCTATCATCAGGGTTTCCAGTAGCTGGAGGGGTTTGATGCTCTCATTATATCCCTTTTCTCATCCCACCTTTTTCTACTTTTCTCAGGTCCTACTGTATTTACTGTTAAAAATATCTCACATTAGCTTATGAATACATTTCTCTGATGTGTCAGCAGTTTCCTCATAAATACATGTAATGTCACCTGGTTTGTCTTTCTTTTTTTTTTGTTCCTAAAATACATATATAACTGCATAAACTATTACTAAGAATACTGTTTTTAATTCAGCTTGCTGAGCTGGCCTATAATCTGATGTGCTTGGTAAATTCAGTTTCTGCATGAAATTTGAAATTATCTAAATTTGAAACTTGACTTGTCTGCCCTTTATACAAGTATAATATATTCATGGGATATGAACCTGTGACTGTATTGTCATGTTTAAAATGTAACATTGACTTTACATTCTGTCATTTGCCAAATCTGTAACTGTAAACTAACTTGATTGTCCTTTCTGGTATACCTTACACAACATAAATGCGTATGGTTACTCTTATTTCAGCTGGTCACACTCAATATATATATTTGAGCACTTCAGCTGTGTCAGATAGCTTGGAGTTTATCATTAACCGATAAATCTACATGTTTCTGTTACCAATTTTTTAAATTTTATTTGCCCAAACTACTGCATGAAAATTCTTACAAGTGTCATCTGTGTGCACTACTGTACATTCTGCAGCATCTATCTGTATAGCAACATCAGCCCTGAGCACAATGTCTAAAACCGTTTGTATATACTTTCTAACCTGTATGTCATGTTTCTTTAACACTGGCATATCTTTTGCATTAAACTCTGTGGATAATTTCTTATCTTTATTAAAAGCATTCCACTGAGAGCAGTAGGTCTGAAACATATGAGCTGTCTCTACAACCTGTGCACCTTTAGCGTGATTTAAAAATGACTGAAATTCTCTTACAAAATTACTGTTGACTTCATCTGACAATTTTGACTTGTCCTGCATAGTCTTTAGTGATAACTTCTATAACACAGTTTTATGACATGTTAAACAAAACAAGGATATCTGTCTTCACAGTTAAAACATTTAACTTGAGTTTCATACTGTTGTACATACTGATGAAAACAATGAATGCATTTACAAAGATGTCCTTTCTCACTTGTATTTATACCAAATAATGATGCATTACATTTAACATCACTACTGGGCTGTTCATACCACTGACGTAGTAATGTCCAAACTTTATTAGGAGTCTGGTTTAAGTTTACTGCCACAGAATGTGTGCATTTAGCACTTATGTCCTTGCTGGTATCCATGTTATTTCAGAAAGAGGCTTATTTTCAGTAATAGCAAACAGGTTCGTAGGTTCTTACTAAGCTAATGGCCAGAACGGCCTTTTTAAGCCTAGCCATGCATCCCAAATCCCTGACAAGTTCCGATACCCTTGATAAGTGTAAGCAGCAGTTTGGGAGATGAACCATTTGCAGTACAGGTTACCTGTGTCCATTAGAGACATATGTGCCAAACCAGAGATGAATTTCTGGTTTCCCATCCAATTGTCCAAGTTGCATTTGAATTGGGTTAGGGAGGAACTCTGCTTCACATGGATGGGAGAGCCTGTTCCACAGACAGTAGTCTCTGGGGTGCATACCTTTCTCTCCAGCAGGACCTGTTTATATCACAGGCGAAGTTTGTCTTTAGAATGGGTAATTCTGGTGCTGTTTGTTTTATGGATATGCAGGAGGGACATCAAAGTGGGGTCTGAGAATGCCCTGCATGCCAGATATAGATATCCCTTCAAAAGCCTGTAGGAGACAGAATACAGGGATAGGGCCTTGAGGTGGTCCGCATACGACATTTTACTTACACCCTGTATTCTTCTAGTGAGGAACCCCTTTGAACATTCCAGTTGTTGGATATGCCTGGTTAGGTACATACCAAAGGAGGCATTATACTCAATGATAGGTCTGAGGAATGCCGAATACAGTGGAACAATGACTTCCTTGGACTTGGATGCCATACCTTTGTTTATAGGTTGTGCAATATAGAATGATTTCCTCATCACTGTAGACACATGATGGTGAAAGGCTAGATTACTATCCATGTGTGTCCCTAAGTCCCTGTCTACTGGGTCAGCTCTAAGGGGTGTGTTCTCAATATGATAGTTAACCAGGGATGGATGACTTCCCAAATGATACAACTATGCATTTCTTGACATTTAGTTTTAGTCCATGACTCTGACACCAGTTGTTTGTCTGTGTCAGCCCCTCCTGAAGAACATTCGTGTCAATGTGAGATTCAATGACAGCTCCTAATTTGCAATCATCTGCAAATTTAGCTAACCAGAAACCACTGACATTGGCCTTGACTTCGGAGAAGTAAATGCCAAAAAGGAGCTGTCCAAGGACTGATCCCTGAGGGATACCAGTTGTGATTGGCCTCTTTGTAGAGGTGGACTCCCCAATTCTAACTTCTTGGGTCCTGCCTGTGAGCCAGTTGGCTGTCCACCAGGTGACATACAGGTTTGTACCTAACCTCTTATGTTTGTCAATGATGCCTGAGTGGGGTATTGTGTCAAATGCCTTGGCCAGGTCAAGGTAAATAGTGTGAACAACTTTGCCCTCATCCATTGCTTTGGTGACCTTCTCAGAGAAGTCCACCAGGTTGAGTAGGCATGATCTGCCCTTGAAGAAACCAAACTGGTTTGGGTCCAGTGTCTGGAGTTTACTATATCTCTGTTGATCATCTCCATGATAATTATTTCCATGGTTTTACATACAAGACTAGTGAGATTTATGGGTCTGTAGTTTCCAGGGTCTGCAGATGACGCACCTTTGTGCAGAGGGATGACTGTTGCCTTTCTCCATTCATGAGGCACAAAACCTGTTTGGAGGTTACAGTTAATTAATAATTCCAGAGGCCCTGATAGGTCATGTTTCATGCTATTTAGAAGGCATCCTGGGCTATTGTCTGGGCCCATTGATGCAGTGTTATTGGTCTTAGAGAGAGCATTAAGGAACTGTTCCGTAGTGATAGTAGGGGGGAGTTATATTTCCTGGGTTATTGTCTGGGCCCATTGATGCAGTGTTATTGGTCTTAGAGAGAGCATTAAGGACCTGTTCCCTAGTGATAGTAGGGGAGTTATATTTGATGATATTTCATGAGGGAAGATTGATGGGGGGAGAGGGGTAAAGTTGGAGCTAAATTTATCAGCCAGGAGGTTTGCTAAGTTTTCTAGCTTAGTTCCCAGATGGTCTACCTCATGTCAGAGAAACAAGTTTATTTGACAGCCTACTTCAAACTGCTGTCCACAAAGACCCAGCTATCTGCAAGGAAAATACTGCAAGCCCTGGAGTTCATGGCCTATTGCATTCTATTAATTCCTTTTGCAAGACTACATATGAGGAAACTACAGTGGTATGTAAAAAGCCTATGGTGTCAACATTCACAGGACCTGGAATCAATGATTCCCATCATTCCTTGTATAAAGACAGAGTTCCTTTGGTGGGCAGAGGCCTGCCACCAAAACAAGGAACTGCCATTCACTCTACCCCCTGCTGCCCAAACCCTAACAGACACATCAGACTATGCATGGGAGGCTCACCTGGCAGGGCAGTGCATTCAGGCCAAATGGAACCAGAGTCAAATGCACCTGCATATCAATCAAAAAGAAATGTTAACTGTACAGAATTCTCTGACCGCCTTCAAGGATCACATTCTTCCAGGACAGTTACTGGTAAAGACGGACAACAACACTGTTATGTGGTACATAAGCAGGGGGGAACCCACTCATACCCCCTCTGCAGACTAGCCATGGCTCTGTGGAACACAGTCTTGAGCTACCACATGCACCTACAAGCTCAATTCCTGCCAGGCAAGCTAAATGCACTGGCAGACCTAATCCAAAATCTCATGGACCCACACAAGTGGAAACTGGAGCCAAAGATTTTCAACATTCTGAGAAACAAATGGGGGAGCTCAGAGATAGACCTGTTTGCCTCCCCTCAGAACTACCAATTGGACAAATTCTGCATAAGGACTCCCCACAGACAAGCTTGGAAAGTGGATGTCCTGTCCTTCACCTAGGAAAGCCTCTCAATGTATGTCTTTCCCCCTCTGCCTCTCCTCTTGAAAGCTTTACTAAAGATCAAACATGACAAATGAAGGACAATACTCATTGCACCAGACTCGCCACGCCAACACTGGTACCCCCTCTTATGCAGTATGTCACTGCTGGAACCATGACACCTGCCTCAGACTCCTTCCCTACTGTCCCAGCAGGAGGGCCAGATTCTGTACCCCCAGCATCAAACCCTGAACCTGGCAGCCTGGCTAATTACCTGAGTTCTCCTATACCATCCCTCAGCAAACAAGTGCTGGATGTCATCCTGGAGGCAAGGAGGCCTAGTACTAGAAAATCCTATGCTGAAAAGTGGAAAAGATTCTGTTCCTGGAGCCAGACTCTGGGTGGATGGGCACAACAGTGCCCAGCTTACCGCATATTCTTCAGTACTTAACAGAGATGCTTCACAGGGGCCTTTCCTTCTCTTCCATTAAAATTCATGCATCAGCCATTTCAGCACATTGTAATACTGAGCCACTCGTCATCTCTCACCCCCTACTGAAACAATTCCTCAGAGGGGCCAAAAATTTAAGACCACCCAGGAGAGCTCCTATTCCTGCCTTGGACCTTAACTTTGTATGAAAAGCTCACTCTACCTCCTTTTGAGCAAGCTGCAACTGCGGAGTTGAAATTCCTTTCTTGGAAAAATGGCCTTCCTTCTAGCCATCACTTCAGGGTGTCTGAATTACAGGCCCTCATGACAGTGGAGCCTTTCATCATCTTTCATGCAGACAGGGTGTCCCTCAAGACCAATCCTTCCATTATGCCCAAGGTGGTATCCACTGTGGCCCTTAAGTCCATTCATTTGCCAACCTTCTTTTCTAATCCACAGAACAAAGGGGAACTAATACTGCACTCCTTGGACATGCACAGACAACTTAGATTTTACTTGGACAGGACCAAGCCTCTCAGGAAATCTGAACAGCTGCTGGTCCCCTTTGCTGCAGGGGCAAAGGGGAAGGCCATTTCAAAGCAAACCATTTCTAAGTGGATAGGCCATTGCATTCTTTTCTGCTATAAGCATCATGGAAAACCTACCCCACAGGGGATAAGACCCCATTCTACCAGGGCTGCATCTACTTCTACAGCCTTTCTCGGAGATGTTCCTACCCAGGGACATCCTAGGAGCTGCTACCTGGAGTTCAGTACATACCTTCACCAAGGTTCCGACTCAGCAAAGCTCCTCGTGTTCCTGCAGAGTGGTGCTAGCAGCAGAGAGATGGAAAAGAGTGACTGCTACCCGATTTAAGTACCTTTTACTGCCTTTACCTTTGCGACTGTCTATTCTCGCAGAAAAGCGAATAAAAACTGCTCTTTTGTTAGAATTAAGCTTGTTTTTTGCATTTATTTAATACCTGCACTTTAAAGTTTGTCTTTTTGTTGATTTAACTGTTGCGGCTGCTCACTCAAGTGCGCTAGCCTGTGTAAAGTATTTACTGTGCATTTTCTGTTGCCTGTTTAGAAAAAAAGAAAAAAACAAAAAAATCCTTGTTTTCCCGCCTTTCCTGAGCTAGAATAGTCCCTAATACAGGTATTGCTGTATTCTGGACTTTAGAATAGATGTTCGTGTTTCACTGTTGCAGTCATGACTGTAGGTTTCTCCCCTGCCGGCAGGCAGCCCTCGGTCGGCCAGAATCCCAAAGTCTGGGTCCGGCGTCGGCTGTTCAGCCATGCTCCCTGACATCAGAGCGCCAGGAGTACAAAGCTGAGAGCCGACGCCATCTTCTCCAGTCTTTCTTGCCATGCGGTGATAGCAGTTCGTATTTGCCAGTCGGCGGACTCCTGACGAATTTCACTGATTTACTTCGGTCCGAAGAACTTTCTTCTCCACTCAAAGCTAAGTACCCCGTTGGGGAAACTTTTTTCTTGCTCCACTCCGATGTCAGAAAAAGTTAATAATTGTATTTCATGTGGGAAGCAAATACCTAATAAGGATTTTCATTCTTGCTGTATTCCTTGCTTGGGCCCTGACCACGACATAGCGAGTTGTCGGTTTTGTGCTAGATTCAATCAACGTACAATTAAGCGAAGGTACGATTTTGCTTTTAATTACTTCGGTAGGCGCTTTAACTACAAAATGTCGTTGGATACGGTCCCGGCTACCGGAGTTCATAAACGTCGCAAGGATAAAGACAGGCCTCCGAGGTCCAAATCTGATATTGCACAAGCGGAGCCAGCTTCAGGTTCGGCCGTCGTCAGTGAGGCGCTTTTGCAGCCCCTGTCGTCGGCCATTTCAGAACCGATGGTGGAAACGGACTCTCATGAGGAGCCAACCAGGCCTTTGAATATTTCTGTTGCAGGACCTTCGGACAACGCTCCTTCGGATGGGTCCGGAGCCGCTGTGCAGGTACCGGCTTCCGAAGGGGTTTTCAGGCCTACTCAGCTACTAATAAAGGCAAAGCCAAAGACAAAGGCAAAGACTCCTTCAAAATCAAAGACTTCTACACAAGCCTCTTCTGAACCGGCTCCCAAGTCACAAAAGCAGTTACTCAAGATGGCGGAGGATTTGATTACTATGATTAGGGGTTCTCATCCCCCTCCAGACAAAAGGCCAAGGCAGGATATTTCTTATGATTCCTCTGATCAGGCTTCTGTTTCCTCAGTTTCTTCTTCTGATCAGGAATATTCTTTCCCTCCTTATGAGGATTCTGATGCTGAAGAATCCATTCCTTCAGCTTCTCCCCCTGAGGATTTCTCTTTTGGGGAAACTTTGCATGAAATGAGGGAACATTTCCACTGGGAAGGACAGGAGTATTCGGAATCCAAGAAAAGGCTGAGGGAATTTCTTCTTCTTCCCCAACATAGACCCCTGGCTATCCCTCTTGTTTTGGATATTGTGGATAATGCCTTTTCGGAGGCTAACTTAACCCCTGACTCTTTTCCTCCTGCTCCTGTGAAACCTGATAGATATTACAGGCTTCCTGATTCCCATCAGTTCTTATACAAGAACCCTTCTGCTGACCCTGAAACCATTTCCCAGGGTCCTAAGGGAGCTAAGGCCGCTTCTGCCAAAAATCCTACTCCTACTGAAAAGGATTCTCGATCCTTAGAAAGATGGGGCAAAAAAGTGTATACTTCTGCTACTTTGTCCATTCGGGCTTTAAACTGTCAGTTTCATATGTTTAAATACCAGCAATTTCTATTGTCTGTCTTAAAACAAAAGCTTACTTCCAATTCTGCCTGTGCAGAGGATAAGGAATTACATGATTTATTGCATGCCACTGAACTGGTTGGGAAGCATGGTTTACACTGTGGTTTTGATGCCTTGGAGGCTTCTTGTAGGGCTGCGGCCTCTGGCACAGTCATTAGGAGACATGCATGGCTAAAGGAACAAAATTTACCTGAACAAGTAAAGGCAAAATTATTGGATGCTCCTGTTCAACCTAATGTGTTTGGATCAAAAGCTGAAGAGGTGATTAAAAAGATGGCGGACAAGGCGAAATCAATGCAAACAGTTAAAGATTTTTTACAAGTACAGCCTCCTAGATTTAGCAGGAATTGGCCTTCGAAAAATTGGTCCTTTCCCACTTCAGGCAGGCCTCAGAGGGGTAGATATAGACGTTCCAGAGGGAGGCCTCAATCACAAGCTGCTTATAGACCAAGACAATGGACTGCTTCCACCCCTAGGGGAGGAGAGGACAGGTCACAATCTCAAGGGAAACACACTCAATGACTCCCTCTGTGGGGCTACAGGAAATTCTTACCTGGAAGCCCCCCTCGGAGGAAAACTCTCTCTTTTATCAAAATTGGACTCAAATAACCCAAGACAAATGGGTTTTGGATGTGGTTTTAAGAGGTTACAAATTCCATTTTCATACCTTGCCAAGGCCAAGTGGATGGCCAGACCTTCCAAAACATCAATGGACGGAGGCCTTAAACCAGGTGGAAGCACTTTTGGCTTTGAATGCCATAGAACTGGTTCCTCTTTCAGAGAGGAGAAAAGGGTTTTAGTCTCAAGGCTCTTTCTAGTCCCAAGGAAACAAAACTCATGGAGACCCATTCTGGACCTGTCGGTCTTGAACACCTTTCTAGAGATTCCAAAATTCAAGATGCTTACTCTACAGCAGCTACTTCCAATGCTGTCCAAAAATGCATGGATGGTAACTTTGGATTTAAAGGAGGCATATTTACACATTCCCATCAGGCAGGATCGCAGAAAATACCTCAAGTTCATAGCCGGATCGAGGCACTTTCAATTCTCTGCGCTGCCCTTTGGTTTATCTACTGCGCCCAGGGTCTTCACCAAATGCCTGGCTCCAGTAGTAGCTTACTGCAGACTCAAGGGGATTCAAATTTACCCTTATCTGGACGATTGTCTAATTCAGGCAGACAGCAAGGATGTCTTACTCCAGCATCTAGAATTTGTACAAGAACCTCCTCAAGTTCCTGGGATTCTCTGTAAACATAAAAAAGTCCAATTTGACACCATCACAACAGATAACTTTTCTGGGTGCTCTTCTAAACACCACAACCCAGATGGCATTTCTGACATCCAAAAAACAATTACAGCTGGCTTCAACTTTCAAAACCTTGGCAACTTTAACTCGGCTATCTGCAAGGAAATTCCTGCAGGCTTTGGGTTACATGGCCTCCTGCATCCTTCTCGTACCATATGCAAGACTACACATGAGGAAAATACAGTGGTACCTAAAAGTGTATGGTCTCAGCATTGCCACAGTTTAGACATACTGATCTCCATCCTTCCTTGCCTTCAAAAGGAATTTCTTTGGTGGTCCAGGGCATGTGCTCTAAACAAAGGGAAACCCTTCCGTCTGCCTCCTGCCACTCAGATTCTAACCACGGACGCCTCGGATTATGCTTGGGGAGCCCATTTTCAGGGCAACTGTCTGCAGGGCCTTTGGACAAAGGATCAGAAGCACCTGCATATCAATTTAAAGGAAATGTTAGCCGTTCAGAAAGCTCATTTGGCCTTCAGGAATCTTTTACAACCAGGACAACTACTAATACGGACAGACAACACCACAGTTATGTGGTACATAAACAAGCAAGGGGGCTCTCATTCCTACCCCCTTTGCAGACTAGCCATGGATCTATGGAACACAGCTGTAGCTTGCAATCTGGATCTTCAAGCTCAGTTTCTACCAGGGAAACAAAACTTCCTGGCAGACAGTCTGAGCAGAAATCTTTCGGATCCACACTAGTGGATGCTGGACACCAAAATATTCAGGATGATAACAGCAGTCTGGGGATGTCCTCACATAGACCTCTTTGCATCCCATCTCCATCATCAACTACAGAAGTTTTGCACCAGGACTTTCCACAGAGAAGCTTGGAAAGTGGATGCCCTGCCATTCAGTTGGAGAAACCTCTCGGGATATGCCTTTCCGCCTTTTCCTCTTCTTCCACGGGTCTTATTGAAGATAAAACAGGACAATTCCAAGATGATGATCTTGCTAGCTCCAAATCGGCCTTGCCAGTTTTGGTATCCTACTCTAAAATACCTATGTCTGGAGCCCCCTTGGGTTTTACCTCAGTCTCCGAACCTTCTGTCCCAACATCAGGGTCAGGTTCTACACTCTCATCTCAAAACTCTCAGCCTGGTGGCCTGGTTAATCCAGGACCTTTGATTTCTTCTTTCCTACCCAAGCAGGTTATGGATGTCATTTTAGAAGCGAAACGTCCTAGCACTAGAAAATCTTATGCAGGAAAATGGAAAAGATTTTGTTCCTGGATGCAGGCTCAGGATTCTGATCCTCTTCTTCCTAACATTACCTTAATTTTACTTTACTTGACAGATCTCTTACATAAGGGTCTCTCTTTCTCTTCCATTAAGATACATGCCTCTGCTATTTCTGCTCATTACAATACAGACCCTCCCATCTTTTCACACCAGCTCATGAGACAGTTTCTCAGAGGAGCTAAGAACTTAAGACCTCCTAGATCTCCTCCCATTCCTGCTTGGGATCTCAACTTTGTTCTGGAAAAACTAACCTTGCCTCCTTTTAAGCCTGCTGCCTCTTCTGACATCAAGTTTTTATCTTGGAAAACAGCAATCTTGTTAGCCCTAACCTCTGCCAGGAGAGTTTGAGTTACAAGCTCTTATGTCTTTGGAATCTTATATTATTTTTCATCAAGACAGAGTATCTTTGAGGACTAATCCTACCTTCATGCCTAAGGTGGTTTCCAAAGTGGCTTTAAATCAAACTATCCACTTGCCAACCTTTTTCCCCACTCCTCAAAATAAAGGGGAAAGGATCTTACATTCCTTGGATGTACACAGACAACTACGTTTTTACCTGGACAGAACCAAGGACATCAGAAAATCAGAACAATTGTTTGTTTCTTATGCTTCAAGTTCCCAAGGTAAAGCCATTTCAAAACAGACCATTTCTAAATGGATTGCTCATGGAATCAGATTTTGTTATTCACACCATGGAAAGCAAATCCCAGGGAGTATACGGACTCATACCACCAGAGCTGCTGCCACTTCTGTGGCCTTCCTCAGGGGAGTTCCTACCAAGGACATTTTGGAAGCTGCAACTTGAAGTTCAGTGCATACTTTTTCTAAGCACTACAATCTACCTCTCTACTCTAAGTCTAGGGCAGGCTTTGCCTCTGCAGTCTTGCATGGCCTTTTAGCCGCCCCTTCTTTATGACCACCTCCCTTTCTTTCAGCTTTGGGATTCTACCCTACAGTCATGACTGCAACAGTGAAACACGATGAACATAGTACAGTTGTGTACACCTACCATAAATGTAGATGTTCGAGTGTCTTCACTGTTACAGTCTGGGTTTCCCTCCCTCCTGTCCCCTCTTATTTTTACTTTTCACCATTCTTCTGAGGTGTATTTGCAAAGGTTTTGGGACCTTTTTCATTTTTGGACTCCTGACATCTGGGGCAAGAAAAACTGGAGAAGATGGCGTCGGCTCTCAGCTTTGTACTCCTGGCGCTCTGACGTCAGGGAGCATGGCTGAACAGTTGACGCCGGACCCAGACTTTGGGATTCTGGCCGACCGAGGGCTGCCTGCCGGCAGGGGAGAACCCTACAGTCATGACTGCAACAGTGAAGACACTCGAACATATACATTTATGGTAGGTGTACACAACTGTACTTTCCTGCGTTTCCCATATCCTTACTTGGATAGAAGGAAGCTTCTTTGTTCACTAGTGGGAGTGGGGAGCTTTGAGCAGCCTATCTGTCCCTAGAGGAGTGATCTTAGCACAGAATCTTGTTGTTTATTGGCCATTTTGGGCTAATTCCTAGTTCTTTCATGTCCCCTGTTTAAAAACCCGGTTTAGCGTGGCTTTGCACAATTTTGGCAGCATCGGGCAGCACCGCCTAAACAGGTTTAAAGTATTACCGGCTCCACAGAGTCTGCTCTTCACCTTTTCCCTTGGAACTGATCTGTATCTCCAAGGAAGCACTCTATTTTCACTTTAAAGCCTTTCACTTGCACTTAGAAGAAATTTTAAAGCACTAAAATCTCTCTTATACTCTTCTAAATACTTAACTGATCCTCCTAGATCAGTCAAAAGTAGTAATCATAAATATGTATACATACCTCCTAGATCAGTCAAAAGTAGTAATCATAAATATCCTGACATGTCCAAAGGTCAGTTTCATGTGTACTCTCCAGTCCAGCTGATGAATATGGGAATCTTAAGGTAATGTTACAACTGCCTTATGTACACAGACAACCCTCTCCTCCTCCCAACAAACTCAAATATATGTGAGAGATGCAACTATATTGCCAAACTGGAGGCTGAGCTCTCTCGACCCATGACTGGCACAGTCAATCAGGAGAAGAAGGTAATCACACACCACAAATCCAGTCTCACATAGACCTATAGCAACAACAAACCAAACACATAAACACACAAAAACATACTCTGAGGAGGCTCTAAATAAAAATCTGCCTAAGCAGCAGAGACCTCCAAAGCAGACACCCAAACAACTGCTACCCCACAACAATACCCACGTATCACATAGTCCACAAAGTCAGTGTGCCACACAGTCACAGCCCTTAAGGCTAAACAACACACCTAATACACTTGTAATAGGTGACTCTATAATCAGACACACTGATGTCCCACTCACCAGGCTGAACAAGGAGACGGTCACTGTAAGCTGTCTGTCGGGTGCCAGGATCCGCCACATAACACACGCACTCAGGTCACTCCAAAGCAAGTACAAATATGACTCCATCATTGTCCATGCTGGTGTGAATGACCTGAGACGTACCTCCCTGGACTACATGAAAAGAGACATAGAGGAGCTCTCTGATCATGTAGCCCAGGCTGGTATGACCCTGACCTTGAGTAGCATCTTACCCTCACCAAGAATGATGCCACAGTATAAAGACAAAAATGATAAGTTTTAACAATTGGCTGAAGTGTGTGTGTCTTTCTGCTTTTCCCGGTTAGGGGGTCTCCACAGCGGAACTCCGGTCCACTAATGAGTGGCAGTAGAGTTTTACGTGCTGGCTTGCCGGGCCTAACGCAAAATTTTCAACGAAGGAACGCCCTTTCACGCATGTCGCCGCACAGAAGATGCTCTAACTGAGAATCGAATGGGCAAAGTCTAACTGTGAGGTGATAACGCTACTGCAGCACCACCACCGTATTGGTGTCATTCAAAGGGGATCCAGTGTCTGCCAGCCTGGGATGACATGCTTGACAAGCCACGTTGCTTCGCTAGGGACGGATTGCACCTGTCACCCCTGGGCTTTCGAATACTGGCTAAGGCTCTTGCCACCCCCATAGTGCCTTTTTTAGGCAAGGCTCAAAAGACAAACCCACCTCCATAGACAATACAAGGAAAAAGAAACTAAATGTAATGCTGCTCAATGCCAGAAGTCTAAACCTCAAAATGCACGCACTCGAGAGACTCCTCCGTATGGAGAACATTGATGTCTGTGCAGTAACAGAAACCTGGTTCAAGGCTCCTGAAAGCACCCCAGCACTACCAGGTCATACTTCATACCATGTGTTTCGGCTACAAAACTCGTACCGAACCAGAAAAGGAGGGGGAGTATCCATATACATCAAAAATACCCACACCTCCAGGTTAGTAGCACTGCACGAAGCAACAGAGACCATCCATGTGCAACTAACAGTGGGCAAAACTGCCTTTCAGTTTATAGCCTGCTACATACCACCCTCCCAAACTCAGGAACCCCACCCGGCCTTCCTGAGAACACTGGAGAACATGAAGGTCTCTCCAAACACAATTATATTGGGTGACTTCAGTTACCCAAACATTGACTGGGTAAACTACTCAAGCCCACACACCCTCGCCCAACGGTTCCTAGAATTTATAAACTCAAATGCTATGGAACAACTGGTCACCCTCCCCACAAGAGGGGAAAACATATTGGACCTGGTCTTCAGAAACATAGGGAGTCTGTTTCCACACCAGAGGTATACCCCTCACTGGTCAGACCACAAATGAATCTCACTGGACATCCATATCCCGTCCCCACCCCCAGCCATGGTAACCACGGTGAAGAACTTCTCAAAAGCAAACTTCACACGTCTCAAAACCGAGGTGGTATCCTTCAAAGCCCCTGGGCCAGTGGAAAACACGGCTCAAACCGCAGAATCCTTCACAAACGCATTCTATAGACACCTACAGGAATGTATGGATCGTGCTTTCCCATATAAAACCAAGACTCACTCCTCCAAAGGCAGGAGACCTGTCTGGTGGACCCCGGCCATGAATAAAGCTATACAACAAAAGGAGGAAGCTACTACATGATAGAGCAAAATCCCAAAAAGGGAAGGCATCTCTGATCAGTACTAGCAAGAAGCTACTATCTCTCATAAAATCATCTAAGGCTAGCTTCGAAAGACAAATTGCACAAGATACTAAAGACAATCACAAGGCCGCCTTTAGTTATGTCAGGAACCTGGGCGGCAACTCCCAGATATGCTGCGAGCTAGTGCAAAATGACAAAAAATACACTGAACCCACAGACATTGCCAACATCCTGGCAGACCGATTCAGTGCAAATCCCCCCCCCATCCCCCCCAAAAGAGCAAATCTCCATCCCATCAGAGTGTAGCCTCCCAGACATCACAGATGAACGGGTGAGAGCTGCCCTCTCCAAAGCAAAAAAACACCGCATCAATGGGACCGGATGGTGTCCCGGGCTGCATTTTACACGAGCTACAAGATGAACTTAACCCTCACATTAAGTCACTGTTCAAGCTCAGCCTCACCACAGGATATGTACCCATGGAATGGCGTACAGCAACGGTGGTCCCGCTCCACAAGGGAGGTGCCACAACAAACCCTGGAAACTATCACCGTATAAGCCTGACTAGCCTGGTCTGCAAAGCTATGGAACGTATCATCATGGAACTCATAAACAATGACATTGGAATCCTTCAGACACTGGATCCTACCCAATTCGGCTTTGTTAAAGGCAGATCTTGCCTCTTGAACCTGGTCAACTTCAACAGTTACCAGGGCCATAGACGAAGGGAAGGTAGTCCACACAGCCTACCTGGACTTCGCAAAAGCCTTCGACACAATACCCTACTCAGGAATCATAAATAAGCTCAGTAGCTTAAATATCAACCCCTATGTCACAAGATGGGTTGCAAACTGGCTCAGGGATAGAACCCACATGGTCAGAATTGCAGGTGCCTCATCAGACTCTAAATCAGTCACAAGTGGAGTCCCACAAGATTCAGTCCTGGGACCTCTCTTTGGTATTTATTTCTCTGAGGTACAGGCAAACAAGGTAGGACTATGGCTGACTAAGTTCACAGATGACTGCAAACTAGATGCCATAATAGACTCTCCGGCTGACACAAGCATCCTCCAAAAGGGTCTCACAGAGACAGATAACTAGTGCCAAAGCCATGGCCTGAAGCTAAATGCTAAAAAAAATGCGTAGTCATCCCCTTTGGGAAAAACAAAGTGCCCACAGACTACCACATAGGAGGTAATCCATTAAGTATGGAGGAAGTAATTAGGGATTTGGGGACCCAAGTAGATAGTAATCTCTCCTTTAACAATCACGTTGCCAAAGTGGTTAGAAAGACCTTCTATATAGCCCACCTCATCACGAAAGGTTTCACATCTAGATCAAGAGAGGTCTTTGTGCCACTCTATTCATATCACTCATCAGGCCCATAATTGAATACAGTGCCCCATTTGGGAAGTACCTTACCCGACACCTGCAGCAACTGGAAAGACCCCAAATGTACCTCACCAAGAGGATCAAGGGACTCAAACAGATGCCCTATGCAGTTAGGCTAAAGAAACTTTAGCTCCACTCAGTTGCTTACCGCCTACTCAGAGGCGATATGAGCCTGACATATAAAGCCATGTCCAACCCAGAATTAATGGACATGCTCCACCTCAGGAAATCCAAATCCCTTAGAGCTACACGCTCCAGAGACTTAAACCTCAGCACAGAAATAAATAGGACATGCTGGAGGGACAGATTCATATCCCAGAGACTCCCTTCTCTCTGGAACAAAATCCCAGTCCAGGTTAGGCAGAGCCCCTCACTGACCCTCTTCAAGAGAAATCTTGACGAGTGGATGGGAGATCGTAAGTATACCCCCAGGATCTCTTCTGGGTCCCTGCTAGACAGAGGCACAATAAACTAACCGTAAAGGGGCTATATTCTGTGACCTACTATTCAAAGGCACTGTCTACAAATCTAAAAGGGTGGCGAAAGCCAAACACACTCTGGCTAGGCTTATAAATGCCCTAGGGCAGATAGCCTAGTATGAACCTATGAACCTATTACCACTTGCCAATTATTTCTAAATCGAGCTGGTTTTGCCACTGCAGTCTTGCAGGGCCTAATAGCTCGTCCTAATGCTCAGTAACTGCCTCCTCCCTTCCTTGGCTTTGGGAATCTACCCAAATGTAATGACTGCTACTCAGAACTTCTTTGCAGCCAGTCCAAACTTCACAGTTGTATTTCAGTCTGAATGCCCTGGTTATACCAAGCCTTTTACAGATAAGTACCTCACTGGAGTTCCTTTTCCTTGTACTTGAGGATGGCATTTTGGAAGTGGATTAGAACTAATTCCTCAGTATAGTGATTTCTCCAGGTGCATCTGCAGTTACCTCCTACTGCGCCTCTAGGCGTCAAATATTGCTTGTTCATATTTACATTAATAATTCCAAAACCATGCTACATAAAAAGTATCAGAATGTTTTATCTTGAAGCATACATGATGGCAAACACAATTGTATTGATATTTAACCTATGTCAATGACTATTTGTTAGAATTGTAAGGTAATAACTTCATTTTTTAAAGGCTGAAGCCACGCTCACTGGGAATTAAAGGTACACACTCAAAAGAGCTGTACTGGAAGGAATGAGTTAAACAGAATTAATTTATTGTCCAAAACCCAGTTTATTCTGTTCATCTTTGTGGAGAGTCTAGATCTTTGGCAGCAAGAATAAAGCAGAGAAACTGCAGTGAAAACCCACAAGTTTACCAGAAAGGTATGTAAACTTCACCCAGAAAGCCCCACTGAAGGGAACCAAGCCTTAAAAGAAAACACGGTGTGGCAGCAACACCGAGCAGTGCATCATTGTGTCACCCATTTGAATTCAGTCCTCCTGTATTGTAATGATCCCTTTGGTAAGGCTTTACAAGAAAAAATCCAGTGGTATGTGCAGAACTTGTGCAATTAAGAAGGGACAGTTAGAAGTATAGTCTCCCCATCTGTGCTCGTTTACAAGGGGAGTTCACCAGTAGACCCTGAAGCTCTCTGTGGGACCTGGGTTTTGTTTCTTCCTCCTCTCCCAAATCAAAGGTTAACCATGGATGTCTTTGATTTTGCTTGGCAAGCTTATTTCAAGAGCTTCATGTGCAGGGAATTTGATATTCTTCACCGAAGGAACAGATTATTAACATATGGAAAGTGTTAATTGAGCATTGTGATGTGTTTAGTATTTATGTGATAGCTCACCGAGATGTACGAGTAATTGGATCATCACTGCAGAATAGGCTACCTGAGTGCTGGGTACTATGTACGTGCTTTGTCTTAACTGCCCATGTATACAATTATTAGTTGAATATGGTTATTATTTCATGTTTACAACAAAAATGTATATCCACTACATTTTAAACATTAATTAAATATGATGTAAATTGTATTGATTCCCATGTCTTATGACAAGTTTTGCATTTGTGTAACTACATAGATATCCTGCTTTAGCTTTCCATTTCTAGGCTCCCTTAGCCTGCCACAATAGCATTTGTTGCTGCAGTCTTGTTTGCTTTTTTTTCAGGGCACCAAAAAATGGAGAGAGAACTGCAAAAGTTTGTCTCCCTCTCTCTCTATCGTATATCTGAACGTAACTGTCATTCAAGATTATCTCATTTGGTAGGGGACAACTGACTGCTGAATAGTCTGGCCCATGACCATCTTTCACTTGTGGCATGCTGTTCTTGTTCTGTACATAAATCTTACTGCACTGATCCTGTTATTTGTACTGTTCTGTTGTAAGATTACCTTATAGTTTTACTTTCAAAGTGTAAAAGGCAAAGTCACTTGGTATGAGTGTGTAACGATAGTAGTAGAAGTGACAGACAACAATGCAAAGACAAAAAGTGTGATAAAGTGTTACAGCAAGATCGTATAGAAAGTCATAAATCCAGTGTTGAAGACTCACTGGGTTAGTCTTATGTTTGGTTTTCGCAGTCCGTCAGAATTGTTACACCTGTTTTGGAGAGTCTCACATTCAGGGATGTTTAGGGAACTCAAGTGACGCAGACTGTGACATAATGTACTTGCTTCATAAGCACACTTGTCCCTAGATGTTCCTCGTGTTTCACTGTTGCAGTCAACACCTGTGGGTTATCCCTGCTGTGGTAGCCCTCAGCTGGCCTGAATACCAGTGTCAGTTTTTTTGCGTCGACTGCACTCTGACATCATTACATCAGTCTTTCTTGTTGTGGAGACCGTAGGAGAAGCAGTTCGCATGAGTGCCAGTTGGTCGCTACTAGGAGTTGAATTTTCAGCTGAAAACATCTAAAGCTAAGTACTCCGTTGGGAATCCTTTTTGCTTGCACTAACCAATGTCTGAAAAAGTTAACAATTGTCTCGCCTGTGGAAAGTAGATCTCATACCGAGACTTCCATTCTTACTGCGTCACTTGTTTAGGACTAGACCACGACGTCTCCCGTTGCCAGTTCTGCACCCTCTTTAATGTGTGAACCATTCGCTGTAGAGCTCTTTTTGTAGACTGTTATTTTCGTGTTCCGTCTTTGTATTCCAATATGTTGTCCGTCAGCCAACAATCTGTGAACATTCTGAAAAAACGAAGAGATAAAGATAGAGACAGACCACACAAGGCTAAGCCTTCCAGCGACGTTACCGCAAAGCAGGTTGTAACTTCTCCGGAATTCAGTGAGGTGCTTTCGCAGCCTCTGATGCCCGATTCGATATCTACGCAGGCCTCTACTGAGACTCTTTCGGAGTCTGGTATGCCGCAGAAATCTTCTTCGTCTGCCCAGACTTTGGCTCTCTCTGCCTTGGTTGGGTCTGGAATCGAGACGCAGGCACCGGCTTCCAAGGAGGCCTTTTGCACTACCAAATCTAGACAGAAACCAACGTCTTCTCTTCCGAGTACCGTTTCTCTCGGACCAACGGATTCTCTCGGGCCTAGAAGCCAGGCCACTCCTAGCAAATCTGCTTTTAGCCACCATCTTGCTACTGCTCCACCACCCTAAGCATAAATGCTGAACATGGAGGCTCTCCTCTCTCTTATCCAGAGTAGTCAGGCCACAACTTCTAAAAGGAAAAGGCACCCTTCTCCTGAAGTTATGACGGAACAGGATTCTGAGGAATCTGACTGTTCAGTCTTTGAAGAGGAACAGCATCCCTTAACTGCTTATGAGGATTCAGATGCAGAGGAATCCATCCCTTCTGCCTCCCCTCCAGAGGACCTTTCCTTTGGGGAAATCCTTCACTCCCTTAGGGAACATTTCCACTGGAAATCTCAGGACTTCCCACAGTCTAAGAAAAGGCTTAGTGAGTTTCTGAACCTGCCACAGCATAGACCCCCTGGCCATCCCCCCTATTTTAGAAGTGGTGGATGATGTTTTCCATGAATCCAGCTTAGCCCCTGATGCCCTCCCTCCAGCTCCCAGTAAACCTGACAGGTACAGCAGAGTACCAGATTCTCACAAGTACCTGTACAGAAATTCTGCTGCAGACCCAGAGGTCATTACTCAGGGACCAAAAGGAGCTACGACTAGTTCTGCCAAGAATCGAATCGTCTTCCTTC
>NC_056744.1:689603468-689607906 GCF_019279795.1 Protopterus annectens | reverse complement strand
CTTAAAATCCAATGTCTGTAACTTCAATGTTTTGTACGGAGATCGCAGTGCAGTGGGAATCGGGGGATTTACCCTTTCCCCACTATAGTGCAATCTCAGACTTGGTATATATAATTAGCAGGGGGTGTGCTGATTTTGTTTTTTTTCAAAGCTACGGAACTCAGTCATGGTCTCAGTGACATACTTTGAATTTCTGTAACTTTGATGTAACAATATGGACACGTATATGTGTGTGTGTGTGTGTGTGTGTGTGTGTGTGTGTGTGTGTGTGTGTGTGTATGTATGTATATATATATATATATATATATATATATATATATATATATATATATATATATATATTAGTTTCTGACCTTGGTGGTCCTTTAAAGCTATTTTAAACATAATTACTAGTGAAATAGGATGTGTGCAATATTTAAAAGAATTAAACAATCATTGTGAAAACACAATGTGGAAGAGCAAAATATATATTTACAGAGAAAATAGAATTAGCATTTCCATATGTAATAAAAGGCCATTATGTACTAGTCGTTTATAAAGTAATGATTCAAGTAGACATATCCCAAATAAAAAAGGAAAAAGTAACTGGTAAATGACATTGAAGAGAAAGTAAAGGTAGAGTTAGGAGATGGATTGAAAGCCAGGAATATACATTTTACTGCTGAAAAAAGTAAAATAAGACATTTAGTCAGTAATTGAGGTACAAGTGCAAAACCAGTTTGTGAACAAATAACTAGACAGAGTTGTGACAATGTGAGGTATTGCCAGCTATGCCAGGTGAAGTAGCGCAGTGGATGTATAACATATACCAGCACAGCTAGCTGGAATTTTGTAAAGAATTATATGTCATTTGTATATCAAACTGGTTTGTATAGATGCTTGTGCTGAAAATGAATTTGTAAAGTTGCTTGTGTTAAAACTGCATCAACAGTGTGTCCTGCTGGACAGAGAGAGAATGTATATGTATTACTGAAACTGTAGAAATGTATGTATTGTAACAGAGGAATCTGGAAAAGGAAGTTAATCTCAATGCACCTGACTTTTAAAAACAGTAAGAAATTAATTTACTTAACTTAGGTCATAAAGATTGTATCTTACAGTTCTCAATGCAGCCAGAGACAAAAAGTATGTACTAGGAATCCAGCTGCAGTGTTTCTTCTAGCAGGAAACTAATTGCTTCTCTGGAAGCGTGGAAGTTTTTTATGACTTCCAGGCGCTGCAGCAGATCTTAGCAAGGCTCCCTGTGTGTATTATTGACACATATGTGCCAACTGCTGACAGATTCCAGCCAAGGGGGTAGCATGGGAACCAAAAGACAGATGACCAGATGTGTGTGATGTCATTCTGTAATCCATCACTAAAAATTATATTTTAATACGGCACAGAGATAAAGTCTGGGCACATTACCAGAAAAACAGGAGTCCCCTAGTCCATAATGAATACAAAACACTTCAAAATAAAGTAAAAAGCTCATCATCTCTGATCGACAAAATTATTTCTCCATACTACAAAATAATAATAAAACAAACCCTCAAAAATTCTGGAAAGGTATCTCTACTCTCCTTAACCCCAGAAAACCAGATACCCCCACCCCAGACCCTAATGCTCCTGATTTAGACTTAGCTACTCAGTTTAACTCTTTTTTTCATTTAATCTATTTCCAAATTAACCTCAACATTCTCTAACACCACCACTTTCTCCAACACACCACCACCCTCCCCTACCAACCCTCTACCCTGCACTGCTTCCTCTTTACCATCTAGTAACTCTCTACCCTCCACCTCTTCACCTACTCTGACTTCCTCAACAACCTCATCACCCCTTAATAGCTCCTCCTCCCACTCACTTCTGTTCTCATTAAAAACTATACCCACTTCTACGATAAAGAAACTCCTTCTGAAACTGAAGCCATGCATTAATGCTCCTGACAATATCCCTTCTTACTTTCTTAGCATAGCTGCTGAAGCAATTGCCTACCCCATTAGCATTCTAATCAACCACTCTATCCAAGAAAGTATAGTACCCCAAATCTGGAAAAAGGCCTTTATAATACCTTTACATAAAGGTGGCAACAATAACAATATTAATAATTTCCGCCCCATCGCCATCCTGTCTCCCATCTCCAAACTCCTAGAAAAGTGTATCCAACTTCAACTCCTACCACATCTCTTAGATAATCACCTACTAACTCCCACACAACATGGATTCAGACCAAATCATAGCACTATGACAGCCCTCCTCTCCTTCCTTGAAACTGTAAATAAAGCCCGCGACTCTGGCCAAATTGTTTCTACCCTACTACTTGACCTTTCTAAGGCCTTTGACACCAACTCACACAGCCTGTTCTTAACTAAACTCTCAAAACTTAACCTATCCCCCTCCTCTTTAAACTGGTTCTCCAGTTACCTATCCAATAGATATCAAGCAGTAAAATGGAAAAAGGCCACCTCATCTTTTCTTAATACCCTTACCGGTGTTCCCCAAGTCTCCATACTGGGTCCTCTTCTCTTTAATATATTTATAAATGATTTCCGCGACTCTATCCCATTCTCAAACATCATCCAATATGCAGATGACTCAACTATTATCTGCTCTGCCACATCCATCCCCACACTCCTAAAGCTTACCCAAGATGCCTTTTCAACCACTGAGCAATGGATGAAAAGTAATCACCTAGCACTTAATGCGTCTAAAACCAAATTAATGTTATTTACCTCATCCAAAGTCACTTCCTTCGATATAAACACATTCTCTATTACTAGTCAAAACAATTCACCTCTAGAACTGGTGTCAGAGACCAAGTTACTTGGGGTTCAAGTTGATAACCAGCTCAAATTCAACTCCCACCTACAACTAAATATAAAAAAAAAAAAAACATCAAAAACTAGGTATGCTCTACCGACAAATACGATTGTATTGCTGTGACAATATGTATCACTGTCATAATATTTTGCAACTTGTATGAACATTAAAAATGTACTGGTTTTGTCTTTCCTCAAAATTTTACTTGCCTGGTCCCCCCATAAATGCATAATTACCAGCAGGGCTAACCCAGTCAACAAAGCATAAAAAATAAATAAATCCATCCATCCTCAACCCCTTTTTACCATTTTGCACATGGGGTCTGGGTGTTACTTTCAATAGTGACAATCATCTTGAGCCAAGGTTTACACCGCTGGTTGTCTAGCCCTACCACAGTAGTTCATCTATACCACTCACTCGCATACATACTCACACCTACAGCCAATTTACAGTGTCCAGTCCACCTACTGCATATCTTTGCAATGTGGGAGAAAACCGGATCACCCAGAAGAAGACAATGCAATCACAGGGAGGACAAGCAGACTCCAAACAGAAAGCACCCCAGCTGAGAATCAAGCCGGAGAGCTTCTTGCTGTGAGGCAACAACTCTAACTGCTGCACCACCGCAGACACCCCAAAAAATAAATGAATATTAAATGTATTATTTTTTTAATTTTAACATTTGTTTACTGGGACAGAGCTCATTTTCAGCAGAGGCCCGGGAAGAATTCTCCAGAAGATATGATAACTGGAAGATATGGTTGCAATAGGGCATATAAATTAAAAAAAAAATAAAACAAACATTGAGACACATGCTAATGGTCGGAGGTATCAATGTACCTCTATTGGCCAGTGCATGACTGCCATAAAGCCCAGCAGCCCTGGGTTAATAGGCTACTGGCCATCCTCCGTACAGTCTCCTAGTTTGGGTTACCAGGGATAATCTGTGAATGAAAGCTGGGCATACAACTAGACAACCTACCAGGCATGAACTAAGGATTGTTACACTTAATATAGTTCACTGACAGGACGTGAGATGAAAGTGGATGACTTGATGGTAAGGAGGAGGATGGATATCCGGTGTATCCAAGATGAAAGGACAGTGCAGCAAAGTCACTTGGCTTGGGAACCAGAGTCTGTTACTCAGGGAAACAGCAGACTAGAAACAGTGTGGGAACTGGGGTGAGAGACCATTTCAGAACAGAGTGATTGTCATCAGAATTAGTGACAGACTCATGGCAATCAGGCTCTAGTGTACAGATAGGACAGTATTCATAATCTAAATCTATGCCCCACAGCAGTATTGCGATAGTGAGAAAAAGAGTGCATTCAGGCAGCAGTTGTAGGACCTGCTAGATAAAGCAGGAAACATGATTTGGTTGTTGATAACAGGTGACCTGAATGATCATATCAGGAAAGTTGCAACAGGATATGAGCATCCACATGGGTGGGGCAACAGGAATAAAGAATAAAGGAGAGGATATTCTAGACTTCTGTCTGGCAAATGGCTTGATGGTGGCCAGCACATAGCTCAGCAAGATAGACGGCTACAAGATCACATAGAAGAGGGGCCAACACACAACTCAGGTAGACTTCCTCCTAGTAAGGAAAATGCACTGGGGTAGAATCAGAGACT
>NC_056744.1:689498468-689598468 GCF_019279795.1 Protopterus annectens | reverse complement strand
GACATTCTAGGTAAGTGAACATTTTTATGTTTGTGAGATTCTAATTTAGACTGTATGTTATTGATGTCATCTCTTGTGTTTTGCTTTCATTACTGGAAAAATGTAAGTGGACAGTATGTATTTGATGTACTTGTTTCCATGTTGCATGGTTTATATAGTGTAAAGCTTTGTATTATAGGTTTAATTCTACACAGGTTCCTAGTTTTCCAGCACTCGGAGTGTGCAGTAATTTAGGTGTGTGTTTGTGTTAATAGAGAAATGTTATCTCCATTGCTAACTGGCTATTTTTTTACTGACGGTGTGGGAGTCCTATTGTCTAGGAGGTTTGCCATGTTCATTTTGCTTTGCTCTGCTGGGTTTGAGCTCAACCGAGAACATGTGGTCATTGTTCAAGGTTTTAGTGGGGCTTATTAGTTATGTTTTTTTTATACAACATTTATTAAGTTTTCCTTTTGTGGACAGTGACAATAAGTTTAGAATTAGTCTTGTTGTGGGGTGCTGCATGTGAAAGTGATTATGGCCATGTTTTATTACTCAAATACTTGGTAGTTTTTTTCTGCTGGCTCAATTGAAGGAACAGTCCACTTCACACACAGATATGGTTCCAGTGCGACATTCTTGTAGATGCTTACAAGCCTACTGTAGGATGCTACAGGTTATTTGTTTGTTTTTATGTATGAGATTATTTTGATTCTCTTTCATTATTTACGTCAATTGTTGCATTTGGAGTATATGTTGTAGGAAGAAATAAGTATGACTGATGCATTCAGTGCATTGTTGTGCCATGATTTGTACATAACTAGTAGATTCATATGTTTATACTAGACTAATGACCACCAGAGTTTTTACAAGTCCAAAATCATGCATAACTTTTAAATATTACTCTAATTCACATTAGTAGGAGGAAAATGGATTTTCATCAACATGGATTTCCTAAAGACATCAACGTGGATTTCCTAAAGACTGACTCTAATGTCTGACATTATGGACCAACTGTAGTCTTCAGTGATTTACCAGAAGACATTTTATAATGAGAAGGGTAAATAATATGAGGCAAAATCAGGGATAGTTGAGCATTATGAAGTAGTTACTGACCAGTAATGTTGCTTTCTTATTTTTTCAGTCTGATGATTTTCTTGTGGTAGGGGTGGACAGTTATTTCCACAGATTTCCTTATCTGGGTATAATTTCTATTTTGTTTTTTGGCAGGGCAGTTGTTGCAATCATAAGTTGTATATCAGATTGTATTGTATTATATTAGTGGGTTGAAGGCAGGGGAAGCATTTGGGTAATATCCAAGTGAAGTTCCTCGCACTCTGTTCTGCTCAGCTTTGGGCGTGGAGTGGGCGTAACATACATGATTGGCAGGGTGACCGTACATGATTGGCAGGGTGAACTACCGTGGAGCATCGGTCAAATGATGAGTTACTCTAGTTCAGTACAGTAAAGAATCGGTAACTTTATTAATTATTTAAGATCAGTAAATCTGTAAAACAGTAAAACAGGCATATACCCAATAGCCATTCCCGCACCAATATTTTTTGCTTTGTCCAAAATCACACCCCATAATACATACCTGCAACTGCAGTATTCTGTATTAGTGCACTACATGAGCCATTGACTATCTTCTTCTTCTAGCTTTTCCTGGTTAGGGGTCGCCACAGTGGATCACCTGTCTGCTCATGATTGGCAGTGGAATTTTACAGTGTCGAGTTGCCAGCCCGGCGCCCAACCTTCCACAGAAGGCATGCACACACTCACACCTAGGCCCAATTTAGAGTGTCCAATCCACCTACTGCATGTCTTAGGGATGTGGGAGGAAACCGGAGCACCCGGAGGAAACCCACGCGACCACAGGGAGGACATGCAGACTCCACACAGAAGGCACCCCAGCCGAGAATCGAACCAGAGAACCTCTTGCTGTGAGGTGGGAACGCTAACCGCTGCACCACCGTGGCTGCCCCACACGAGTCATTGACTATAAAACTGAATAAATATGATTTTGATTTGTATTTGGGAATGGCTCATAGAGTCATTTTTGCCTAACTCTTTACAGGTTTAATTACTTGGTTACTTGGTTAACCCAGTATACTGACAGTTCAATGGTAACTTTTTTCAGCCCCTGTTGTACCAGTTGTGCTGTATATTCATTGTTTTAGTATGAATTTTAACTCTGTTTCAAGCATCGTTGTTTGACTCAACTACCGTACCTAAGCATCATCAAAATAAAATGCATCAAGAGATGATAGGTTATGACAAGCTGTGCATAGTAGGTGTGGCAAACAAGTTTTGTGTGTGTGCATTTGTTTCTGTAAAATGCTTCACATCAATCCAAAATATTGTTTGTACACGTTTGATTGTAAGACAGGAGCCAAATAAATATTCATGCACGCTTGGCCAGGAGGTGTGTTCGGGGGCGGGATTTGCTACTGCACATCCTGCGAGGTACTACACTTGGAGATTACCAGCATTTCTAAGGACAAGGTCATACATGCAATTTGTTTACTGAAGTTTGACTAACAGGAAAGTCTAACTGGGTAGGTGTCTGTTTTTTATCTAGATAAAGTTAGGATGTGAGTGGAAAGGGCAAGTAAGTAGGTGTAAGGTATGATTAGGAACTTTTTCATATTTAGGAATACCATTATCCTGAGGTTGAACAAAAACCAAGACAGATTTTGGCTAAGAACTATTTCTGAATGGTTTTGAAGTACTGAAGGGAGGGTATTGATCTGATGGATATAGGTAAGGAGTCCCAGGCCTTGGCAACATGGTATAAATGTAGATCAAGCCCTGCAAATTTGATAGGGTTGTGGACAGAAAGGGTTTTCCTCACTGAATGGTAATGATGGAGTATGAACATAGTTGTACTGGACCGTATTTAGTGCTAGACGAGCAGATTACTGCTGGCTAATGTTGTAGGTGGGAAGCAGCTGTGTATATGTCAGGTGGTGGGTTCTGAAAGGGTCATTTGCTGCAAATGTAGCCACTTTGTTATAGCATTGCTCAAATTTTGCTTTTTATGCTGCCTGGAAGTTAATAAGAATGGGTGTTCCATAAACTAGTGAGGGGAGGTGCTAAGTAGTGGAACATACAGCTTTAGTTGTGTTGGTGAGAACGTTTTTGAATCAGTAAAGCAGTGCAAGTTTTTCTTGATTTTTTTTTTATACAGTTTTGTATGTGCATTTCAAATGTAAGATTATAGGTTCATAGGTAAGGTAAGTACTAGGCTAGCTGCTCTTGCAGGCCATTTTATCTAGCTAATTTCCATTTTTGTGTTTGAACTATTCTTTCCCACTTGGTTATAGATTGATCTTACCCATGGATGATAATTACATATTACCCTAATGTGAATAACTGGGATCATCCCATAGATAATTTGAGTGGGCCTATGCTTATGTAAAGCATTTAGGAGCTGCATCTGCCCATTGTTAGTGCATGGGGCAGTTCTGGGGTAAATTTTCTGTTTTCCATCCATATATCTAAGTTGCACTTGAAAATGGACAAGGATGAGCTGTGTTTCATATGGATGGGGAGTCTGTTCCACAGCGGCAGTATCACCTGCGAGATATACCTGTCCCTCCAACCTGTTAATGTTGCAGGAGAGGTTTAGATACCTAGGCAAAGTATTTCTGATGCCATTGAACTTACTGATGTGTCATCAAACCATGAGTAATAAGTCAGAGGATGCCTTGTATGCCAGCTGAGTATAGTGACAGGGGTTGCAGTCAGTCCATGAAGGATGTGTTGTTTAGGCCTTGCATCCTTTCAGTAAGGTATCTTTGTGGGAGCTCCAGTTGTTGCATGTGTCGGAACAGACACATGCCAAAGAGGGCATTATGTGCAATAACTGGCCCAATGAAGGCTGAGTAAAGGTGATCAATGACATGTATAGATATAGACACAATCCCTTTGTTTATAATCTGTGCAATATAGAAGGACTTTCTTACAACAAAAGACACATGTTGGTCAAATGTTAAGTCACTGTCCACATAAGTTCCCAAACCCTGAACAACTGGGTCAAGTCTTAGGGGCGAATTGTCAGTGTAGTAGTTCCCAAGTATAGATGACTTCCCAAGATATACAATAATGCAGTTTTGGTATTTACTTTTAGACCATGATTTTGACACCAGTATTCAAGACAAGCCTCCCTGCAGGATGGCCATATAATTTGAGGAGTCAGTGACGTCTCCAAGATTGCACTCATCTGCAAACTTAGAGGTCATCATCCACTTTCAGAATTATTATTATTATTATTATTATTATTATTATTATTATTATTGTTATTCAGTATTACTTACAATCATCCCATATCCTGCCTCATTATTTGTTATTAGAAGTGACTTCTGATGGTGTTTTATTAAGTGAGGGGATTTTGAATGTTGTTTTTCATGAGACAGCCCTGAGGGAAATGGTAGTATTTTGTGGGTGGGGGGTGAGCATGAGTTGTGAGTTACAAAGCCATGTTTCAGTGTCTGTTACAGCTTCCTGTGTAATTTTTTGGAGATGTGCCAAGTTATCTGATACACGTATGAGTGTGAAGTCATCACTGTACTGCATTAGGGAAGCCCTTTATGTAGATTAGTGGAGGGTGCTGGTGTATTGAGGAGGAGACCAAGGATAGAGCCTCATGGTACACTGGTGATGACTGAGAGGTATGGAGAGAGGGCAGAGTGCCATTGTACTGACTGATACCTGTTGGAAAAGTAACTTTTGAATCATAGAAGGGTGCTCTGTGATAGACCTAATATAGACAGTTGAAGTAGAATTTTGGTGTGACAAAATGTGTTGAAGGCTTTAGACAAGTATAGAATTAAGGGGGAGACTAGTTTGTCATTAGCTCTTTCTTTATTAACGGTATCTATAAGGGTTAGAGGTGAGTGTTAGTTTTATGGGAGGTGTGGAATACACAGTTTGATTCTGAATTTGGGGCAATTGGCCTACTATTCTCCCATGAACCTAAGATCACTTTAGGTCTAAGGTTAGTGATGTCTGTTGAATTTTCTAATTTGTGTATATAATGTGTGATTGTTTCCAAAGAAAGGGGACATGAGGTTCCTAGACTGACATATTTATAAGGATTGAGATGAGATAGGCAAAAAATAAATACATAAATAAATAAAATGCTATTGGCTGCTATTTTAAGGTACCAACTTGGAAAGGTCATCAGCTGAAGCTGAATATGGTTTGAGTTTGAGTTGTTTTACATGGAATGAGGGACCTGGTTTGAAAGTGAAAGTGGATGTAGTGAAATATGGTTGTTGGGCAGGGTTTGGATTAGATGTGTGAATCCTTGGTTAGGAACACTATACTATCTATGAAATAAAAGATGAATTCTATTGCAGGTTTGAGTGACAAGATTTTGGGAGAAGGATTAGGGTTGATTTTTTGACGAGGATGCCAGATGTCTTTAATAGATTACTGGAATCTTTATAGGGTTGGGTCACCTATAGTTCAGAGTGTTGGTCGGTATAGGTTTTTTGCCTTCATTTATTTGTTTTTATTACAGATGTGGAGCATTCTGAAGTTTGAGATATTGTGATGTTTTGTATTTCTACCACTCTTTCCACACTTTTTATTTATCCTGCATTAGCATTCTACTCTTTGGGCATAGCCAAATTGCATTATTTGCTTTTAGTGTCTTCCTTCCAGGGGTTGTAAGGCTATTTAGAAGTTGCATTGAATTCATTAAAAGCATCCTGTAAGGGTAGGATTTTTGGGTATTCCAGTTAAAAGACAATAGGGTAGTACTGCATAACTCTGGATTGAACTTGGGCATGTTGCATATTGTTTTCTAAACATGCCATTTAAGTAGATGCGTCAGATGTATGGTTTAATTTCTCCAAAACTGTTGCGTTTCTAATACCATTATAGGTTCATAGGTTCATACTAGGCTATCTGCCCTAGGACATTTATAAGCCTAGCCAGAGTGTGTTTGGCTTTCGCCACCCATTTTACATTAATTTTGCTATGCCTTTTTTTGAGGTTAGTATACTGTGCCTCTGTCTAACAATGACACAGAAGTGATACCCGGGTAAACCTACAATCTCCCATCCACTCATCAAGATTACTCTTGAAGAGAGTCAATGAGGGACTCTGCCTAACCTGGACTGGGATTTTATTCCAGAGTGAAGGGAGCCTCTGGGTTATGAATTTGTCCCTCCAGCATGTCCTATTTATTTAAGTGCTAAGGTTCAAGTCTCTCGAGTGCGTAGCTCGATGGGATTTGGATTTTCTGAGGTGCAGCATGTTCCCGGTTGGACATGGCTTTATACGTCAGGCACAGATCGCCTCTGAGCAGGCAGTATGCCACTGAGTAGAGCTGGAGTTTCTTTAACCGGACAGCATATGTCATCTGTTTGAGCCCTTTGATCCTCTTGGTGAGGTACTTTTGGGGTATTTCCAGTTGCTGCAGGTGTCTGGTAAGGTACATCCCAAAAGGGGCATTGTACTCAATTATGGGCCTGATGAGGGATGAGTAAAGAGACACGATGACCTCCCCTGATCTAGATGTGAATCCCTTCATGATTAGGTGGGCTATATAAAATGTTTATCTAACCACTTTGGCCACGTGGTTGTCAAATGCGACATTGCTATCAACTTGGGTCCCCAGGTCCCTAATTACTTCTTCTGAACTTAATGGATTACCACCTATGTGGTAATTTGTGGGCACCTTGTTTTTGCCAAAGGGATGACTATACACTTTTTGGTGTTTAGCTTGAGGCCATGGCTCTGGCACCAGTTGCCTGTTTCTATGAGGCCCTTTTGGAGGATGCTTGTGTCAGCTGGAGAGTCGATTATGGCACCCAGTTTGCAGTCATCTGCGAACTTGGTCAGCCACAGTCCTTCTGTGTTGGCCTGTACCTCCGAGAAATATATACCGAACAAGAGAGGTCCCAGGACTGAGCATTGTGGGACTCCACTTGTAACTGATTTGGAGTCTGACATGGCTCCAGCAATTCTAACCATGTGGGTTCTGTCCTTGAGCCAGTTTGCAACCCATCTAGTGACATAGGGGTTTATATTTAATCTGGTGAGCTTCTCTATAATGCCCGAGTGGGGTATTGTATCGAAGGCTTTTGCGAGGTCCAGGTAGGCTGTGTGGACCACCTTCCCCTCGTCAATGGCCTTGGTGACTGTTTCAAAAAATTGACCAGGTTTAAGAGGCAGGATCTGCCCTTAACAAAGCCAAACTGGGTAGGATCCAGTGTCTGTAGGTCCCCAATATCTTTATTTATGAGGTCCATGATGATCCTTTCTATAGCTTTGCAGACCAAGCTAGTCAGGCTTATGGGATGATAGTTTCCAGGATCCATTGAGGCATCACCTTTGTGGAGAGGGACCACTGTTGCTGTACGCCACTCTTTGGGTACATATCCTGTAGTAAGGCTGAGACTAAACAGTAGTTTTATGTTTGGGTTTAGCTCTTCTTGGAGTTCATGTAGGATGCAGCCCAGGACACCGTCAGGTCCCGTTGATGTTGTGTTTTTTGCTTTGGAGAGGGCGGCTCTTACCTGAGCATCTGAGATGTCAGGGGGGCAGCACTCTGCTGGGATAGATATTTGCCCTTTTGGTGGGGAGGGGAGGAGAAGTTTGTGCTGAACCTGTCAGCTAGGATGTTGGCAATGTCTGTGGGTTTGGTGTATTTTTTGTCATTTTGGACTAATTCTGAGCATATCTGGGAATTCCCACCCAGGTTCCTAACATAACTAAAGAAAGCCTTGTGATTATCCTTAGTGTCCTGTGCAATTTTTCTCTCTAAGCTGGCCTTAGACGATTTTATGAGTGCCCGTAGTTTTTTGCTAATACTGATCAGAGATGCCTTCCCTTTTTGGGATTTTGCTCTATCATATAGTAGCTTCCTCCTTCTATTGTATAGTTTGTTTATGGCTGGGGTCCACCAGACAGGACGTCTGCCTTCGGAGGATTGGGTCTTGGTTTTAATTGGGATTGCATGATCCATGCATTCCTGAAGGTGTTCATAGAATGCGTTTATAAAGGATTCTGCGGTCTGGGCCGTATTTTCCACAGGCCCGGGGGCTTTGAAGGATTCCACCTCGGTTTTGAGGAGTGTGAAATTTGCTTTAGAGAAGTTTTTCACTGTGGTTTTCTGGGCAGGGGGTGGGGTCGGGATGTGAATATCCAGTGAGATTAGTTTATGGTCTGATCTTACCAGTGAGGGATACACTTCTGGTCTGGAGCATAGAGTCCCCATGTTGGTGATGATCAGGTCCAGTATGTTTTCCCCTCTTGTGGGAGTGGTAACAAGTTGTTCCATAGCATTTGAGTTTATAAATTCTAGGAACCTTTGGGCTAGGGTGTTGGAGCTAGACTAATGCTCCCAGTTTATGTTTGGGTAGTAAAAGTCACCCAATATAATGGTGTTTGGAGAGACCTTCATATTTTTCAGTGTTCTCAGGAAGGCCGAGTGGGGTTCCTGGGTTTGGGAGAGTAGTCTGTAGCAGGCTATGAACTGAAAGGCAGTTTTACCCATTGTTAGTTGCAAATGGATAGTCTCTGATGCTTCGTGCTGTGCCACCAACCTGGAGGTGTGGGTATCTTTGACGAATATTGATACTCCCCCTCCTTTTGTGGTTTGGTCCAAGTTTTGGGGCCGAAAAGCATGGTATGAGGTATAACCTGGTAGTGCTGGGATGCTCTCGGGAGCCTTGAACCAGGTTTCTGTTACTGCACAGATATCAATGTTTTCCATGCTAAGGAGAGTTTCGAGTGCTTGCATCTTGAGGTTTAGACTTCTGGCATCGAGTAGCATTACTCTTAGTTTCTTATCCCTTGTGATACCTATGGAGGTGGGTTTTTCTTTTGAGCCTTGCCTAAAAAAGGCAGTATGGGGGTGGCAAGAGCCTTTGCCAATATCTGAAAGCCCTGGGGTGACAGGTGCAAGCCATCCCTAGCGAAGCATCGTGGCTTGTCGAGCATGTCATCCCAGGCTGACAGGCATTGGATCCCCTTTAAATGACACCAATACTTAAGCCAATTGTTGAAATTGATCATCTTGTCTTCATATTGTGGCATCATTCTTGGTGAGGGTAAGATGCTACGCAAGGTCAGGGTCATATCGGCCTGGGCTACATGCTCAGAGAGCTCCTCTATGTCTCTTTTCAAGTAGTCCAGGGAGGTACGTCTCAGGTCATTCACACCAGCATGGACAATGACTTGAGTCATATTTGTACTTGCCTAGGAGTGACCTGAGTGCTTGTGTTATGTGGTGGATCCTAGCGCCCGACAGGCAGCTCACCCTGACCTTCTCCTTGTTCAGCCTGGTGAGCGGGACGTCAGTGTGCCAGACGATAGAGTCACCTATTGCAAGTGTATCAGGTGTGTTGTTTAGCCTTAAGGGCTGTGACTGTTCAGCACACTGGCTTTGTGAGCTATGTGTTGCACGTGTTTTGTTTTGGGGTAGCGGTTGCTTGGGTGTCTGCTTTAGAGGTCTCTGCTGCTTAGGCAGATTTTTATTTAGAGCCTCCGAGTATGTTTTTGTGTGTTTATATGTTTGGTTTGCTGTCGTGGTAGGTCTATGTGAGACTGTAATTGTAGTGAGTGTGTTTTCCTTCTCCTCCTGACTGGTTACGCCAGTACTGAGTTGAGAGAGCTTAGCCTCCAGTTTGGCTATATGGTTGCATCTCTCACATGTGTTGGAATTTGTTGGGAGGAGGAGAGGGTTGTTTGTGTACATGAGGCAGTTGTAACATTGCCTCAAGATTCCCAGAATCACCAGCTGGACTGGAGAGGAGATTGACAACTGACCTTTGGACATGCTAGAATATTATTGGGAATTCCTTTATAATTGTAAAAAAGGGCCAATGGGGAACAAGGTACTCAAGGTGAGTTTGTGAGGGTGTAGTGCTTTTAATTTTTTAGTGCTGACCTATATAATTGCTTTAGTGAGCAAGTGCCAGGCTTTAGATTAGGAATAGGGTGTTTATTATGAGAACTAGATCAGTTCTAAGGGAAAAGTGAAGAGCAGACTTTGTGGAGCCGAGAATGGTTTAGACCCAATTAAGCGGCGCTGCCCGATGCTGAGCTATGCGCAAAATCGTGCAAAACCATGCTAAAGCGGGTTTTATACGGGGGGACTTGAAATGGCTAGAAATTGGCCCAAAACGGGCAATAGACTACCAGATTCTTGTGCTGGGAACACTCCTCCAGGGATAGATAGGCTGCTCTAAGCTCCCCACTGCCACTGGTGAACAAAGAAGCCTCCCTTTTATCCAAGAAAGGAAATGGGCAACACAGGAACTTTCCAAAAGTCCAGAATACAGCAAAGCCTGTATTTGGACTACTCTAGGTCAGGAAAGACGGGAAACAAGGATAATTGTTTTTTTTTTTTCTTTTTTGCAACAAACAGCAGGAAAATGCAATAAATATGTAACACAGGCTAGCGCACTTGAGTGTGTAGCCTGAACAGGTAAATGCAACAAACAGGACAAACTTTAAAAGTGCAGGTGCAAAAACAACTTTAAACAGTTTAAAACAGTTCAAGAAGCAGAAATACTTGCAGTTTAGCTCGATTGGACAGTCGCCCAGGTAGTAGCAGGAAAAAAAAACACTTTTATCAGGTTAGCAGTCGCTCTTCTAGCCTCTCTGCTGCTAGCACCACTCTGCAGGACCACAAGGAGCTTGGCTGAGTAGTAACAAGCAAAAAAAAAAACCAAAGCAGGTTTTTTATAGGGGTACTTGAAAGAGCTAAAAAAAATTAAAAAAAACAATAGAGAGAGAGAGATTCCCTGTGTGGGAACTCTCCTCCAGATATATATAGGCTGCTCTCTCTCCCCCACCCACTGGTGAAAAAAAAAGCTCTCTCCCCCAAGAGAAAAAAAAGGAAACACACAAACTTTTCCAAAGTCCAGAAAAAAGCAAAGCCTTGGACTACTCTACTCTAGGGGGAAAAAAAAGGATTTTTTTTTTTTTTTTTTTTTTTTTTTTTTTTTTTTTCAATAGGTTATAGGTTCATGAAATTAGTATTGCTTTAATCTTTGTAACCCAAGGGCATTCATACATCATTAATGGGTAGCATATCTAAAAATGACTTTAGTTTTTTTTTTTTATTCAATCCATTGCTCCTACTACTGCTATTGGAACTGTCTCAGCATTTTTTCTCAACATTGCTCTCATTTCTGCCTCCAAATCTTGAGAGTTTATGACTTTGTGTCTTGCTGTATGTAAAACACTGTAAAGGCAATGTGCAGCAATTTCAATGATCAATGCTACTTTTTTGTTTTTAATGAACTACTCTAACTGGTGTTCCTGTACCTACTTTTTTGGACTGTTGGTAATGGCTGATCCAGTATGATGCACACTTCATCATTCTCTGTAATACTTTGTGGTTCATGTTCCCAAAGCTTCTCACCTACTTCTGTATTGTGGTGTTCAAACAATCAACAATGGAACAGTCTTGCTACACTATTGTGTCTTTCAGTGTATAGACCCTCTGTGTGTATCACACCCAGCAGCAAGGTATGCAACTACTTCTATTTTTTTTTTTACAGAACCTACATTTGTCTGCTTCTCACACATTTTTAGTGGACCTTGTAAACTAATATGTATGCAAGTCCACCATCTTGGGCTGCTATTATTAACCTTTCATCCCCTGGTTCATAGGATCATAGGAAGTTACTAGGCTATTGGCCCTAAGGTCCTTATAAGCCTAGCCTTGAGTTTAGCCCATGTTTTGACAAGTCCGCACCCAAAGCCCCTGTCCAGCAGGGACACAGGTGGAATCCCAGGGGTATATTTTCTGTTTCCACTCCAGTTATCCAGATTGCGCTTGAAAAGGGATATTGAGTTACTCTTTTTGATGTGGAGAGTGAGTCTATTCCACAGATGGGGGAGTCTCTGGGACACAAATCTCTCCCACCAAGTCCTATTGATGTCACAGACCAGGTTGAGATTGCATGTGTGGGTTACTCGAGTGGAGCTTGACTTGCGGATATGCAGCAGTCCCGTCAGGGTGTGGTCTGAGATTGCTTTGTATGCCATACAGCGGTCACCTCTGAGGAGTCTGTATGAAACTGAGTAGAGGGACAGGGCTTTTAGCCCATCTGTGTAGGGTAGCTCTTTGAGGCCCTGGATTCTGCTTGTGAAGAACCTCTGTGATCTCTGCAGCTGCTGCATGTGTTTTGCGAGGTACATGCTGAAGGGGGCATTGTACTCAATAATTGGCCTTCTAAGGGAAAAGAATACAGGGATGTTATGATCCCCTTGTACCTGGATGAGATACCCTTACTTATGAGGTGCACCATATAGAAAGCTTTCTGCACAAAGGAAGCAACATGGTGGTCAAAAGTCAGGTTACTATTAACCTGCGTGCCCAAATCCCTCATGACTGATTGCATGCTTAGGACATTGTTATTAATGTGATAATATGTGGGGACCATACATAGGTCTCAACCTGCTAAGAGGCCAATGTGGAACACAGACCATAGCAATGTGTGGCAAACAGTCAAAATGTGGAACACCCTATTTTCACACTGCTCAAAAAATGTACCTCGACCATGACCATGGCCTTTCAGCCAAAATATACGCATGGACACATGCACATACACACACACGCACACACACACTAAGTCACCCTCGTCATACCTGTGTTAAAAAATGTCAGTTGCAGGATGACCATTTTTTCCATTTTCATCGTTTATTCTGCCAAATGCTAGCAATTGCTAAAGCAGCACACGTTACTTTTTTTGACCAACTGAGTCACTAGATTTATGTTATATGTGTTGTTTTTAATTCATTAAGATGTCTAATTCATCATGCTATATACAGTATTCTTATTAAGTTTTGTGGACACATGCATTACTGCATGGTCCGAATCTAAGAGTAAAAAATCTCTTAGAATTTTTGAATGTATATTTGATTTATGAGAATTTATGAAGTCTTTTATTGTTTGATAGACATTTTATATATATATATATATATATATATATATATATATATATATATATATATGGTCTGTTAGCGTTTTAGTATTTTTGGAGTTAGTTGAGAGTATGCATTAGAAGTGCTTTTATTACAATTATTAGACCAGGTGAGATTATTGATAGACATGCGTTTTTTAACTATTTTGGCATTTTTGTTGATTGTTCATTTTTCCCTGACTGTTTGAGCCAACAGACTAAGCCCGTTCTTCAAACTTGTTTTTATGCTAGTCTGCAAACAATGCTTGCATAACTAAATGATTAAATAGGCAAGACTTTTCTCAATTGTTGCTATAATTGATTAATTGAGATCATAATTGCTTAATTTTACCGCCTTAACTTGTATTTAACAGTGCTGGTTTTTATTGTATTTTATCTGAAGAAGCATAGAGGTGTCTACGCGAAAGCGCTCATTCTCCTTTTATGTTGAATAAAAGAATTTTGGAAGGATCTTAAAGGACTTTGTTGACTATCTTGCATCGTGGAGAGCCCATCTGTTTTTGTTTTCAATACATCTCAGCTGCCCGGAATTTTGCAGAATGTCCAAATTTTTGTCTTATGTTTTTGGTGTGATCCTCATAACATATGTAGTTTTCAGGCAAATCAGGGGAATGAAATAATAAGATAATGACAGAGTAGGGGCATTTTCACATACATGGACAGCCAATTCCAGAAAATGGGAATTCTGAGAGATATATAGCTGTCTGATCAATGTGTACTGTTTGTGTTGCAAACAAAATTTAGTTCTTTAGATCTAGTACTTATTTTGCGGTTTGTTTAGTGCATGTGGAAAAGATTCATCAAAGTGGGGATCCAGTTTTGTTTTTGTGTTTGGAGATTGTTACAGCAGGTAACTATATTTTTTGTTTTGCTATGACCATCCATGTATTACCTTTTTAAGTGTGTGTGTGTGTGTGTGTGTGTGTGTGTGTGTGTATGTATGCGCGTGTGTGTGTGTATGTATGCGTGTGTGTGTGTGTATGTATGCGTGTGTGTGTGTGTGTGTGTGTGTGTGTGTGTGTGTGTGTGTGTGTGTGTGTGTGTGTGTGTGTGTGTGTGTATGTATGCATATGTGTGTGTGTGTTTGGGGGTGTCTGAGAGGTCTGTAGTTTTACTTTGCCCGTAGGCATTTACAGTATATTCCAGTAGGGTTTGTGATTAAAAAAATAAAAAATATATATCAGACATTTAGCCACAGTGGCTGAGCTAGGAGGAGGTAGAAAGTCAGGTAAAAGTTGGGCCTTGCTTTTAGCTCTACAAAAAATAAAATACTTACATAACATTCTTTCAGCTAAAGCTACTTGATTGTATGTAGACATTTCTTTTTTCATTCCTGTTTCCAGGTACCCTTCTATCTGTATGTATATTAGTATTGAAGAGTAGTGTTGCTTGCAGCAGAGCAGATTTCTAACCCTATAAATGGGTTGGAATATGCTACAGACTACTATACCAAGCTAAGCATTTCATGAGCATGTTTTGTGAGTGACGACTAAAGTGCACAGCTGTACCCAATAACAGATAAATCAAGCGGCTTAGTGAGATTTCACCATGAAAGACAACATGATTAAGAATGAGTAACCGTATTGTGGTGTCTTTGCAAAACTTGTGAAGTAGACGTGAAAGTGTATCCTGTTTTGTACCACTTGCTCTGAAAGGGTAGATCTTACAAATAGTTATTTGATTGGTTCATATACTGCGGTGGTGATTGATTGTAATTGCAGAATATGAGCCAATCACTGTGTAGCACAAAAAATGCTGTTCAGTGCAGAACAGTAGCATACCTATTTGATTGATTTGTATACCGTGATGTTGACTGGCAGTAATTGAAGTATACAAACCAATGAACACCCGTGTTGTGGAGCCAAAGCTGTTCAGTGTGGAACAGTGGCTTCACTTATCGTTGAATGCGAAGCATTCTGCATAATCCAGAGCACTTGGCTGCCCAGGTGGGGTCATCACTCTCCACAAAGGGGATGATGATGCAACTTTTGGCATTCCACTTGAGGCCATGTTTCGGGAACCAGTCATTTGTTTGGCTGAGACCCACTTGGGGATTTGATGACCACACCCAGCTTGAAGTCATCTGCAAATTTGGTCAGCCATAGCACACTGGTTTTGGCCTGCACCTCAGAGAAGTATATCCCAAATAACAGAGGCCCCAAGACTGATCCCTGTGGTACGCCGCTGATTACGGTTCTTCTGCTTGAGTTGGCTTCCCATATTTTGATTAGGTGGATTCCATCAGTGAGCCAGTTTGCTACCCATCTAGGACTACTGTAACCCAGTATTCTCTGTAGTGCGTGCTGTAACTGCATATTGCTGTAGTGTGATAAACTAGTTAGGTAGGGGTTCTATTCCAAGAGAGACCAAGTGTGTGTGTGTGTGTGTGTGTGTGTGTGTGTGTGTGTGTGTGTGTGTGTGTGTGTGTGTGTCTCTGTCTGCCTGAGACAAGAACAATGCCTTTTAGAGTATGCACACTCTGTACAATTCACATGACCACCTTTGGGAATCCTGCTGATGTCACCCACCTAGGAATACACCTCTAGGACTGTTGTAACCCAGTATCCTCTGTAGCGCGTGCTGTAACTGCGTATTGCTGTAATGTGATACACTAGTTAGGTAGGGGTTTTATTTCAGGACATGGCAGGTGTGTGTGTGTGTGTGTGTGTGTGTGTGTGTGTGTGTGTGTGTGTGTGTGTGTGTGTGTGTGTGTGTGTTTGACTGTCAGAGCCTGTGTGGAGGTGGCTGTTAGTGTCAAACCACTGGACATGTTAGGGAGTGGATTTTGTCATTTTCCTATATGGTGTCTGTCTTATATGTCACAATGTCCACCTCATGAGGAGTACAGATGTCAGTCAGCCATGGGACTGTGTTGGCAAGCCATACCCCCTACATCTGGCAAAAGGCCTGGTGAACAAAGTATGCAACCCTACTATTACCTGGAATACGTCCTGAACCCATGTGTCATACACAACTACACTTGCCTAGAATATCCCGCTATGTTGCTAGTACACTGCACATTGATGACAGATAGTAGGCATGGTGTGATTGCAGTGGGCTGCAGAGGGCATGACACCCTGTACAGCAGTACAATAGGCACATAATTGCGGACAATGTGCCTTCACTATGTTCCCCACTGGATGCCTGCAACAAATGTGATCCACAGAGGCTATACAATGCCTTACACATGTGCCCTGTATGGACCAATGCCACTGACACCAGAGAATACCTGTATCATGCTATCAATGCAGGTGCAGGGTCAACCTGCTGACTATAAGCAGGTTCTACCACACCAGGCCAGTATTGGCATATCAGAGGATAACAGTCTGTGTACACAACATGTGCCAGCCAAACCAAGTACATCTGTACATGTCACTGTACATTATTGTGGGACATGCACTTCCCAGGCAATGTCCATGTCAAGGACAATCAAACACAGACATGGCATGCATTGCAAAGCTATGGCCATACACAATGGTAACCAGGATGTCAGGGCAGTTCATACAATACCCATCTGTGTGGGACATTGCAGACACTACACCCCTGTACCACACTGCACACCATTGTTGGGTGGCGTGATGCCAAGCATTACCCCTCACCCAGCCTTGTACAGCCATCTTGCACAGCCAACAACTAGACACCCATGAAGCAATGCACACACGCATGTCAGTACTGGCACCTTGTGTCTGCATGTGGGGTATGATGATCCCAACCACAGTCACTCTCAGTATAACTCCCATTGGCATACTGACAGATGTCAAACATGTTCACATGCCCTAGTCCATAGAACATCCAGATATCCCCTGTAGTGCATGTAGTACCTGTGCAATACTGCAGTGTGGCAAACTAAGTAGTTTGGGAGTGTATTTGTGGGCCTGGCAAAGAACATCAATGTGAGTCCATTAGAGAGTGTGGTTGTGTTGACAATGACATCCGTTCATGTGGACAGCCATGTGTGCTACACCTAATGTATGTTTACTATATGTCTGTTGCAGATGTCGCTGACCAACACACATATATTTTCTTACAGCACACCAACATGTCAGCTTTGTGGCACATGGAGTAACTCCATGCACTTGTAATAGTAATGACTAGTCAGTCAGGGGTTTGACCCCTGTATTGGTAGGTGTGTGACAGACGATGCTTAGGTTTTAGTCTCCAAGCCCTTCTCTGATGTACTTTGCCTCTGTCTGTCCCTCACACACACTCTCTGGTGGATGTGGAGGTGTACACCTGCTCAGCAGCAGCTTGTGTATTATAAGTGATGGTCATGATCAGATGATGGCCTCTGCACCTATTGCAGTCCTCCTCTAGCTGACTGCATGTAGAACAGCTGTGATGATGTTCCCATAGCCATTCGCTTGAAAAACACAGTACAACATCTATGAACATCATGTTGGTGTTTGCCCATGAAAGTCGCTGTGAGTGGTACCTGGATCTGGTGTTTGGTAAATGGCATCACAGATGATATCTGGATGTTCCTCAAACAACATACACAGTGGGAAATAGCCTAAAGACAGGAGGGTTATGTGTCAGACATGACTACAGCATGTAAGTGTAGCTATGCTTCATTGAGACTACTGCCTGTTTAACAAGATGTGTGTGGTAATGGCTGTTCTGCATGTTTTAAAACTGACAAGACAATGCTCTGTTTGTTAGGGACCCCCATCTGTAGGGACATCTGTGGACTGGTCAGTGTTTGGAACCATTTGTTTCCTGTGTTACTCACTGAACACACTTCTGTGAACAGCAGGAGCATAGTGTGAGGATTGCAGCCAGTACATGGTGATAGTGATGAGTTACTTCCATCGCTTTCCTGACTGGACATATGTCACATGAAATGGTGGTATGACAGACATTGTCTGGGGTTCTCAGTGACATGCCAATAATGGGCCACTGTTCATAGCTGCAGTCACAAGTCTTCTACACTTTGTACAGATGTCATGCAGTATATATGCATTTGTTGTGCTCCCTCTGCAAATGTATACCATCTGTTGTGTTGGGTTGATGGTCATATCTATGCATGCTGTTGTAAGTAATCCTGAATGCTGTTGACTATTACTAAACCATATCTGTTTTTAAACTGCAACATCATAAGCTGTATGGGGGTCCCGACAGAACCTCCTGACCCACTTCAGCTGGCCATGGCATTGGGCACCAGCACATCTGGGGACCAGCCTTGGACCACCACCTCTGTTGACTCTGCACCACCTTCTGGTGGTACCGCCACTGAGGATGGGGCTTGTCCCCCCCTGGGAACAGGTCCAGACAGGAACATGTCCGCTGTCGTACAGTCCTGGATGTGGTGCGTAGGGGGCTGAATAAGGGGTTCCAAGGCCAGATACGCCAGTTCAAGGGCAGAGTGTCACATTTACAGGGTGATGCTGCCCCTCCTAGACAGCCCCCAGCACTGCCACCTTTGCAGCTGTTTTTGTGCAATGGTGGCTGCCCATGGCTGGGGACCTCCGTCCCACTGTTTCCATCTGGGGGCTCATGGGCTTGTGAATGTCAAACACCCCTCCACGTCTGAGGTGTATGCCCCCACGTGTGTCATATACCAACCCTGTATGCTGTCTTGTCTGTCATCCTACCCTACCTATCATCCACGAGCATATCTACTCTCCTTCCACCACATCCCACTCTCACCCTTCGGAAACAAAACGCCAATTGGTTCCTAGAACAACATTTTCCCCATACTTAGCTGTCCATTTCACACACGTGTCCAATGGATACATGTAACCCTTTTAATATGCATCACAACATACTCCAGTTGTCCTCACCCCTGTCTCTCAGGCACACGATCCTAATATGCACGAGTCCTAAATGTTCCACGTACATGTGATTCGGATGACCCCATTGTACACACAGCACTACCGGTCCCTCTATGGTTACCCCATTTATCTTTATCATGATGATGATGTCGCACACAGTGCCTTGCAAGAGTACTGTTCTCACACAATGATTGGACAGGAACTGTTGTGTTAATGTAAATAACATGCACAGAGTGATGTATTTGGCCAATGTACAAATGTTTGCGTGTATTAATGACACATGTCTGTCTGAAGGGGTCTTGATATTACATAGGACAACAACACTACATAATACAGGCGTTGATGGTGTTTCCCTTTTCATTGCTTTGTAATGCTTTGTTGTCACATGGGATGTTCCTGATATATCTATATATATGTATGTATCTATATCTGGACATAAACACATACATCTACATGAGGGAATACATTTCCTATACTGTTGAATGACTGCACTGTATGATATGTTTGTGATAAGGTCCGATGTCTATATCTGCCATGGCTTAGTGGTAAATAACAATAGCTGTGTGTGCAGGGTCCTGGTTTCGGGCCTTGCAGAGGCAGTTTATTTTGTTGCAGGGCAGAACAAGGCCATTGGATACGGAGTGATTAAGGCACATTAAAGCAGTTGTGAGTGGGTGTGCATGGTTTTGCGTGGTGCTAATCAATGCTAACCTCTGGTTACAGTTTTTTACACTCAGTTAGCTTCTACATTGCTTTACCAGTGTAATACACGCACACCAGTGGCCGAGGCAGGCTTACACCTGCTTGCTCCCGCACTTGCAAATGCACTGCATTTGGTGTTTGCATCTGACAGTTGGGAGGGTGGCCTAATGGTTAAGGTGTTTGCCTTACAAACACAAGGTGCAGGGTTTGAGTCTCACAAGGGATAATTGGCTAAGCTTAAAATGGCTCGAAAGGGCAGTTAGCTTAGTACTAACCTATGAACACTCACACCCCTGGGTGGGAGTGAGGACTACGATGTTACCTTGTGATGCCTATTACATCGGAATACATGCCTACAGTATCTTGAATGGCTGCCCATTAGGCAACAGTATGCCATTCAACTGTATGGAATCCACTGCCTGTCCAGAGTTTGATTCATATTATTGGTGTGTTCCTCTTACAATCTGCACACATCTGGCTAATACATGGGAAATGACACTCTTCAATACAAACAAGTAATTGGGTTTTGGAACCCACATCCTTCAGCCAAGTCATGCTACTGCATACCTAATATTCTATCATCTTTCTAAGGTTGTCAGTAGAATATGTGCTTTCTGTCCCTATCAGAACTCTCATGCGATTGGGGAAATATACAAACTGAATCAGGGACACAGCATAACAACACCAGGGACACATTTAAATTATTGGTGCTATTAACCTGACACATTGACAGACTCAGAGCATATGAATTCATACACATTTTTGAGGTAAATGATGTTTATAACTCTTAATTGTTGTCATTATTCATTACGTGTAATTCACCACCTTTCCTCCAAATGTCACTAGTTTCAGGAGGGTTTAAGTGGGGCAGAGTTAAAAACTGAGTTGAAATCAGGGACGTCCCTGGAAATCGGGGACAGTTCCGAGGTATGGTGCCTATTTGTTCCCCCAATGGTTTATGGCCTGTCCAGTGGATGTGCTCTTAGGGTTGAGAGGTATGGGCGTCAGCTATGCCCATTTTGGAATATTACTGACATCCCTGGGCAGTCCTAATATGACTGTGCCAGCGAACACCTGCACAAATAGGCCCATAATTGCATACCTATAGTTCCCCCACCTGCCACTCCACTACAGCACTCATCCTTACTGTGGGTGCAAGTTGGATATAAACACACCACTACACACTGCCCACTCTCCCCATGTTGAGACACATGTACGTTGTGTCGACCCATGGATTATCAGGCTTGCACAACCTACTAGCCCATGTATATCTACAGCCTGGTGTGATAGGTCATTACCGGGCCTGCCTCCGATCATTACATTTTATTGACCCACAAGGGACATCAATGTCTATGTTTCAAGATTAGACCTGGCAGGTCTCTCCCACTGGTAGTATCCTGCTGGTGGTCTGGGAAGCAGTGGTGCGTTTACCTTTATTGTGCGTCTGTATGTCTCACTGGCCTAGCTGGGGGTTGATGCTACATGTTACACGTTTGTTTATTGGACCCCTCACTCCCATATGCATGGCCTGTGAACATATGTTACTCGTTACTGCTATACCATATCCTAGCTATATACATGTGTATATTTACAGTCACATATATATATATATATATATATATATATATATATATATATATATATATATTTACATTAGTATATACAGATATATCTGTATATGTATGCATACATGTATATTTATATTTTGCTGTATATATATATATATATATATATATATATATATATATATATATATATATATATACATATACATACACATCTCTCACAACATATGGGTCTATGGGTGTCTGCATATGTATTCTGTCTCTCTATGTATACATTTGTACTACGGAGAGGGAGAGGCTTATCTCTATGTCACTATGGGTAGATATACACACACATATCTCTACATATATATGTCTACATCTGGTTATTCCATTCCTTGCCATATAGATTACACTTTGCTGCAGTGGGACTCATAGTGGGTGAGGCTGCTCGTTGGGCGACGCCTCTGCCCAATGAACACATTCGCTTACATCCCTAGGGCTGTCCATATAGGCCCACATCAGCCAACACCTGCACACCTAGACCCATAAGTAGCTACCCATAGTTCCCCCAGCTGCACCTCCTCAACAGCACCCATCCTTACTTTGGGTCCTGGTCTGTCCTGGATACACCACTACACGCTGCCCACTCTCCACTTCATGGGACCCATTCCTTACAATTGTGTCGGCCCATGGGTCATCGGGGTTTCACACCCTTGTATTCCGAGTATGTATACACCCCAGCTAGATTGTTCGGTCTATCACCTTCTTTTGGTTTTGCCAATGTTTGCGGTGCCCCGCAAGGAACGCTCCTGTCTGTGTTCCAAGATTAGAATTCACGGGTGCACTGTATACCCCTCCAGTTGTATCCTGCCAGTGGTCTGGGGAGCAGTGGACTCTCTACATTGTTTGTGTGTATGTTTCCCGTGTCCGGCTGGGGTGGTGTGGAAGGTCATGCTACGTGTTTCATGTTTCTTGCTTGGGCTCCTCACTTCCATTGGCATAGCCTGTGAACATATGTCATTCTTGTGTGCTGTTTCCTATCTTAGCTTTATATCTGTGTATATCTACGCGCACACACACACACACACACACATATATATATATATATATATATATATATATATATATATATATATATATATATATATTTTTATATAGATATATATATATATATATATATATATATATATATATATATATATATATATAGAGTAATGTGTGTGTGTGTGTGTGTCTGTAAAGCAATACATACCCCACGTAAACACACTTACATATGCTTACTGGTGTTTATATATGCTTGACCTGCTTACTAGTGCCTTATTAATTATGACCCTGACACTTCACTCCAGTTAACTTTTAATTGATATTTTGCAGGTTATACAGTGGACAGATGTCGCAATATGTTCATGTACAAATGGTAAATGGTATGTGATACAGTGGGATTCTGTATGGGAATGTCTGTTCGTGAGGCGGTTGCTCTAACCAATACACTATTGCTGTGCTGCTTCATTTGCATATATACCCATATACCCATGGCTCCTGGTTCCCCAAACACACATCCCAACCCCTCCCTAACACTGCAGTCATCCATTCTCCAGTCATATTCGCGGCGTATCCACACCACTACACATTGGCCACTCCCTACTCCTATACACCCATCCCACCGGTTGACTCACTCCACGTATCCTCAGAACTCCCAAAAGTTTAGTCCACAAACATTGGTGACATGAGTGACCAAAAGAATACTATTTGCAATTTTTGGGTTGTCCCACATGGGACACGATTGTGTTTATGTCAAGATTAGACTCTATACTTCATTACATCCTTACTCCCGTTAACATGACACTACAATAATTTAATAAGTATGACTATGTGGTAATGCACACGTTACACATGAGAGCCTAATTATGTACGTGTTCAGCATATTTCTTTTACAAATAGACCGGTTTAGTAATTGGCATTGCCGTAGCAGGCAGATCACAGGAATGATTCCATGTGTGGGAAAGTCCTCACATTTGATTATTTTCAGCACAGCACTGACTCACTGACTTCGGACATTCTGCACACTTCTGTGTTTTAGCAGTTTCGCCCCGTCCCTCTTTTGCACAACCTAGTATTCTATCTACTGTCGAGGTTTGTAAGGGCACATTCATGTTATTTATGTCTGCAAATGGAATGAATGTGTTACAGAGAATGTACTTCTACATAATGATGTCTGCAAGTGTGTATGCATATATACTTATAACGACCTCGCTGACCTCCATGGGGTAGTCCAATTAGAACTAGCCCATCCAACCCTGGCATGCCTGGCTCCATAATTTCATACCCATAGTTCCTCCACCCCACCCGTGTTTAAAATACACGCATACCATCCATTGTCCATTGCAGCCATGACACACCTTCACACATTGCCCTCTCCCGAGCGTTAGGGGCCCTACACGTATGTTGTCCCATCACATGTATTCTCAGGCTCTCCCACCATTTAGTCCTTGAACATACCTGCCCTTGCTTGTGTATTGGTCGGATGGCCAAATGGTCTATCAATTTTTGGGTGATCCCACCAGGGACTACCCTCTGTGTGTAAAGTAGACTTAGCAAATCAACAATGTTACTCCCACTGGTAATATCCTGCCTGTGGTGTGAGTAGCAGTGCTTTGCTCTCTCCTGCCCAGCTGGATGGATTCCCCTCTCATTCCTTTTGTATGCTTTATTGTTACGTCATTCTTTCTTCATAGATACATATATATTTGTTGTTGTTGTCTCTTTCGGCTTTTCCCGGTTAGGGTTCGCCACAGCGGAACTCCAGTCTGCTAATGATTGGTAGTTGATTTTTTATGTGCCGAGTTACCAGCTCTGACGCACAACCTTCAACGAAGGTACACCCATTCACGCATGTCTCCACGCAGCAGACGCTCTAGCTGAGAATCGAACCGGACAGCATGTGACTGTGAGGCGACAACGCTATCGCAGCAACACCACCGCGGATGTAGGTATGTATGTATGTATGTATATATATATATATATATATATATATATATATATATATATAGAGAGAGAGAGAGATAGATATAGATATATGTATAGATATATATTATATATCTGTATATACTTATATACATTTCCTATGCTGGGCACTGCTTAGACCCATGCAAGTGCACTCAGACTTGCTTACTGGTATTTATATGTGTTTACTGCTGCTTATTTGTGCTTACACCTGCTTACTAGTACCTTATTCATTATGACAGTGCCACTTTGCTTGAATGATATTTAAGTTAAATATCTCATGCGATACTCTTTTGTCGGTTGTATGGCAAAACGACATTCATTACACATGGAAAATGGTATGTGCTTTTGTTGCGCTTGAACCGTGAATGCCTGTTTGTTTGGGGGATGCTCTAAACACTACACTATTGACACGTTGATTCTGCATGTTATTCTCTATTTCAATGAATATGATGTGTAAGCTATGCTCGGCAGAGGGCAGCGACATGCAGACACTCTGTTCTTTGCTTAAACTTTCAATATTGCAGCAATTCCAGTGTATAATAGGGACACAGGGACAGAAAATCTAATTGTGAAAGTTCTAGGGACCGGGCTCAACATTCCACTATGTGCTTGTGTGTTTACTATTTCGATTTTATTTCACTGATTGTGGACACTCTTGTATGCTTAGCATACATTTTGTTATCCACGGACACTGAATTATTGACTTACTATTAGGGGAGGGCTCTACTAGTAGGCATAGTAGGTTTTGCAGGTGTTGGGGCATGTTTACGCCTCTGTAGAGCACTTGCACACGCCTCCTGCACTCGCACATGTTTGCTGTGCACGTCGAGGTTGCGATGGTGCACCCTCATACATATTCATATGTAGCTGCTGCACCATCTGTAGTGAGGACGCTCAGCGCAAGGCTAAAACTGTGCTTGCGCCGAGCTTCTTGAATCCCAGGGATACTTTCTCATGTCCATATGTCTTCCCTTTTGTTTTCCTTACTTTGCGTGTTAGACTTCCTATGGTAAATCCTTCACTTTGGAATTATTTCATAACTTCACTTCTGTAAATTTAACCTTTACTTTACTAATCTTCTGTTTTACAGTCCCCCTTTGTAATATTATTGTTTGGGTTGTGAAAGTTTACATACTTGGATACTTTGCCTGTATTTCTCTTCAAATGTATTTGGAGATGCTTTCTGGTATTGACTATTTTGGCTTTCTGCTCTGCACAAACATTGCAAGAAATCAGATCTCTTTTTCTTTCCCATGTCCATGTTTATTTTTCCTGCCTTTTGAAAATCTGTAGGCTTAGTTCTTTACATTTTTTGCACTTCCTTGGTTACGTATTCTTCCAAGTGGCCCAACATTTTTGTCTATACAATAGTTTTCACTGATCTGTTGTATAAATGAACACAAAAATACATGTGATGGTTTTGATAGTTTTTTTTTATGCAAGTATTTTTCTTTCCACCAGTTTCTGTCTTAATCATTTTGAATGTGTTCTATCTGGAAATTCTGGGCTTTTTGCATAATAGTAACAGTACATAATGTCTTCCTTACCCTCAATACTCCACTCTATCATCTTTATGGCTCTTTTCCAGCCTCTCGTTTATTGTGGACTACTACTTATGTCTAAAATGTGGTAGGTGCATCCTCCCCTGAATGTGGCCTAGCCTCATTGTTGGAATGTTTCTGCGTCTTGAAGACTCTACACTGTCAGTTTTTCACTGTGTGCATACATGGATGAGGCACTTGTTTGTACTGAGACTTGTGTACCCAGTTGTCTTTTTTACTTTTTAACCTACTTCTGTCCATGATATATGCTATCTAAAATACACTGTATACAGCAGTGTCATACCCAGTAAAGTATAGTTTATTTCAAGAGAAGCTCATCGCTAACTAGTATCGATGTTTCCTACATTTCACTATAGCTGATTTTGCTTATTGTATGTATTTCTGGACTCCAACTTGTTCTTGTTACACAAATTTGTAAGGAAAGCAATTTCATGCATTTGCAACTGAACAGAATAAATCCTAATTGGAGGTTATCAGTCTAATGGCCCTAGAGCCTTTTAAGCCTAGCCATTCATGCCCCAGTTTTCATAGTTGTCTGTGCCCAAGGACTAGAAAGATTTTGGTGTATGCTTGTGCCTTAGACTATAAGCTGCTGCCATCCATAAAAGCCACAGGTGACAAGCAGGGGTGAATTTATGCTTTCCCATCGATTGGTCCAAATGTTATTGGAATAAGCTTAAAGAAGAGCTTTGTTTCACATAAATGGAGAATCTTTTTCCAGAAAAAGGGTAAAAACACAAACCTGTTCCTCCAACATGTTTTGCCTATGTCACAGACAATGTTTAGATCCTCAGACTTGTTAATTCTTGTGCTGTTTGTTTTGTGATTGTGCAGCATATCCATTAAGGCTAGATTTGAGAAGGTCTTTTAGGCTAGGTTTTATTGCCCTGTGGTAGTCTGTAGGAGACTGAGTACAGGGACAAGAGTTTGGGGTTTTCCAGATAAGACATGATGTTCATCGTGTTTCACTGTTGCAGTCATGACTGTAGGGTTCTCCCCTGCCGGCAGCCAGTCCTCGGTCGGCCAGAATCCCAAAGTCTGGGTCCGGCGTCGGCTGTTCAGCCATACTCCCTGACGTCAGAGCGCCAGTAGTACAAAGCTGACAGCCGACGCCATGTTCTCCAGTCTTTCTTGCCGTGCGGTGATAGCAGTTCGCAATTGCCAGTCGGCTGACTCCTGACAATTTTTTCTAAACGAACTTCGGTCCGAAGACTTTGTTCTACTCAAAGCTAAGTACCCCGTTGGGGAAACTTTTTTCTTGCTCCAGTCCGATGTCAGAAAAAGTTAATTGTATTTCATGTGGGAAGCAAATACCTCATAAGGATTTTCATTCTTACTGTATTCCTTGCTTAGGCCCTGACCACGACGTAGCTAGTTGTCAGTTTTGTGCTAGATTCAATCAACGTACAATTAAACAAAGGTACGATTTTGCATTTCATTACTTCGGTAGGCGTTTTAATTACAAAATGTCATCGGATATAGTTACGGCTACCGGAGTTCACAAACGATGCAAGGACAAAGACAGGCCTCCGAGGTCCAAATCAGACGATATCGTACAAGCAGAGCCAGCTTCAGGTTCGGCCGTCATCAGTGAGGTGCTTTTGCAGCCCCTGACGTCGGCCATTTCGGATCCGATGGCCGAAACAGACTCCCACGAGGAGCCAACTAGGCCTTTGAGTATTTCTGTTGCAGGACCTTCGGACAATGCTCCTTCGGATGGGTCCGGAGCCGCTGTGCAGGTACCGGCTTCCGAAGGGGTTTTCAGGCCTACTCAACTTCTAATAAAGGCAAAGCCAAAGACAAAGGCAAAGACTCCTTCCAAATCAAAGACTGCAGTCCAGGCCTCTTCTGATCCGGCACCCAAGTCTCAGAAACAGTTAATCAAGATGGCTGAAGACTTACTTACTATGATTAGGGGTTCACATCCCCCTCCAGATAAAAGGCCAAGGCAGGAAGTGTATTATGACTCCTTTGATCAGGCTTCTGTTTCTTCAGTTTCTTCTTCTGAACAGGAATATTCTTTCCCTCCTTATGAATATTCTGATGCTGAGGAATCCATTCCTTCAGCTTCTCCCCCTGAGGATTTCTCTTTTGGGGAAACTTTGCATGAAATGAGGGAACATTTTCACTGGGAAGGACAGGAGTACTCGGAATCTAAGAAAAGACTTAGGGATTTTCTTCTTCTTCCCCAACATAGACCCCTGGCTATTCCTCCTATTTTGGATATTGTGGATGATGCTTTTTTGGAGGCTAACTTAACTCCTGACTCTTTTCCTCCAGCTCCTGTTAAGCCAGACAGATATTATAGGGTTCCTGATTCCCACCAGTTTCTATACAAGAATCCTACTGCTGATCCTGAAACCATTTCTCAGGGCCCTAAGAGGGTTAAGGCTGCTTCTGCTAAAAACCCCATTCCCACCGAGAAGGATTCCAAATCTTTAGAAAGATGGGGCAAAAAAGTGTACACTTCTGCTACTTTATCTATTAGGGCTTTAAACTGTCAGTTTCATATGCTGAAATACCAGCAATTTCTTCTGTCTGTTTTAAAACAAAAGTTAACTTCCATTTCTGCCTGTGCAGATGATAAGGAATTACATGACTTAATGCATGCCACAGAACAAGTTGGGAACCATGGTTTACACTGTGGATTTGATGCCTTAGAGGCTTCTTGTAGGGCTGCTGCCTCTGGCACAGTCATTAGAAGGCATGCATGGTTAAAGGAACAAAACTTGCCTGATCAAGTGAAAGCTAAGTTACTGGATGCTCCTGTTAAGTATAATGTTTTGTTTGGCTCTAAGGCTGAAGAGGTGATAAAGAAGATGGAGGACAAGGCAAAATCAATGCAAACGGTCAAAGATTTCTTACAAGTGCAGCCACCCAGATTTAGTAGGAATTGGCCAACTAAAAATTGGTCCTTTCCCAATTCAGACAGGCCTCAGAGGGGTACGTATAGACTCAAACACAAGCCTCTTATAGACCAAGACAGTGGACTGCTTCCACCCCTAGGGGAGGAGAGGACAGGTCACAAGCTCATAGAAAACAGACTCAATGACTCCCTCTGTTGGGCTGCAGGAACTTCTTGCCTGGAAGCCCCTCTTGGAGGAAAACTTTCTCTTTTTCACCTAAATTGGACTCGTATAACCCAAGACAAGTGGGTTCTGGATGTGGTTTCAAGAGGTTACAAATTCCATTTTTAAACCCTACCAAGACCAAGCGGATGGCCGGATCTTCCAAAACATCTATGGTTAGAGGCCTTAAACCAGGTGGAAGCTCTCTTGGCTATGAAAGCCATAGAACTGGTTCCACATTCAGAGATGGGACAAGGTTTTTACTCAAGGCTCTTTCTAGTCCCAAGAAAGCAAAATTCATGGAGACCCATTCTGGATCTGTCAGTCCTGAACACTTTTCTCGAGATACCAAAATTCCAAGATGCTTAGTCTACAGCAGCTACTTCCAATGCTGACCAAGAATGCATAGATGGTAACTTTGGATTTAAAGGAGGCATATTTACACATTCCCATCAGACAGGAATGCAGAAAATACCTCAGGTTCAAGGCCGGATCGAGGCACTATCAATTCTCTGCGCTGCTCTTTGGATGGTCTACTGCACCCAGCGTCTTCACCAAATGCCTGGCTCCAGTAGTAGCTTATTGCAGACTCAAGGGAATTCAAATTTACCCTTATCTGGATGACTGTCTTATTCAGGCAGACAGCAAGGATGTCTTTCTCCAGCATCTAGAATTTGTTCAGAATCTTCTCAAGTTCTTGGGATTCACTGTAAACATAAAAAAGTCAAATCTGACACCTTCTCAACAGATAACTTTTCTGTGTGCTATTCTCAACACAACAACCCGGATGGCATTTCTGACATACGAAAAACAGCTACAGCTGGCTTCAACATTCAAAACCTTGGCAACTTTAACTCAGCTATCTGCAAGGAAATTCCTGCAGGCTTTGGGTTACATGGCCTCCTGCATCCTTCTGGTACCATATGCAAGACTACATATGAGGAAAATACAGTGGTACCTAAAAAGTGTATGGTCTCAGCATTGCCACAGTTTAGACATACAGATTACTGTCCTGCCTTGTATTCAAAAGGAATTCCTTTGGTGGTCCAAGGCATGTACTCTAAACAAAGGAAAATCCTTCAGTCTGCCTCCAGCCACTCAGATACTAACCACAGATGCCTCAGATTATGCATGGGGAGCCCATTTTCAGGGCAACTGTCTGCAGGGCCTTTGGACAAAGGATCAAAAGCTCCTGCATATCAATTTAAAAGAAATGTTAGCCGTTCAGAAGGCTCTTTTGGCTTTCAGGAATCTTCTACATCCAGGACAACGTCTGATACGAACAGACAACACCACAGTTATGTGGTACATAAACAAGCAAGGGGGATCTCATTCCTACCCCCTTTGCAGACTAGCCATGAATCTATGGAACACAGCTCTAGCTTACAAACTGGACCTTCAAACTCAGTTTCTACCAGGGAAACAAAACTTCCTAGCAGACAGTCTGAGCAGGAACCTGTCGGACCCACACGAATGGATGCTGGACACCAAAATATTCAAGATGATTACCGCAGTCTGGGGATGTCCTCACATAGACCTCTTTGCATCCCACCTCAATCATCAACTACAGATTTTTTGCACCAGGACATTCCACGAACTAGCCTGGAAAGTGGATGCACTATCATTCAGTTGGAGAAACCTCTCGGGGTATGCCTTCCCGCCTCTACCTCTTCTTCCACGGGTGTTATTAAAGATCAAACAGGACAAGCCCAAGATGATAATCTTGCTGGCCCTAAATTGGCCTCGACAGTTTTGGTACCCAACATTGAAAAACCTTTGTCTGGACCCCCCCTGGGTTTTACCACAGACTCCGAACCTTCTGTCCCAACACCAGGGTCAGGTTCTGCACTCCCATGTCAAAACTCTCAGCCTGGCGGCATGGTTAATCCAGGGTCTATGATTCATTCTCTCCTACCCAAGCAGGTTATGGATGTCATTTTAGAAGCCAGGCGTCCTAGCACTAGAAAATCTTATGCAGGAAAATGGAAAAGATTTTGCTCCTGGATGCAGGCTCGGGATTCAGATCCTCTTATTCCTAACATTCCTCTGATTTTACTTTAACTGCATGACCTCTTACATAAGGCTCTCTCTTTCTCTTCCATAAAGATACATGCCTCTGCTATTTCTGCTCATTATAATACAGACCCTCCAATCTTTTCCCACCAGCTGATGAGACAGTTTCTCAGAGGAGCTAAGAACTTAAGGCCCCCTAGATCTCCTCCCATTCTTGCTTGGGATCTCAACTATGTTTTGGAAAAGCTCACCTTACCTCCTTTTGAGCCCGCTGCCTCATCTGACATCAAGTTTTTATCTTGGAAGACAGCCATCCTGTTAGCTCTGACCTCTACCAGGAGGGTTTCAGAGTTGCAAGCTCTTATGGCTGTGGAGCCTTATATTATTTTTCATCAAGACAGGGTGTCTTTAAGGACTAATCCTACTTTCATGCCTAAGGTGGTTTCCAAAGTGGCTTTAAATCAAACTATTCACTTGCCACCTTTTTTCCCCACTCCTCAAAATAAAGGGGAAAGGATCTTGCATTCCTTGGATGTGCACAGACAACTACGTTTTTACCTGGACAGAACCAAGGACATCAGGAAATCAGAGCAATTGTTTGTTTCTTATGCTTCAAGTTCCCAAGGTAAAGCCATTTCAAAACAGACCATTTCTAAATGGATTGCTCATGGAATCAGATTTTACTATTCACACCATGGAAAGCAAATGCCAGGGAGTATAAGGACTCACTCTACCAGAGCTGTTGCCACTTTAGCTGCCTTCCTCAGGGGAGTTCCTACCAAAGACATTTTGGAAGCTTCAACTTGGAATTCAGTGCATACTTTTTCCAAGCACTACAATGTACCTCTCTACTCTAAGTCTAGGGCAGGCTTTGCTTCTGCAGTCTTGCAGGGCGTTTTGGCCGCCCCCTCTACTTTATGACCACCTCCCTTTTATTCTGCTTTGGGATTCAACCCTACAGTCATGACTGCAACAGTGAAACATGATGAACATAGTACAGTTGTGTACACTTACCATAAATGTAGATGTTCGAGTGTCTTCACTGTTGCAGTCTGGGTTACCCTCCCTCCTGTCCCCTCTTATTTTTTCCTTTGTGTGGTTCCCTTCTTCACCCTTCGCCTGAGGTGTATTTGCAATGGGTATGGGATCTTACTCATTTTGGAACACCTGACATCTTTGGCAAGAAAAACTGGAGAACATAGCGTCAGCTGTCAGCTTTGTACTCCTGGCGCTCTGACGTCAGGGAGCATGGCTGAACAGCCAACGCCAGAACCAGACTTTGGGATTCTGGCCGACCGAGGACTGCCTGCCGGCAGGGGAGCACCCTACAGTCATGACTGCAACAGTGAAGACACTCTAACATCTACATTTATGGTAAGTGTACACAACTGTACTTTTTTACACCCTGTATTCTTTTAATGAGGATTCTCTGTGGCCACTATAGAAATGCCTGGTCAGGTACATGCTGAAGAGTACAGTGTACTTGATTACTGGTCTAATGAGGGCTAAGTATAGTGGGATTATGATCTCCTTAGATCTGGATGCCAAGCCATAAGTTATAACTTGGCACACATAGAAGGATTTTCTCACCACCATGGACACATGGTGATCAAAGTTCAGGTTACTGTCAACCTGAGTTCTCAAGTCCCTTACCACTGTGCTTACTTTTAGGAGAGTGTTATTAGTGTTGTAATTTGCAGGGGTGGTCAACTTCCCAAAGGGTACACATATGCATTTTTTGGAAATGAGTATTAGGCTATATTTCTGGCACCAGTTACTTGTCTCTCAGACCCTCCTCAAGGATATTTACATCTTTAGAGGAATCAGTCATTGTACCCAACTTCCAGTCATCTGCAGATTCGGTCACCTAAAGACCCTCTATATTTGCTATGATGCCAGAGAAGTGTATTCCAAACAGGAGAGGGCCAAGTGCTTAGTCTTGTGGAACACCACTAGTAACAGGCCTAGTTGAGGAGCTGTATTCCCCTAGCCTTACTTCATGTGTCCTTTCCATGAGCCATTTGACTATCCATCGGGTTACATAGTGATTTATGTCTACATTTTTGAGATTGTCTATAATACCTAAGTGAGGCAGTGTGTTGAATGCCTTTAACAGGTTGAGGTAGGCCGTATGAACTTTTCTGCCAGTCATCCATGGTTCAAGTGGCATTCTCACATTAGTCCACGGGGTTTAGTAGGTGTGACCTACCCTTGACGAAACTAAACTGGGATGGGTTCAGTGTTTGAAGATTTCCAATGTATTTAATAGATCCATGATAACTTTTTCCATGGCCTTGCATATAAGACTAGTCCAGCTTATGGGTCTGTTGATGGTCCACCTTTATGTAGAGGGATGACCATTGCAGTCCTGCATTCCCTAAGGATAAAGCCTGTCTGGAGACTGTGGCTGAATAGAGGTTCTAGTTGGCCTGACATGTCATGTATCAAACTATTTAGAAGGCATCCCTGGATGTTATCAGGGCCCATTTCTGTAGTGTGTTTAGCTCTGGAGAGGGCAGTGAGAACCTGATTACTAACAGTAGGTGGATAAGTGGTAGAGGGTATTTCCTGTGGAGTAACTAGACATCTTTGAGTCATATGGACTCTGTCTTCTACTTGTACCATAATGCTGTTGTGTAACACTTTTTAGTAAAGTTACTGTCCTCTACTCTTTTATCTTGGAGTTTGGTAACTACTTTAGCCATTTAAATGTTTCTATCAAGGCTTTTCTGTCTGCACTATAAGGTTGAGAGGTATGCCTTCAGTTCATAGGTTCATAGGTAGGTACTAGGCTCTCAGGCCTAGGGTAACTACTTTAGCCATTTAAATGTTTCTATCAAGGCTTTTCTGTCTGCACTATAAGGTTGAGAGGTATGCCTTCAGTTCATAGGTAGGTACTAGGCTATCAGGCCTAGGGCCTATACAAGCCTAGCCATAACAATTACATGGCTATTGCTTCCCACAAATATTTACATTCCTGGACGCCTGTCTAGCAGGACTACTGATGTGATCCCCAGGGTGAATTTCCTATCTCCCATCCAATCATCAAGGTTCCTCTTGAAGACATATATGGGCAGCCTATTCCAGAGTATCAGGAGTCTCTGGGTCAGGAAACTATTCCTCTGGCATGTTCTATTCATCGTGATGACAAGGTTAAGATCCCTGGAGCATGTGGCTCAGAGGGATTGGGATTAGCATGTCCAGCAACTCTGGATTTGACATGGCCTTGTATGTTAGGCAGAGATCGCCTATGAGTAGGCGATATGCGACAGAGTATAGCTGGAGTTTCTTTAGATGGTCAGCATAAGGCATCTGCTTTAGGCCTGTGATTCTTTTTGTGAGGTATTTCTGCGGCCTTTCTAGTTGTTGCAGATGTCTTGTGAGGTACATACCAAACAGGGCATTGTATTCTATAATGGGTCTAATGAGGGATGAGTACAGTGGGACAATGACCTCCTTTTTTCTAGATGAAAAGCCCTTAGTGATGAGGTGTGCCGCATAGAAGGATTTTCTAACTGTTGTGGCTATGTGGTTATCAAAGGTGAGACCACTGTCCACCTGTGTCCCTAGGTCTCTTATCACACTTTCAGTGTTTAGTGTACTGCCACCTATGTGTTAATTCACAGGTTTGTGGTTTTTCCCAAAGGGGACAACTATACATTTTTTTGACATTTAGCTTGAGCCCATGGCTCTGGCACCAGACATCTGTTTCTGTAAGGCCCTTTTGTAGTAAATCCGGATCATATGGGGATTCAATAATGGCTTCCAGCTTGTAGTCATCTGCGGACTTTGTAAGCCAGAGTCCCTTAGTGTTGGCCTGTACTTCAGAGAAGTAGATGCCAAACAAGAGTGGTCCCAGGACAGAACCCTGTGGTACAACACTTGTCACTTGTCTGGAGCTGGATTTGGAGTTGGCTACTTTTCCAGTGTGTGTTCTGTCAGTAAGCCAGTTTGCAACCCATCGAGTGATATAGGGTTTAATGCCCAGCTTTGTAAGTTTATCTATGATTCCAGAGTGGGGGATAGTGTCGAAAGCCTTGTCGAGGTCCAAGTAGGCTGTGTGAACCACCTTACCCTTGTTCACGGCTATGGAGACCGATTTGAAGAAGTAGATCAGGTTCAGGAGGCAAGATCGGCCCTTCACAAACCCAAACTTGGTGGGGTCCAGTGTTTGAAGGTTGCCAATATCTTTGTTTATAAGTTCCATGATAATACATTCCATGGCCTTACAGATTAGGCTCATCAGACTGATGGGATGGTAGTTCCTGGGATACAAAGTGGATTCCCCCTTGTGGAGTGGGATGACTGTAGCTGTGCGCCACTCTGTGGGCACGAAGCCTGAAGTGAGTTATAACTGAAATGTCATGGAATCACAAGAAAGTAACGACTTTTACTGCATGCATATTCTTATAGACTAGACAGACTATTTGTGCCTAATTATCACTAGCCAGTACAACTGTATACATACATAAGTAAGTAAAGAGACATACATATTCCATGTGAAATTTCAGTTTCATTTATTTTACATAATAAAGTAAACAAGCAAGCAAACACACAGCTTCCATGTGAATTCATAGTTTTATTTATTTGACATTTTCATAACTATCATATGTAGGCATAGACAGATATTTTCAATGTAGCAGGTCGAAAATGAAACAATCTAAATCGCAAGTGAAATCAAGTTTGATATTTTGTTGAAAAAAGAGAAACTGCTGATGAATCACTACACTGTAAAACATCTATAATACATGCTCACTAGTTCAAGGAACACAACTGTACATAAAACTAACAAACAATAGAGAGATACTTTTATATTTAACATAGCCACTCTATTAAACAGCTTATTTATATTTATACATTTTACATATGTACATACATGCACATATTTCAGGCATGAGCAAAAATGACATTCTTGCCTGCAAAGTTGTAGTTACAGTTTGACCTAATTTTCATTTTTTATATTCGTTCAACATTCATCTTGCTTGAATTCTGCTTCAGCATTTTGCCCAACTGTTTGACATTCCTTCTGAAAGTGGTATGATTCTTTATTCTGTTTACAATTTTTGGTTTATCTCTTGCACCATGGAGCACCGGTTGTAACTCAAAAGGGTCAGTCAGCCTCCCATTTGCATGGTTATCAATCTGCAATTAATAAGTACACAAACAATTAAACAAACAGCTGAATAAAGAAATAAGGGGAAAAATAAATGATTTCATACTGAAATTAAGTTTAATTCATGGTACCTTGGACAGTACAGTACACATCTGTTTGTTATTTTCATTACGTGCTTCTTCTTTCGGCCTTTTCCCGGTTAGGAGTTGCCACAGCGGATCACCTGTCCACTCATGATTGGCAGTGGAGTTTTACGGTGCCGAGTTGTCAGCCCGGTGCCCTACCTTCGACAGAAGGCACACACACACACACACACACACACACACACACACCTAGGGCAAATGTACAGTGTCCAATCTACCAACAGCATGTCTTTGAGATGTGGGAGAAAACCGGAGGAAACCCACGCAACCACAGGGAGGACATGCATACTCTGCACAGAAGGCACCCCAGCTGAGAATCGAACTAGAGAACCACTTGCTGTGAGGTGCCAATGCTAACCGCTGCACCACCATGGTACATGCTGAAGTAAACAATTAAATGTTTGTTTACAGGTACCTTGTTATGTGAGTATAGAGTTGGTACTCTTACAGGACATAAAACACAGTAGGGGGTATTCTAAAAGGAAAAATAGTGTATAAAGCTAAACTATGCAGTCAGTGTTGACATGCAGGGTATTTGCAATTCAGAGATATCTGTATCACAATCATGGTAGTATGATAATTGGTGTGGTCAGTAGTATATATTAATGACCATATAATGACATTCAAATGAGATGGCTTATAGAAATACATTCATCAATAAACTAATGTTTTTGTCTGCATGTATATTCTATATGCAGCATGCACATTGGTAAGTGTATATATATATATATATATATATATATATATATATATATATATATATATGTGTGTGTGTGTGTGTGTGTGTGTGTGTATATATATATATATATATATATATATATATATATATATATATATATATATATATATATATAAAATGTTAATAAGTTCATAGGTATGTACTAGGCATGCAGTTCAAAAGACCATTAATAAGCATAGCCAGCTAAGCCCAAGCACTGTTGAGTGAGTTAAGCTTCATGGTCAAGAAGCACCATGCTATATACCACAAAGAGAATTTATGATTTCCAGGCTATTCATTCAGAATATTAATGAATACAGACCATGTCTAGGATTGCTTGACATGCATAGGAAGTTGAGTCAATAAGTAAAGGATTCCTTGGGATAGAAATCTGTTATGCCAGCCATGTGCCATTTCTGTGTCTATAACAGATTACAGTCTTTGTTGTGGGTGTTCACAGTGGTGTGCATGTTGCATAGCTGTAAGAGGTCAAGCAGGGTAGAATGGGCCATGCACTGTATGGATGGACAGCAGTCTGTCTGCTGAAGAATGGCATACAGAGCAAGAACTGCACATATCAAACATGACATTTGAACCCTTGATTTAAGAATCACCATGAATAGCAGGCAACAGTAAGGATTGTGGAAGGGTGTACAACTCAAAAACTGTGTAGCATCAGTGTAAATAGGATAATTTTGCCTTTAACACACATTTTCCATGTTACACCTTTTGTACTACAATAGGTCACAGGTAATGTCGGCATGTTGCAGGAGGTAATACACACACACATACATACAAAGACAGGTGTTTCCATTCACATGGAAGAGCAGTAGCAAGGGACCAGGCGATCAAACATACATGCATGAAGCTCCAGTCAACAAAAGGTATTATTGGAAGGTGCAATATGTGTCTTACAGGTAACACCCAGGTTCTGCAAATAAAAGACAACAATGTTATGTGTGGTTCATAGGTAGGTACTAGGCTATTGGCCCTAGCGCCTATACAAGCCTAGCCAAAAAGGTACCCTGGCTTTCGCCACCCAAGAAAATTATTTTCCTGTGCCCCTGTCAAGCAGAAACACAGAAATTATCCCTGGTGTGAATTTCCTGTTACCCATAGAAGAGGTTATTTTTCAGTTATCTTTCATAAGCATTGTAATTCCATCTTTCTGATTTCTTGATGTTCTCCCACAAAGTCCTTGCCCACATTACATGAAAAGCTGCCGCTATGCTAAATGAGTGTTGAATCGAACTGAACGTGGGTATATGTCTGGGGTCCAAGCTTCATCACTCCACTGCTTTCTTCAGTACAGCCTCACCTGAAGCTGGGAAAACAGGGTACCTTTCTCATGGCAGAGAACTGCTCCTTCTTAATTGCCAGTCTATGATGAAACTGTGTGAGTGGACTTCTATGTTGTAGGCACAGTGTTTGGTAATGTTGTAGCCATTGTACTACATTGCATTCTGTGACCCCTGAGTCTGTGGCCCCTGAGTCTGGAGTCGGCCACTGGTTCTTCACCTCTTCATCAGTCATAGTTTTTTCCTATTTATCCTTAGAATATTCTTAGTTTGACCAGCTAAGTGCTCCACAATCCACATACGGCTGCTACAGGCTATGAAAAACAATCTGTTGTATTACTGATGGCATATAAATTTTTGAGTTTGTCTCATAAATCTCGCACTGCCTCCCCATGACCTTGTGCAGCCAGCTGATAGCTTGCCAGGTGTAATGCTGTGTTCAACTTGTTTTAATCAGCGTCTAACAGTAGCAGGGTGTGTGCCCTATATTGTTTTACTGCTATGAGCCATACAACTAGATAATCTTGCACCTTTCTAGTGTCTCTAAACTGCTGCAGTGCCAGTTTGTAAGCCACCTAATAATTTCTTATCTGTTATTGTCATACGTGCATTGATATTGTGAACGAATTTGTACCCACGTGGGTACTGGTGCTGTTTCCAATGTCACTCTGTTGATTTGAGCCCACTGGGAAAGCAACATAGTGTAAAATGTGTAGTTATTCTTCACTGCACACTTTTTGCTGATTGCTCCCTGCCTGAACTATACTTACGTTGTCTGATTTTGAGTTGGGAGTACCTTGCTTGCCTTCTGTTTGTATATCCAGGAAGAACTACAACTATGTAATGGCAAATTTATGTTTACATATAATTACTCTTGGCCACTTGCAGCTGAGCTTGCTTCCTCTTAAGTACCTCCCCCCACCAAATTCTCATGGACATGGCAACAGTTATCCTGAAAAAAAAATGCAGTGGAGTTTGAGTGTGTGCTAACTCAAGTAAGAATATCATCTCTAAAAATTTAGATGACTGAAAGCAAGAATACTCTTGTTACTTGACAGGTTCATAGGTGGTTACTAGGCTACTGACCCAAAGGTTTATATAACCCTAGCCATGTGTACTCAATATAATACTAGAGAAACCCAATATAAAGGATCTAGCCTAAACTCAAAATCTTAGTTAGCAATGGCTGTCCATATCTAGGAGGGTCTTAGGTGAAATCCCCGGCAAGGAATTTATGGTATCCCATCCAGGCTACAGTTAAACAGTGGCATAGATGGGCTCTGTTTGATGTGAATTGGTATCTTATTCCTGAGGTGTGACAACCTCTGAGAGACATATCTGTCTCTCCAGCAGGTCCTATTTATGTCGCAGGCCAGGTTAAGGTTCCTGGGACAAGTGACCCATATCCCATTTGTCTTGTGGATGTGCAGCATTTCTATTAGGTGTGGGTATGAGACTGCTGTGTAGGCCAGACACAGATCTCCTCTAAGTAGTCTGTATACTACTGAGTACAGTGACAGTGACTTCAGTCTGTCAATGTATGAAGTAGTGGAGACCATGTAATTTTCTTAGACACCTCTGAGGTCTCTCAAGTGGCTGCAGGTACCAGGTAAGGTACATACAAAGAGAGCATTGTACTAAAGTATTGGCCTGATGAGGGGTGAGTACAAGGAGTTATGACCTGTTTCACTCTTGAGGCAATGCCTTTGCTAATGAGGTGAGCAACATAGAATGCCTTCCTTACCACAGTAGACACACTGTGGTCAAAATTTAGGCTACAGTCAACTTGTTTTCCCAATTCTCTCACCACTGAGTTGTTAATGTAGGGTAGGGTATTATTATTTATATGATAGTCTGCAGGGATATGTTTTTTACAAAATGGAATGATAATGCATTTTTTAGCACTGGGTTTGAGTCGACAGCTTTGGCAACAATCATTCATTTGTATAAATCCCTTGAAGTATATTGACATTGTTTAGGGATTAAATAATTTCATCTAATTTGCAGTCATCAGCAAACTTACTCAGTCACAGCCGGTCTATTTTGGCATGACCTTCTGAGAAGTATATTCCAAACAATAGGGGCCCAGTGCTGAACCCTGTGGAACTACACTGCTGGCAGGTCTGCTTGTCAAGGTAAAGTCCCCAACTTTGAGTATGATCTGAAGGAGAGCCAATTAGCAACCCACCTGTAAAGGGGGGGGGGGGGGGGGGGGGGGGGGGGGGGGGGGGGTGGGGGGGGGGGGGGGGGGGGGGGGGGGGGGGGGGGGGGGGGGGGGGGGGGGGGGGGGGGGGGGGGGGGGGGGGGGGGGGGGGGGGGGGGGGGGGGGGGGGGGGGGGGGGGGGGGGGGGGGGGGGGGGGGGGGGGGGGGGGGGGGGGGGGGGGGGGGGGGGGGGGGGGGGGGGGGGGGGGGGGGGGGGGGGGGGGGGGGGGGGGGGGGGGGGGGGGGGGGGGGGGGGGGGGGGGGGGGGGGGAAAAAAAAAAAAAAAAAAAAAAAAAAAAAAAAAAAAAAAAAAAAAAAAAAAAAAAAAAAAAAAAAAAAAAAAAAAAAAAAAAAAAAAAAAAAAAAAAAAAAAAAAAAAAAAAAAAAAAAAAAAAAAAAAAAAAAAAAAAAAAAAAAAAAAAAAAAAAAAAAAAAAAAAAAAAAAAAAAAAAAAAAAAAAAAAAAAAAAAAAAAAAAAAAAAAAAAAAAAAAAAAAAAAAAAAAAAAAAAAAAAAAAAAAAAAAAAAAAAAAAAAAAAAAAAAAAAAAAAAAAAAAAAAAAAAAAAAAAAAAAAAAAAAAAAAAAAAAAAAAAAAAAAAAAAAAAAAAAAAAAAAAAAAAAAAAAAAAAAAAAAAAAAAAAAAAAAAAAAAAAAAAAAAAAAAAAAAAAAAAAAAAAAAAAAAAAAAAAAAAAAAAAAAAAAAAAAAAAAAAAAAAAAAAAAAAAAAAAACAACTAAACCAAACAAAAAAAATAAAAAAAAAAAAAAAAAAAAAAGTTAAAAAAAAAAAAAAAAAAAAAAAAAAACTTTTTAAATGTTTTAAGAAAAATGTCTTTTGCATCTTTAGGATCTGAACATACAAATCTTTTGTCATTAGCTGTGAAAGACAAGGTATTTAGGACATTTGCAACTCAGTGGGTTTGTTTCCAAGAATCCAAATGCTCAAAGCAATGCTGTCTGGAACTGAAGGGAAACTAGTGTATAAGTACATGCACTAATAAGCAACACTATTGCTGAACATATGAAAAATAATTATCTGTAAACGAAAAAAGAAAGCATGTTGCAACAAGCATGAAAATAAATACAATTGCCCAGGCTGGGATAATCATTCCACTAAGTTTTACCAAAACAAGCGCATACTAAAGATGTAACTTCAGTGCTGCAAAGAATGCAGATTTGAGTGTAACTAGATCAACTAATCTAATGGCCTGTGGGTGGGGGAGGGGAAATACAAAAGAACATACAGTAAAGTCTTAGCATTTCCTAATAACAACCAAACCACACTGAAGTTTGTGACATCTATCCTGCAGTATGCTAACAACATTCTCTGAAAATCCTGTCTCTGTATAAATATGACTTACATTGCACTAAAAGATAAACAAAGTACTCTAGCAAGTAACTGATTTTAGAAACAAAATAATGCCCCTTTAAAAGTATTACATTACTGCTGTGTTTTCTATAGTAGTAGCAGCAGCAGTAGTTATGTCATTAAATGCCTGAAAGGCTACTTTTCCCAATGGATAAATGCACAGAGTAAACTAATGAATGGGTGACACTGAGACTGTTGTCAGTAGAACTGCAATTTGAGATGGAATTTGGCTAACACCTTTGAAGTTTCCTGCAGGCAGTCTTCCCCCAACCCCCTCAGCCAAAAGTGAGCATGCTCAGCAATGCAAACCTGAAATGTAAACAAAGGCTGAATCAAAACAAAAAATCCCTGGGATTGTCCCTTTAAGCTAATATAATTATGTCACACCAGAATTACAAATCATGTAACACAAATACTGTCAGATTAAAGAAAAGAAAAGATCAAACCTTATTGTAGTTCTTTAACAGTAGAATATTAAGATACAGTGTCAGGAAGCTTTTTAAATGTTTTAAGAAAAATGTCTTTTGCATCTTTAGGATCTGAACATACAAATCTTTTGTCATTAGCTGTGAAAGACAAGGTATTAGGATATGCCATTCGAAATCTAATCCCTCTTTTTATCAAGTCAGCACAATAGGTGGCTAGTTTTTGTCTATTTAATTTGATCTGTGCAGGAAGATCTTGGGAAAATGATAGTTTGTGAGACTTCCATATGAATTGTTTCTTTGTTTTAGCAGTTTCTAGGATCTGGAAAGTGTCTTGAAAGTTTAGTAACTTAGTATAAATTAACATTGGTGTGGAAGAATCTTGCTTTGTACGCAGTGCTCTGTGTGCTCTCTCTACAATTATAGATTTTGAAGAAGCTTCACAATTTAACAGTGTTTCAAAGATATTTTTAGTCACAGATAACAAGTTTTTATTGTCATAAGATTCAGGTAAACCACGAATAATGATGTTATTTCTTCAACTCCTGGCTTCCAGATCCAATATTTTAGCTTGTAAATCTGAAACAGTTTTATCTCTAGATTTAAAGTCACTTTCCAATAAGTCTGTTTTAACCTCCAAAGCTAAGATTTTATTTTCAATAGTAACAATACTATCGTTTATTTGCTTTAAAGATTTACTAAAGTCTGCAAACTGTTCTGAAAAGTTTTGTATAGCACTTTGGATTGGTTTTAATGCTATTTTAGTTCTTCTAAAAGGAAATTTGAGCCATTTAAATCTTTATTACTTACATTAAAAGTTTCTGTAGGTTGTCTAGATGATTTCAGTCTTTTTGAACCTGAATATTTTTCAGGAGAGAGCATTGAAGTATATTTGGCCTTTGTAGGCTGAGTCTCCATGGAGTCAGATTTTGTAGCCATGCCCAGAAATGGAATGCAGTCAACAGGATACCAGGAACCAGGAACAGACTGGAGCAGTAGGAGTCCCAGCAGCAGAGAGACCAAGAATGTTCTGAGGTAAAATAAATCCCAGGATAATAAATCCAGAAGAAAAAATAATCCAAATGCGTAAAAAAAGATTTATAAAATCTTTTAGTATAAAAATTTGAGGAAAAAGGTTGATGTAAAGTTGTAAAAAAAAACAAAAGTTAAATAGCTGTGAGGAGCTCAGAGAGTAAGGACTAGACTAGTCGGCGGCCATCTTGGAATCATTTATTGTAACAAATGTTATCTTTCCTTTTATCTTCTTTAAACATACATTGAGTAAAATGTATGTGTCAGAAAAGGCTATCCCAACTTCACTGCTGCTGCTCAATTAAGACTGCTGTTTAACTGTCAGCCTGAACTCTATCAGAGGAGTTAGCAGTGTATTGGGCATTACCCATACCCTTCAGTTTAGGCCATGCAGTCCAGATTCCCACTCTTTCACCAATGCATCCACTGATGACCATATTCTGCAAGCAAACCACTACATCAGCTCCAGTTTTAATGAGGAATGCCTGAAAATTGTAAGTCAAACTTATGTAAATGAGGTCTTTTGATACCTGTTTGCAATTCACAGGAGCATTTATATGTGCCTCTGTGCCATGTACACATGCCTTATTAAAAGACAAAGTCACACATTTTCTATTTACTTTGCAATCAGCAAAAATGCTTGCTGTAGTTGGCAGCCTGGCAATTTTTGTTGTGAGCTGCTTGTCTTGGCTCTGCCAAAACTATACATACCCAGCAGCACTCGCCAGGAAAAAGGTGCAAATAGAGGCTAATTTTGACTTTGCAGATTCAGCCCGAACTCTAACAGATGCATTTGCAGTGTACTGGGCATTACCCATAGCCTTCAGTTTAGGCCATGCAAACCAGATTACCTACTGTCTCACCAAGGCAGCCACTGGTGGCTATATTCTGTAAACAAGCCATTACATCAGCTCCTGTTTTCCTATTTTTTTTTAATCCCCTACAGAAGCATTCTGTTCTTATTAATATTTATTATTATTATTTATTTATTTTACATTTGTTGACCAGGATGGTCCAACTGAGCTGAATAGCCCTTTTTCAGTGGAGGCCTGGGGAGAAAAGCTCCACAAATATTTGTATAAAAGCTTCCTTATGTAAATTTTATGTTATTATGTAAAGTAGTTATTTATACTATGCAGTTAGAGATACTTTAAATGCAAGATAGAGTTTAATCAATGACTGTTGTATATGAAAATATCATAATTAGAAAGTTATTTTTCTTAGTTGCAATATATCCAAGCTTTACATTGTAATAACATATGAAAGGCTGTAAGGAAGTAAGTTAAAGTCAAGGAGGTATTCATGAGCATTGCTCTGAGGCACAGCAGGATTTTGTACAGGCTGCAATAAAGCACATCAGTGTAATGCACAGTGGTACAATGCACTTAGGTGATTCCAGTTTAGTTAGCTTCTGAAACACTTATGCAAATGAAACAGTAATGAGGTGTAAATGAGGAATGCCTGAAATTTGTGATACAAACTTACGTAAATGAGATCTTTTCCCAACTGTTTGCAATTTACAGTAGCTTTTGTATGTGCCTTTATACTATGTACACATGCTTTATTAAAAGATGAAGTCACTCCTTTTCTATTTACTTAGCAATCAGCAAAGATACTTGCTGTAGCTGCCAGTCTGGCCATTTTTTTTGTTCTGAGCTGCTTGCCTTGACCTTGCCAAAACTATATGCACCCAGCAGTACTCGCCAGCTGAAAAGTGCAGATAGAGGCAAAGAGTGACTCATTTTAACTTTGCTGACTGAGAAATGCAACTGACTGCCCAAATGCAATTACTAGAAAATGGAAAATAAAATCTACACCAACAATAACAGAAGTCTTGAATATTATAGAGGAGAAAAAAGAAGAGGTGGGATTTTTTGACAAAAAGGAAGAAGTAATTTTTATAGAAATAAATGGTATCTGTATGAACAATAAATGCAGAATAATTTTCAGGAGGGTTAAGGGAATGTGGGATTTGAGCAATTTAAGTAATGTTATAGTGGATGAAAATTGCTAAAAAATGTATACTGCATGATGCTGGTAATCATAGTCATTATTAATGCATTTCTTTTATACTAATACAAATTAATGTTGCAATTTAAAGTGTGCTGATTTAATAAGAATATTTTAAAAGTAATGAATTCTGAGCAGTTTTTCCAGCATAGCTAACCCAAAATGACAGCATTTCTTATATGTGAGACATAGTTCTGCGTCAGTGTAAAAGAAGTGAAATCTGAAACATCAGGATTAAATCTTTTACTGTGTATTGCATGTGTGTAAAGTTCAAAGGATAGCAGTGGTATCAGTGCAGACTGTGACAGTTCTACAGTCTTTTTATAAGGTAAAAAGCATTACAAAGCTATGGATACAAAAATGACTAATCATACTTAAGTCACTAGTATCTTTAGCAGATTTATTTGGGTCATTGGGCATGGTATTTTTATACACTTCTATAAGTATGCCATATAATGCATCATAGACTTCATCTGTAGTATCTATGAAAGATCTTTATTCAAGACTAAGTCTGAATTACTGTTAGATAAAGATGATGAAATTGTGACTCATTAAATACAGAGCCTGGGATTTGCAAAGGGCTACTGCCAGCGGTTGAGCCTAACATGAGTGAAAAACACTGGTGGAAGCCTTTTCTGATTCAGAGTGGGAGACCCATGGCAGTAAATTTATACACACAGTAGAATCACTGCTGTTGCCTATCTCCATAGCCATGCTACTTGCTAATGAGGATTTCTGGGAGACCAGCCTCTGGTAATTAGCCATGTACTCTACACCAAACGTGCAAACAGGAAAGGAACTTACATAGCTGAGCAAGTCAGAGATTCACTCAACTGTGTACAGCCAGTTTTGTTAATTAACACAGTCAAAATGCTGTTTTCTGTATATTATATCCAAATGGAGAGATTCGCCTCACAGTTAGACGTTGCACGTTCGATTCTCAGTTAGAGCATCTTCTGTGTGGCGACATGCGTGAATGGGCGCTCCTTCATTGAAGGTTGTGCATTAGGCCCGGCAAGCCGGCATGTAAAAATCTACTGCCAATCATTAGTGGGCCGGAGTTCCGCTATGGCGACCCCTAACCAGGAAAAGCCGAAAGACACAACAACATCCAAATGGAGAGATGGTCTTCATTGCAGGTACGTGTTGGAGAGTTTAGTGGAGAAGTAGTGGTGCATCTGTGTGTGTGTGTGGTAGTGTTTGTATGAGTATCTCCAAGGGTATGAATGGTCTCAGGTCACTGGGTATATATCTGCCTGGGTGGTCACACTAAGGAAGGGTAAATTAGAGAATTGGTAGAGTAGATATATGTGTGTGTGTGTGTGTGTGTGTGTGTGTGTGTGTGTGTGTGTGTGTGTGTGTGTGTGTGTGTGTGAATATGGCAGTGTTTAGTATGTACAAAGAAAGCCCATGTGCATGTGTGTATGTGGGGATATCTGTGTCTCCATGTGAGTGAATGGTAGAAGTGAAAGGACAATGTTAGCTCACATTTGAGACTCAAATGCAAGACCAGCAGTATACTGTCTTGGTGTCACTGCTGCTGGACCAGCAAGAGACTCTGGATGGAGAGACAATGAGTTTTACCTTAACAGTATTATCCTTTCAGCTAGGAAACCCTCAGCACAGTGATTAAGGTCAAATTTAAAATTTACATAAATAACAAAGAAAGCCTTCTGCTAATGCACTGTTAGAATCACAGAAGTTACAGAGGAAGGAAGGAATGGATCACCAGCATAGTTCCCAACTTCTTTGTTCAAGACTCAGGGATGAGCCAAAAATATAATAGAGAAACAAAGCGCCAAAATTGAGGAAAGTTTTTAAATATTTCACTAATTCGCTTAAAATGTTAACAGAACAACACATTTTGCATCATGATGCATTTTCTGAACAATAAGAAATATGAAATTATAATGCCTGGCATTACTTACTGATTATAATCACACCCTCCCCGCACTAATACCTTCTGCTACTCACTTACTCCAACTTTCACTGTAAACTCTAACTTTTCTTTTTCTCTCTCTGCCACATTCTAACTCTTTTTATTACTACTTTCCTTTTCTCCCTCACTATTATTACATTCCAGCCCATTCCAACCCACTAATTCTAAGTCCCCACTACTTACCTTCTGCTAATTAACACTTCACTGATAGGTTTCTGATCCTCTTCTGACTCCCTTAGTTCTTCCCGCTCCGTTCGCCCTGCGGGCTCACTCCGCTCCCCTACCCTGCCCCCAGATTCCACCCACCCCCAGCAGCTCTAGCTTTATCCATACATTAACCACACCCCCTCAGATCATAATCCAGTCACCCTCCACTACTCTAGACACACCCATTACCCTTCCCACCTGATCTACCTCATTCACCTCTAATAGACACCACCCATCTTAGTCCATCTATTCTCTAATTCTCCAGTATACACACTCCTTCAACTACTAACACTATCTTTACTTACTTCCCTTAAATACACCACCTAGCCTCAAATAACTTTTTTCCACCTCAACTTCCACCCCCATAACACATCCCCCACTGCACTTTACAACTCTCACATTTCTCCTCTACCTAATCTCTAAATCCTTACATTTTGTTTTACCATCTCCAAACAGAATTCACCAACTACTTAACAACTAAAGTTACCTCCTTTCCAACATGCCTCTACAACCCACATTCTTCCCCATCTCACTCACTCTACTCTTTACCTTAACCCACCTCTACCACCTTACACAGCCTACTTCTTCCAACCATTCCCAATCCTACCATGTAACTAACCATTTTAGTACCATACTACCTCACTCAAACATCCCAATTTCCCCCCATCTATACCCCTTAAATAACCTTGTACTTTTCCAATTTAAACTTATAACCACTCGGAAATACCCTTTACATATAACAGTTTTTAAATCCTACAAAAGCACAATACAACCTGACCTTTTCTCTAAACTGTCTTACTACTTCTCCAACCTAACCCTATCTCCCATTAGCAATCTATTATCAGGTGATATCCATCCTAACCCAGGCCCCTCCTCCTCAACAATTAAGGACAAATCCATAATACTCACTGCCTTAAACTCTCAGAGTATAGTGAACAAAGTCCCAAACCTCCACGCTTGGCTAACACATCATAAACCAGACATCTTATCCATCTCAGAAACATGGTTAAAGCCCCATATAACAGACTCAGAAATACTCCCACCAAACTATTCTGTCATCAGAAAAGACAGGCCCCATAAAAAAGGTGGAGGAGTAGCTGTTCTCTACTCAACCTTCCTGTCAGTTACCCCCTACAACAAACCCACTCCCCAATTTAAAAACACAGAACTACTCATAACACTACTTCAAGTTAACAAACACAAACACATAAGTATAGTTTCACTCTACATCCCCCCAGGAGATAATGTATCCACACTGGAAGACATCCTCTCCTGGCTTACCAACAACATTAGTAACGAGACTGTAATCTTAGGTGATATGAATATTAACTGGATCTCCATTCAGTCTCCCACAAACCCACTTAACATCAACCTACATGGATTCTCACAACTAATCACCTCTATCACACACCCATCAAAACATCTCTCCACTGGCAGTATCCTGGACTGGATCTTAGTCTCTCATCCCCACTATTTCTCAGACAGTGGAACTCTTCCCGACCCCCTTGGTGACCACATACCTATCTTCACTCACCGACTCCCCTTAATCCAACATCATACCCATAACTATATTACAACACATAATCATAAAAATTTTAATCCATTAACCTTTACTAACTCCTAAAAACAATAAACTGGAATTGTCTAAAAACACTACCCTTAGATAACGCTGTCGCTCACTTCAACACCACATTCCTAAAACTACTAGATGTCCATGCTCCTCTAAGAACAAAAAGAATAAAAACTGAAACTGCCCAATGGCTCACCAAAAACACACTAGCTACCATGCAGAAAAGAGACAGAGTCTGGGCAAAATACCAGAAAAATAAGACCCCCCTCATCCATAATGAATATAAAACTCTTAGAAACAGAGTAAAAAAACTTATCATCTCTGACCGTCAAAATTACTTCTCCTTACTTCAAAACAACAACAAAACAAATCCTCAAAAATTCTGGAAAAGTATCTCCACTCTACTTCATCCCAGTAAAACAGTCACCGCAACCCCTGACCCTAATGCCACTGATATAGACTTAGCTACTCAATTCAATTCTTTCTTCATTGAATCTATTTCTAAATTAACTTCCTCCTTCTCCAACAACACACACTCCAACTCACCTCCATCCTACTCCTACTACACTCAACCCAACACTATATCCAATGCCACACTCATATCTACTAACTCTTTACTATCCACCTCATCTCCTACTCTCACTCCCTCCACATCTTCTCCACCCCCTCAAATATCCACCTGTTCTCCTACTCTCTCTTCCCCCTCCTTTTCAACCCCTACTTCTCCCTCTGCACCCCCCCCATTTTCCCTCAAACCTATACCCACATCCACCATACAAAAACTCCTTCAGAAACTAAAACCATGCACCAATGCTCCTGATGACATTCCTTCTTACTTTCTCAGCTCAGCAGCTGAAGCAATTGCCTACCCCATTAGCATACTAATCAATCGATCAATTCAAGAAGACATAGTTCCCCAAATCTGGAAAAAGGCCTTCATCATACCTTTACATAAAGGTGGCAATAACAACAATGTTTCAAACTTCCACCCCATAGCTATCCTATCTCCCATCTCTAAACTCCTGGAAAAGTGCATTCAACTTCAACTCCTACCATATCTCATAGATAATAACCTACTTTCTCCTACACAACATGGATTCAGACCAAATCACAGCACTATGACAGCACTCCTCTCCTTCCTTGAAACTGTAAACAAAGCCAGGGACTCTGGCCTTACTGTCTCTACCCTTCTACTTGACCTCTCTAAGGCCTTTGACACTATATCACATAGTCTGCTTCTAACCAAACTCTCCAAACTTAACCTATCTTCCTCTACTTTGAACTGGTTCTCTAGCTACTTAACTAATAGATATCAAGCAGTAAAATGGAAAAAGGCAACCTTCTCATTTCTTAACACCCCAACGGGTGTCCCCCAAGGATCCATATTAGGTCCCCTCCTCTTCAATATATTTATAAATTATTTCCACAAAGATATCCCTCTCTCTAATATCATCCAATATGCAGATGATTCAACCATTATCTGCGCTGCCTCAACTATCCCTACTCTCATAAAGCTAACTCAAGATGCCTTTTCAACCATTGAAAAATGGATGAGAACAAATCACCTAGCACTCAACACCTCTAAAACCAAATTAATGATATTCACCCCTACTAAACTCAACTCTCTCAATACAAACAACTTCTCTATTACTAGTGAGAATAACATTCCACTAGAACTAGTCACAGAGACCAAACTACTTGGAGTCCAAATTGATAACCAACTAAAATCCAACTCCCATCTACAACAAAACATAAAAAAAACCATCAAAAACTAGGGATGCTCTATCGACAAAAGCTCTACCTTACAACTGCTACTAAAATCACTCTCTCTACTTCCTTTCTTATTCCCTCCCTTCTCTATGAAGCTCCACTACTAACTAACCTACAAATCTCCCTGAAAACACAAATTTCCTCCTGCTACAATAAAATCGCCAAGTTTGCTACCAACCAAAAGTCTTCCTTCCACCACTGCTCCTCTCTCCAACAACTAAAGTGGCTAGAACTACCCAATAATCTTACCTACACACAACTATCCCTTGCACATAAACTAATTTTCAAACCCTCCCTCTGTCCCTCCCTCTCTTCTGTCTTTAAAATGCACATACCTCATAGAATTTTAAGGTCCAACAAAAAAAATCTACTAGAAGTGTACAAACCAACCCGTCCCCCAGGCAAACATCTTCTTGCACATGGCTTAGCACGTCTCTGGAACTCTCTACCTCCATCTATCCGTACTACCTCTAACCATTTCATGTTCAAAAAATCTCTTCATTCACATCTACTTTCCCAGTGGGAATGCTCTTGCTCCCACCCTACTTAACTACATTGAACATCCTCTTTTCCTCCTAGTCCTGCTTACACCCTTGATTTCTCCCCCTCATTATACATACCTCTTACATTCCTACTATAACCATAGAATGTGTAAGAATTCTCTACACTCTTCCTCTCATATGGAAAACTCTCTTTATGAAATAATTTTAGTAGAATTTTAAATTAGAAATTTGATTTTATGTATAATCCTTTTTAGTTTTAACACTGTATAAATTAATTGTAATCATCGTACATTGTACTTAAACTTGTCTACTTGAAAGTTTATAATGTCTAAGCATGTATAATACCTACTGTAATCTATATTTTTCTGGAGCTTTTCTCCCCAGGACTCCATTGAAAACGGGTTCTTTTTGGCCCAATGGACTATCCTGGTAAACCAATTGCAAATAAAATAAATAATAAATAAATAATCCTCAGTGATTTATCTAAAAAAGGACAAGGCAAAGTTAAAAGGCAAAATCAAGGAAATTCTGTAAAATCAGAGATGGTTGAAAGATGTGTGTGTGTGTGTGTGTGTGTGTGTGTGTGTGTGTGTGTGTGTGTGTGTGTGTGTGTGTGTCCATGTGAATAATCGAATATGTATTTAATGTTTATTACAGTACTAATAGCATTGCTAGGAGACCTTAAAGCCTGAGGAATCAGAGGTTGTCTGATGGGTTTGAATAATAAGATAAAAAGCAAAAGCTGATATGCTAGGGTTTCCCAAGTTAGGATTGTTTATACAGGGCAGGTGCAGGGGTACAAGATGATGTTGAAGGAGATGTTGTTGACAGAAGGGGGTATAACAGAGACAGGGAAAGATTGACATTTTGGATACAAGCATTAATAGTAAATGAAAAAGCTACACATAATATTATGTAGGTATGTAAAATAGTGGCTTAGGATAAAGGAATGGAGAGTAGAGATTCTACCAATAGAGATGGTATTCCAGCAAAGAAATGGAAGTCAGGAGATGGGCACAACAAATTAGAGAATGTCAGTTAAGAAACCAAGGTAATGGGAGCAACTAGTATATGATAAGAAATTGAAAGAAAGGGATGAAACTAAACAGTTGTTTAACTTTTAAGAGAAGGACACTCCCATTAAAAAAACAATTAGTGACGTTTTTATAGAAGCATTAAAGTGAATAATAATTAGAAGGGTATATAGACTTTTGCACAAAAAATATAAAAAGTAGTCTGAAAAAATAAGAAGAGACTAGGAGACTATGACAGGCATATGAATTACTAAGGATTAGTGGCTGGATATTGGTAAGTCACCCAAGTACACAGCAAAATCAAGATGATTTATTTTGTGTGGAAATATCTGCAAATACATTTTTATACAAGTCACCTCCACAAAATTTTTCCAAATATAGAGAATAGGTGTTACAGACGCATTATGGAGTTAAGAAGGAAATGGGAGCAAAACTTCTGGAGTATAAAGAATTATTTCTTATAAAGGGATGATCCAGGATGTTCTGAGGCATGTTTGGGGTGAATATGTAGCAGTGACTAGAGAAATTACATTTTCGAACTAAGTAATGAGTAACTGTGATATTTAGATTACAAGACAGTGGATAACTAGTGTTAAATCAAATTTGGAAGGCATGTTAAACATAGTAAAGGAAATATGACTCAGAAGTTGAATTTTTAAAACTGAAAGTAATTTCCAAAGAACCAAAAGGGCCATATGGGATCAGTATTTGTCTGCACGGACCAGGGAAGGAGAATAATGAAGTCTACACATGTAAACAACTATAATATGATACTGAAATAATAAAAACATAGGGTGGCTATATAAATTATATACTAGCATTGAAATGTTAATATTTTTATTAGACTGAACCCATTTATGCCATCCATAAAAACAACAAAGTGAATGCCTTAGCCAGACACGCTGTTAATAATGATATGGAACATGCTTTTAAATTTCTAGTTATAGGAAGAACATATGAGAGTATGGGGGGGACCTACGGAACATCACTGAAGATCTTGAAGCTAAATGGATAGTAAGATTAAGGGCTGATAGAGGCCATGGATTAAATGAACATATACCCCTGCATCCTAAGTTAAAGTCTAGGCAACTTTTAGGTAAGATGTGCTGTGAATTGTTCTTATGATAAATAACTGACTTCTTGTTATAGGCTTGTATGTGTTTTGGAGAACATAAATGGAAAATATAAACACGTGCAGATATATTCTTTGCTTGTGATTGTAAAATGAAATGCCCTAAGTTAAAGTCTAGGCAGCTTTTTAGGTAAGATGTGCTGTGGAATTGTTTGCATGATAAATTACTGACTTCTTGTTACAGGCTTGTATTTGTTTTGGAGAACATCCGTGGAAAATGTAAATATGTGCAGATATATTCTGTGCTTGTGATTGCAAACTGAAATGTTATGGAAATTTGAATTACACTTTAGATACTTTATAAATAGGCTTTTAGATGTGTATACATACACATTCAGATATTTAGTTAAGTCAATGGCATGCACCTTGTAGAATGTTACTTTAAATTGAAAGTGCTTGTTCACACTAGAACAATGTATTGGTTGGTTTTAATCATGTGTCTGAAGAGGATATTTAAACCAAGAGCTGTTTTTAAAATGTATTAGACATCTGAAGACGTGGGGTTACCCACAAAAGCGCTTGTGTCGAATAAAGATTTTTATACTGGATTCTACAACCGTCTCCAAGTCCTGGTGTTTTGCTTTTTATTCTGGATCTGTTTTGTGTAGGACAAGTGAGTTCTAAAGCTTTGGTGGCAGTCTTTTGTGTTTTTGCCTAATATTTTTTATTACTGTACCCAAGTTCAAGTAACAATTTGTTAAACATCACCAAAGTTGTTTGAAAAAAAAAAAAAAGATAATAGCAAAAGTTTGGGATACTAGGGGTAGAACATGAATGACATGAAGGTGAATGATGAAAATGAGAAACGAGAGAGGATGAGAGAAGTAAACACGGAAAAGTGCTGATTGTGAGTATGGTGATTTGATTTTTGGCCACGAGTGATGGATGGTGAAGTGGAAAAAAAATGAAATAGAAGAAATGTGTCCTCGCTTTATAAGAGATCATAATGTGTTAATGAAAAATTGATTTACAGTGTTTATCGCATTCATGTCTAAGGTACCAAATATATTTAAAGAAATAGTAATTATAAGCTATTAGTGTTGCATTTTCTCCTTCTGGAATGCTGATGGGTGAAAATAATAACATCAAGCAGGAGCCAGGATGGATTGCAAAGTAAATAGATGTAGTGAAGTTTGAAAGAGTAGATACAGAACATAAGAAGGATGACTAGCTGACTTTAAGGTGGAACTGTATTAACATTAAATAATCTAGTTTGAAGAATGTATGCGGTGGAACAATGATGAGAATGAAAGACAAAGTGAATGTCAGATAAAGAAGTCAAAAGACTGGAAAAAGCGACAGTTAAAGAGGAAGATCATTGAGGGAGAGCATGAAAGAAGTATACAGCACATAAGAAATAAAAGTAAAACATGTCTGTTAAGCTGTCTAGTTATTTGAAGGAAGTTGGACTAAAGCATCATGAATGATTAAGTGAAAGATTAAAACAGCAAACAGATGACTAGCTTGCTATGCATTTAAAAGGAAAATTAAAGAGTGTATATGAAGGATATTAGTAAGAAAGGAGATATCCAGTTTTCATTTTTCTTTGCATAGACAGGGAAAATGGATAACATAAGTAAGAGTGTGTAACATAGAATGAAGATATTTTAAAGCAGTTTGGAATGCTTTGAATGGGAAAATGTGAACTTGTCCTGTCAACAGTACTGCACCTCTGAAATAGAGATGCTGTTACAGAACTTGAGTCCTATACTAGCAAATATGTAAAAGTTTTGAATGGAACTCAAAAGAATGTTGAATGCTTTGGTATATATATATATATAAATTTATTTTTTCCCTTTTCTATGACAGCAATAAAAGTATTCATTATTATCATGTGCTGTAACACTCCCCCACCCTGGATAAGCAAATAAGTATTACAACTTGTTGGGAAAAGGTATGTATTTTACTGGCTCTGTGAATATCACAGAGTTCTGAATCTTTTAAAGCAAATGCTGTCTTATGAAACTGACCATATTTACCAAACTTCCACTAAGGCTGTTTGGAAAGAATTTGTAAGATGCTATATTCTACATCTAATTTGTCTTCATATTTTAATTGTAGTTACTATGCATCCTATTCTTCTTTTGAATCAGCTGTTACTGGGGTATGGTTAGGTGGTAGCCTTAATCTGAAGATCAGTTGTATCATTAGAATATGGTTAATAATACTAGCATGCCTGTTCATAGGATCATAGGAAGTTACTAGGCTATAGGCCTTGAGGCCCTTATAAGCCTAGCCAAGAGTTTAACCCATGTTTAGACAAATCAGCACCCGATGCCCCTAAACAGCAGGGACACGGGTTGAATCCCAGGGGTATATTTTCTGTTTCCCATCCAGTTATCCACGTTGCACTTAAAAGGGGGTAAACATGTACTCTGCTTGATGTGGAGAGGGAGTCTATTCCATAGATGGGGAGTCTCTGGGATACAAATCTGTCCCACCAACAAGTCTTGTTGATGTCACAGACCAGGTTGAGGCCAAGCATGCAGGTTACTCGAGTGGAGCTTGATTGCGGATATGCAGCAGTCAAATCAACGTGGGGTCCGTGATTTCCTTGTAAGCCAGACAGAGGTCACCTCTGAGGAGTCTGTATGAAACTGAGTAGAGGGATAGGGCTTTTAGCCTATCTGTGTATGGTGGATGTTTGAGGCCCTGGATTCTCCTGGTGAGGAATCTCTGTGGTTGCTCCAGCTGCTGCATGTGCTTTGTGAGGTACATGCCGAAAGGGGCATTGTGCTCCATAATGGGCCTTATAAGGGAACAATATAGGGATGTTATGACCTCCTTGTCCCTGGATGAGATACCTTACTTATGAGGTGGGCCATGTAGAAGTCTTTCCATACAGCAGAAGCAACATGGTGGTCAAAAGTCAGGTTGCTGTCAACCTGGGTGCCCAAATCCCTCACAACTGACTGCGTGCTTAGGACATTGTTATTAATGTGATAATTTGTGGGGACATCACTTTCCCCAAAGAGTATGATGATGCATTTTCTGGTATTCAGCTTGATGCCATGTTTCTGGCACCAGTCATTTGTCTTAGTGAGACCCTCTTGGATGATGTCCACATCACTAGGGGAACTGATGACAGCACCCAGCTTGCAGTCATTTGCAAACTTGGTCAGCCATAGCCCACTGGTTTTGGCCTGTACCTCAGAAAAGTATATCCCAAACAACAGAGGCTCCAAGACCAAACCCTGAGCTATGCCGCTTGTTACGGGTCTACCGTTTGAGGTAACTTCCCCTATTTTGACTACGTGGGTTCTATCAGTGAGCCAGTTTGCTACCCATCTGGTAACATATGGATTGATGCCTAGTTAAAAGAATTTATCATCAATTATGCCCAAGTGGGGAATAGTGTCAAAGGCTTTGTCCAGGTCAAGGTAGGTGGTGTGCATTGTCTTCCCCTCGTCCATGGCTTTGGTGACTGTCTCAAAGAAGTCTGCCAAGTTTAGCAGACATGACCTCCCCTTGATGAAGCCAAACTGTGTGGGATCAAGTGTTTGGAGGTTGCCAATGTCCTTGTTAACAAGGTCCATGATAATCCGTTTCATGGCCTTGCAGATCTGGCTAGTTAGGCTGATGGGTCTATAATTTCCTGGATTGGTATATGCTCCACCTTTGCGTAACAGGATGACAATGGCTGTCCTCCACTCAGCTGGGATGAAGCCAGTACTCAGGCTTTGGTTGAACAGGGTGCCTAATGGTGCTGCAAGTTCCTGCCTGATTTCATGTAGGATGCAGCCTGGGATGTTATCGGGTCCCACGGAGGCTGTATTTTTTGCATTTGAGAGAGCAGTGATGACTTGTTCCACAGATATAAGGGAAAGGGGCAAGTACTTGGGATGTCCTGATTTACTGATGGGGGGACAGAGGGGTAAAGTTTCCACTGAATCTGTCAACCAGCAAGTTTGCTATATCTACAGCATTTGCATATGTGGCACCCTTGACCACCAGTTCTGAATAGATCTAGGTGCTTCCTTTGAGGTTGCAGACATATGTGAAGAAGACCTTATGATTGTCTCTAGTAGATGTGGACAATTTGGACTCGAAGTTTGCTTTGGAGGATTTCACTAGTGCTCTTATTTGCTTGTTCAGGCTAAGGAGACATTGCTTCCAATTGGGCACCTGCTCCTTCTTGGTCTTTGACAGAAATTTTCTCCTTTTGTTATAGAGTTTATTTATTGCAGATGTCCATCAGACAGGTTTACTCTTCCTTGCAGAGGATGATTTAGTCCTGTTGGGTATTCCTGATTCAATGCATCTGTATAAATGTTCATATAGTGCTTTGGTATAGTTTTGGATATTGGTGCCAGTTCCTACAGATGGGGAGGGGGCTGTGAAGCTGTTTATACCATCCTTCAGGAGGCTGTAATCAGCTTTGGAGAAGTTTTATTTCTGATCCTAGCTAGAGGGGGGTTGGGGGAGAATGTGACTTCGAAAGTGACCGCTTTGTGGTCAGATCTTACCAGGGAGGATAATGCTATAGGGATGCTGCAGTGTTTACTTATGTTGGTTAAAACCAAGTCCAAGATATTATCACCTCTTGTGGGGGTATCAACTAGCTGTTCCAAGGCATTTGCATTGACAAAATCAAGGAAGCTGTGGGCATTTGTGTTCTGGCATGAGTAGTTCTTCCAATATATGTTTGGGAGGTTAAAGTCACCCAGGATCAGGTTAAAAGGGTTGAATTTTGATAGATTTGAACAGGTCCAAATAGGCCTGTTGGGCATCTTGAGTCAGATTTGGTGGCCGGTAGCTAGCTATGATTTGAATAGGGGTCTTGTCAATGGTTAACTGCACCTGGAGTGTCTCCTGTGCATCATACTGTTTGACCAGCCTGGAGTTGTGTATGTCTTTAATGTATATTGAAATTCCACGTTCTTTGGCTTTACTGCCAACAGTTTGGGGTCTGAATGTATGATAGAATGAATAACCAGTTAAGGCTGGGGTGCTCTCTGCTGCTTTGAACCAGGTTTCTGTGACTGCACAGATGTCAGCACTTTCCAGGGTTAAGAATGCTTGCAATGAATGCAGTTTCATGTTTAGACTCCTAGCGTTTAGCAGCATGACCTTTAATTTGTGTTTTGAATTTTTGTGTTGGTAGTTTTAACCATCACTTTTCCTAAAAAAGGCACTATAGGGGAGGCAAGAGCTTTTGCCAGAATCATGAAGCCTAGGTGAGACAGATGCAGGCCATCCCTAGCAAAGCATCATGGTCTGTCGATGATATCTTCCCAGGCTGTCAGGCACTGGATCCCCCCCTGGAATGACACCAGAAACTAAGCCAATTTTTGAAGTCAATCATTTTCTGTTTGTATTGTGGCATCATTCTAGGTGAGGGCAGAATGCTGCTTAAGGCTAGGGATATACCTGCCTGGGACACATAATCAGCAAGCTCAATCATGTCTCTCTTCATATAGTCCAGAGAGGTACATCTCAAGTCATTCATGCCAACATGGACTATGACAGAGTCATAACAGTACCTGTTGTTGACAGACTTGAGTGCGTATGTGATATAGTGGATTCTAGCACCTGACAGACAGCTAACCGTGACTTTCTCCTTATCCAGCCTGGTGAGAGGCACATCTGTATGTCTCGCAATGGAGTCTCCTATGACTAATATGTTGCGTTTATGGTGAAGCCTTAGTGGCTATGAGGCACAGGTGTGTGGACTATGCGTGGTATGTGGTGTGGAGAGCTATGGAAATCATGTGTGGTTTTGCCTTGGAGGTCTCCTTTGTTTGGGTATGTTTATGTGGAGGACCTCCGCATATGTGGGTGGTGTTTGTGGTATAGTGATTGTGTTGACAATCTTTTTGGTGCCAGATATACTGGCTTGAGGGGGAGTGAGCTTGGACTCTAGGTTCCTAATGTAATTGCATCTCTCACAAATTGTGTTCCTAGACGCAGTTGCTACACTGTTTCAGGATGCCCATATCAACCAAATTGGCAGGAGAAACTGTAGGAAATTGTCCATCCATATTTGTCAGAATCTGAGTCAGAAGGCCAGGGAGAGCTAAAGGGTGGGCCTAAAGCCCAAATGCTTAAACCAAAACTAAGAGCTTAGAATAACACTTAACAATTTAGGCTATAAACAAACAGTAATAAAATGCAACAGAAATGATGCAGTTGAACACTTTAGAGAAAAGGCAGCAAGCAGCATGAAAAAGCAAAGGAAGATGAAGTAAATGAATAGTAATAAAAAACACAAATTAGAAAATATAAGCAGCTGAATAAAGTGTCTTTTTTGATTTATTTATTTTTTAAAGTAAAAAGGGAGAGAGCAGGAACAGAAGATAATTCAAGGTTAAGGGGACCAAGAGGTTTGTCCATCCCAAATGATCTCTGTATTAGGTAGAATGAGCTAAAGAGATGGTATTGGTAGGAGTGTCCCAGATCAAATTTACAGTAGGGGTGGGGCAACTGCAAAAGCCACCAACTTAAAGAACACAACAGCAATAGGGTGGGGGGGGGTGAGAAAAAAGCGAGATCAGAAAACAAAATCTGACCTGCAAATATATAAACAATTCAGTCAAGCAAAAATAAAGACAGTGCAGAACTCTGAATAATTAAAGTGTCAGAAAATATACTTATCAGCTCTATATTCCAGATTGTTTGAGAAGCACTGTCAGTCAGAACACAAGGAAATTCTAGCAATGATATGCAGGAATTTACAAAATGGTAATTTTTTTATACCATCAAGACAGAGGCTAAGCCTTGAGACAATCAGATTTTGATTCCAAGATGGCTGCACTATGAAAGGCAGTTTGATTAGAGCTAGCCCAGTGTAAGAAAGGATAAGGAAGTAAATGATTAGTCATTATACTTCCTGGACTTCAGCAAAGAAGAAAGAGAAAATCAATGAGACTAAGAAAAAGCTCTAGTGGGGAAGAATCTTGCAGCTGTTAGGCAAAAAGCAGTTTTGGTATTAACTTTGGTAGAAGAGATATTGTCCAGTAATTTAGGAGGAAAAAAATCAAACACATTCAGAGGTATTGAAAATAAGTGAGAAACTGAAGGAATGTATAAAGTCAAATGTCAAAAACCTTGAAAGAAGAAGCTTTAAGTAGTTATTCATACAAAGTCATTAATCTGTAGAAATCAGAAAATGAAATAATGGAAAGATTGGCTGAATAAGAGACTTCTGAAGAAATGTTTGAAAAATAGTAGTTAGAAGATGCAAAGAATGCCCGAGATTTTTACTATACCAGAGAAACTGGAAGGAATAGATTGCATTAATTTTATGAAAGTACAAATAATCAACTGGACTAATTTTCCACATCAATGTTTGTTAAATGAAAGAACACACCATGGTTGTGCTTCAAATGTGGCCATGAGGAAGAAGCCAAGACCTATGGTGGTAAGATGCAGTCATACCTGCAGAAAAGGCTGTTCCTGACAAAACTGTGGAAGAAGGAAAAACTATTAGCAATTGGGGACACTAGAGCATTTGCAGAAAATGATTATTCACTGGAAATCAGTTAGAAGAGAAGCATGTTTATCCCTGCAATCAAAGGATGCAAGAGGCAGGTGTGAGATTCAGGTTGCTATATCCATTTGTTTTAGAATATCTTTCTCCTGGTATATCAAAGGCATTTTTGAATGCAGAACAGGCTGAGGAAATTAAAACATTTACCAAGCAAAGAATGACCAGCAAACAGAAGGAGACACTGCTTCTCAATCTTCTGATAATGCCCATAAGAAATTGTCGATGCTTTTGCAAAAAAGTGGCTAAAAAGACTGGAAGTTTGTTGATTGTCTTAAAGTTATGGGAGGACTCTAAAGTGCAATTCCTGCTTTGCCATCAATATTTAAAAGAACAATTCATGGACTGAAGATGTAACTGTAAGTAATAAAACAGTTTTTTTCCTTAGTAAAATGTGCATAAATATTTTAAGAATGCATGTTGTGCTGTAGCAAAGCTCTCTATAGTACACAGAGTATTTTAAATGTGGCTGTTGTTTATGGTAGAGATATTAATGTAAGAAAGTACTTTTTCTTGGCTGTAATGTATTTGGAGTATATACTGTAATAAGCTAATGGCTGGATATAAGCACTATATTGGTGTCATCATGAACTCCTGGAGGAAATTTACTGATCATAAAATATCTGCACTTGTTTTTATACAGATAGAAGTATAAACAGATGTTCTTAATTTATATTGCAGACATTTGTTCAAAGCAAACAGACTAGAAAATGGAAAGCATGAAAATGGTAGCTCTCTAGTATGTAAAAAGAGCTGTATCTTGCAGTTGTAAAGTTATTTTTTCCCAACAACATCGTTATTAAATTTTCACACATGACATAGGCATTCTTTCATTTATACAAATGAGAAACAAACAACATGACACCACTTTAGTTGCAAACAATATACATCACAGACACAATTGAAACAACTGTAGTTGCAAATATTATACATCACTTATAATCAAGCCACAACGTCAGGTAGACATTGTATGGCTCAATCAGACCTGCCTCTTAAAACTTGTTCCTGCTCTGCATACATTGTTCCCACAATTCCCATTTTTTATAGTTTGCTCCCTCCCTTTTGTAAAGATCCCATTTTCAGTTGTTTTATCTCTGTTACTATATTCACTACTTCTAGTAAAGTTGGTCTAGACTTTGATTTCCATTTTCTAGTAATTGCTTTTTTGGCAGCCACCATAATTAGGCTCAGCAAGTCTGGGCAATTCCAATTCTGTATCACAACTCAAAAAAATCAACTCCCAAGTCAATCCAATCTGCCCATCCAGCATCTCCGACAGAGCGGTCTGCAGGGATTCTCTAAAGTCTGCCAGCTCATTACACTCCCAAAAAATATGTTCCCGGCCACCTCTTTCTTGCCGTCACACCTCCAACACTTGCTATTCACCTAAGGAAAAATTTTTTTGGAGTCTACTTGTGGTATAAGATTACCTATGTGAACACGTCCAGGCAAAGATCCTAAATCTTTTAGACTTTGTTGCTCCTCTGATTAATTCTTATAATTATCATGCAGTATTTTATATGTTTTAATAATTATTCCTTTTTAATGGCAACTTCTGTTCTAGATTCTATTCAAAACTCTACCAGTGCTTGTATTTTATTCAGGAGCCCCCTATTTCTTTCTCTTTGCCTATATACTCTGTTATCAATCCTTGATTGGGAAGGCAATCTCTGACCTGCAGTCCAAATAAATTATTGGCCTCTTTCCATTCTATCACCTTTCTAGTTATTTGCTTCCAATACATTGGTTCCTTTGCCAGTTTTCTCCAATAAGTTCCAGCTCCCCTTGCTATTATCTGTATCCCTGACCACAGTCATCCCTATCGGAAAAATATCTTTTCTCCATTCTTGTGCTGGTTTGGTTCTTAGAGTAGTCACTGCTATTATTTGAATATAATATTCTGTATCATTTTTTGTTCTTCTTAAGAGTCCGCATCCAAAATCCCAATCTCTCATTATTTTCTTGATCTTCCTCCCTGTATCAGCATCATTCATTTCCACTTTGAATTATGGTTTTCTGCTTGTGCTGTGTACAAGAGGCTTAACTGTGTTGCTCTAAAATACCCTCTCAAATTGGGTAATCCTAGTCCGCATTGTTCTATTGGACAAATCAGCTTATCCCAATTGACCCTCGCTGTCTTCCCTTCCCAGATAAAATCCTTCAACTCTTTTTTTAATTGTTATTCACAGCTTCTCCTCTGGTTGATAAAAAAATATGCCTGACCTGTGTAGAAGACTAAAGGGACTAAAACATTTTAATGGCTTGTATCTTAGTATCCATATCCATATAAAAAAATTTCCAGTCTCTCAATTTTTGTATTATCTCTTGTTTAGTCTTGCCACACATATCCTTAGCTGCCACAACAGAGTCATTTCTAGTCCATACTCCTAAATACTTCATTTTATCATGTCCTCATAAATATGGATATTGTTGGACCATTTCATGTGTGGGTACATAATTTACCACTATTGCCTTTGTTTTAGATTCATTCATTTTGTATCCCGAGAAGATATGAAACTGTCTTATGTTCCACAACACTGTAATATCCCTTTCTGGTTTTGTCATGTATAAAATAATATTATCTGCAAATAGAGACATCTTTTCCTGAATACCATACCAATTATATCCTTGAATTTCTGAATCTCTTATTTTCTTTGCCAATGGTTCTAAATATAATGCAAACAACAAAAGGGAAAGCAGACAACCCTGCCTGGTTCCTCTACTCAAGCAGAAATTATTGGAGAGGACCACATCCACCTTAATTTGTGCCTCAGATCCCTCATATATTTTTCGAATCAACCCTATAATTGTATCAGGGAAAGCAAATGCTTCCATTGCCCTGCTCATGAAGTACCAGTCTACTCTGTCAAATGCTTTCTCTGCATCAAGACCCACCAATAAAAGTGGTATTTTCTTTCATTCTGCTTCCCTCTAGATCCTCAATGTTCTGTTAATACTGTCAAATGTTTGCCTCCCCTCCACAAAACCATACTGATCCACATCTATCAATTTTGGTATCACTTTTGCCATTCTTTTAGCCATTATAGATATAAACACTTTATAATCATGGTTTAGTATTGAAATGGGTCTGTATGAAGCTGGACACAATGGATCCTTACCCTCTTTAGGTATTACCATTACCACCGCCTTCTTCCAGGATGCTGGTGCTTCTTCTCCACTTAAAATACTGTTAAACAAAACCTTCCAGATCTTTATCAGTTTTTTCCCTCCTAACTTCCACTTCTACAGGAATACCATCCATTCATGGGGACTTTTCTGTAGATTAGTTATACATAGCCATTTTTATCTCATCCCTTCCTACCCTGTTAGTAATTAAGCCTCCTCTACCTCTAACCTGGGAATATTTAATTCTTCCATAAACATTTCCATTTGTACCTTTTCTTGATTTCCATATTTCTCTGCTTTATAAAATTTCCAAAATATTTCTAATACTTCTACAGGGTCTCTTGTTATCCTCCTAGTTACAGTCTCCCTAAACTTGGTGAGAGCCCTTTCCACTTTCTGTTGCCCGAGTTGTGCTAAAAGTTTTTGTGCTCTAGAATCATTATCAAAAAACAATTGCTTAACAGCAATCTTTCTAAACTTGTGTATATTGTCAGTTTAGCATTCTGCAGTTGCTCCTTTTGTTGTTCTGAGAGATTCCCCCTATTTTGCGATACTTTACATTTGCCAATCCCACTAAATAATTCTTGTCACTGTTTAACCATATCTCCATTTCTTTTATTTCCACCCTAGTTTTAAATTCTACTTGAATTTTATTTCATTCCCTAGCTATGTTTTCAGAAGGAAATTCTATCTTCTTTAGTAGCTGTTGAATTAATTCCAAAACCCATTCCTTGAATTCTTCTCTTTTCAACTGATAGGTGGGAAAGCACCAATGTCTCATTTTTATTTCATTACTTTGCATTTAGTTATTATTGGTGCATGATCTAAAATAGTTATTTGGTGCGTTTCAAGACCTTTGATCAAGTGCACATATTCCTGCACAGACCTCTCAACCGTACCAAAGTTTTCGGTTTTCACAGAGTTTGGGGGTCCAAATAATGGGGTGCCACGATTCTCGAGTGGCACCCCTTAATTTCCGATTTCCCGTCGCTTTTATTTTTTAAAAATTTTATATTCCCGGCTTTTGAGCTGACGTCATCACGTGCGCAATGACATCAGCTCCGTAAAACAGAAACAGCCTGTCGGAATTGAGTTGAAGGGCTTTTCTAACTACTCAAAGGATCCAAATCCTTAGCAGGAAAAACCTATGCTGCTGCTGCTGCTATTATGAGAAGGATCTAGGCTGCTGCCTTTAAGAGAAGGAAGGACTACAGAGGAATGGACCCGAAGCAGAGCTGCCTGCAGAGGTACCGTTTACATATGCTGCAGCAGAGGTGTGCAATGCGAGGCTGGAATCGTGTATCAGATTCTGGAGAGAACTTTTGAACTGCACTGTTGTCAGGAAGTGTGTTGCTGGTCCCGTGTTCAAACTTTTCTGGTGACATGTAACAGCATGTTGTGGGGTACCAGGACGTTAGGAGGCATTTTGTACACTTGTCCTTCTTGACTGGAGTATTTTTTTCTAGGACCCTATCTGTGCCCAGACTTGATTTTGCTTTGGTGGGGACAACAGGATGTCCAGTCTTGTCTCTGCTTTCCTCACCGATGAATGGAGTTGCTTTTTGGTTGGGATTCTGGCCTTATCGGACAACAACTGGGTAAGTGCCATATGGCTTTTGCCAAAGCCAGTACCTTTTAAGTCACGGTTTACGTAAAGTACATCAAAGTACCTTCTGTCTGCCCCACCCGCATTATCCTCCAGTTCTGTATGTCTACTGTTGTGAATTGAGAGTATTTTCATATCAGACCTCCTGAGAAATGCATGCCATTGATCGATAAGCTGAAAGTAGTCTGCTTTCTTAAGGAAAACCATTATGATTCATGCTTTGTATTTTTTTTTTTTTTTTGCATCTATTGGCTTCCTAACAGAGTTATTTATTGAAGTAACATGGATCACACACAAACTTAAGTGCTCTCAGCAATTTTTAAAATGAAAGTGTATGTGGTCCTTGTTTGTTCAATAAATAGTTAGAACTTTTTGGTATTAATGAGGTACCGCATATATGCATGAAAACAACAGATTGAAGCACATATACTTCGGCCATCTGTTTTTTTTTCCCCGTCACCTTCTTAAGGAAGACCTCAGATTTATGCCTGGAATAATAGTAAAAGATCAACAGCCAACTTGTTTCCAGAAAGCACGTTCAGTACCACTGGCAATCCCATCCTATATCCCTGTTTCAAATTTGTGCAGTGCTCAAAAACATACTGTGTGTCACATATTCTAACAGAGGACAGAGGTAAAACATAGATCCACAGCTCTGAATACCATCCCATTTTACACCTTCCCAAGCACATCTTTATCATCTATATATACACACATATATATATATATATATATATATATATATATATATATATATATGTAATGTGTGTATAAGTTGACTTTTATGATGGAAATTTTCTGAATTGGGCAGTTTTGTCATTATTGGCTCCTGCATTTTGTTTCATTGCCTACTGGAAAAATGTTCAAACAATAAATTTAAAATGCGCTCTAGCCTCTAAATCTAACAAGTGTGCTGTATTATACAATGAATATAATTTAATAAAGTCAGGAAGGTCTATCAAAGAACGCATGTAGGTTTCTTGTTTTGTGTGCAAGGGGCCTATGATTTGAAACAGCCCAATGGTAATCTTCATCCACCACTGGCCACTGTGGCCAGATGCATTTTCTTTGGATGTGGTGTGGGTTTCAGTCTGTTTTCATTGTGAGATGGTATTGCTTTGTTTAGCAGATGTCTATGTGTTTGTGCATTCTGCTATAAAATGTAAAAATAAAATCCAAATAATCAATGTAGAAGTAAAGCAGTATACACATTAGTGTTTATGGTAAATGGGGTGAAATAGCCAGGTAATAGGGCATTGGAATGGCTGTAGGGAGACTCTGGTGCCATATTTTGGTTGTTTGTTCTTCAGTTTGCATTTGAAAGTCAGTATCCCACAATTCCATTGTAGTGGGTGGGGTTACACAATTATGTATGCAAATTTTATGTTAATCAGCACACAGATTTGTGCCTATTTTTCATGGGCCTTGTCCAGATTTTTGATGTTTCCAGGTTGAGAGGTATGCTCCTGCGAGATATAAAATCTCTATAGCCTAGCCCAGTTTTTGTATCTCGGTGAGTAATACGTAAATTCACTCCGAACTCATAGTATTGAATTCACATCTTCCATGCCAAACATTTTCATAAATTTCTTCAAAAATCTACCCTCTTTTATTTTTGTTATATTTTCCCTTCTAGGCCCCCAGACACATCTTCACTACTACAAACCAAATTCCAGTCTCCACCTATAAGTAATATTCCTTGCTGAAAGACGATTATTTCTCCCAGACTTTTCTTAAGTTCCATTATAGCAATTTTAGGAGGGATGTAAATGCATGCCAGTGTAATCCTCCTTCCTAGTCAGTCGCCCCTTAGTACTATGTATCTTCCATTATTACCCTTTTCCCCCTTTTTCTATCACTATTGGAGCTCCTCTTGCAATTACTATAAGTACTCCTCTTTTCCTTTGCTCCAGATATTCCAATGAATAACCATCCTGAAAATGTTTCTTTATCAAATTCACATGTTCAGTTCTTTCCAGATGTGTCTCCTGTAGCATAGCTATTTGGACTCTACATTTTTAATATAAGTCACTTTTTCCTTTTTATGTTTATCTGTAAGACCATTCCGATTGAAAGACATTACAGCAATTGTAAAGTTAGTAGCTGTTTTTCCCCTCCAACATGTGCCAGCACTTCAATTAATCAGGAAGTATCTGAAGCATACAGTCTAAGGCATTTGTAAAAGAAACAGAATTACTGTTTAAAGTGGCACTTCAAGTAGGTCAGAGAAATAAATGAAAGTCCGATACTGACAAAGATGAATACCTTTGCAAGTAGTAGCATTCCTAGCAGCCTTAGTACTACTTAGTATGATGACCTTTAATGCTGGAAGATCAGAAGGCTGTGGGTTCTATTCCTCATTTAGGTAGCTGTATTAATTTATGACTACTGACACTGCAGTTTAGCATAAGGAAGTGCTGCACTCCCCAGTGAGCCACCCTTTGGATAAGATGTTAAACTGAGGTCCCATCTGCTTGAGCTGGAGGTAACTCAGTTGGATGTAAAAGATCCTAAGACACTTAACAAAAAAAAAAAAAAAAAGGAATAGGGGATGTTCTGCAGTGCTCTGACCAATTTTTTCCCCTAGTTGTTATGAACAACACCTTGAGTCTCCCCTGAAATGAGAACACAGGCATAGTGGGACTAACCCAGCGAAAAAATAAGAGAATAAATAAATAAAATAGTGCACTATTAAGTTTATTCATATAAAGGTAGCCAGTGCACTATTTCTTAAGGCTAAACATCCATTAAGCGAGAGCACGCAAGTTCTTTTTCACATCTAAGAGGGGAAAAAGGAATAGGACAAGGACAGATGGCATCTGTGCAAGCAGGAATACAGACTCCAGCATGTACTTCCAGAGTGATTGAACCTAAATTTACAATACATAAAGGCTGTAGGCAAGTTTTTCTGTAAGCAGGTGCACTGGCACCCCCTGGAACTGGCTGGCCGGGGGATTAATTTTCTTTTAATTCTTCTTCTTCATTCGGCTGCTCCTGTTAGGGGTCGCCACAGTGGATCATCTGTTTCCATTTTTTCCTGTCCTCTGCATCTTGCTCTGTCACACCAACCACCTGCATGTCCAATTTTCTTTTAATTAAAAAAAAAAAATGTTTTTTTTTTTTTTTTTTTTTTTAAGTCCAGTTGCACAGACGCTTTTATGTGTGTGTGACCGATGGTTTAAGTCTTAATCTTCCGTGCTTGTGCAGAATTTGAATTCCAGAAGACATTTGGACTGCGGACGAAGGTACAAGTGAGAGATAGGTGTGTGTGTATGTGTGTGTGTAAGAAGTAGGTAGACATGTGTGTGTGTAAGAAGTAGGTAGGGCTATGTCTGTGTGTTTGTAAGACAGATGTAGGGGTGTGTGCATGCATTTGTGTGTAAGATGGGGGTAGGAGTGTATGTAAGGGGGGCAGGGTCATACCTTGCAATTATCCAGATTTTTGCCTCATATTTTCAGTTTATTTTTCATAAAATTGCATTTCTTCTGGTAAATCACTGATGACTGAAGTCAGAAAATAATGGCAGACATTTGAGTTTTAGACTTCATATCCTCAGAGAATGCATACTAATGCAAACCTTGTTCTAGCCACTTTCTAAGGAAATATTGGGATGTATGTGTGTGTCATACCTCTCAACTATACAGATTTTCACAATATCCAGATATTTGCCTTATAATTTTGGTCTGTTCCTCATAAAAATTATTTTTTTTGACAAATCACTGGGGTGAGCTAAAGATTAAAGTTACTTAATAATGACATGTATCTGAGTTTCAAGTAGACCGGAGTTCCGCTGTGGCGACCCCTAACCGGGAAAAGCCGAAAGATACAACAACAACAACAACATTTGAGTTTCAATCCTCATATCTTTCAAAAATGCATTCTAACACAAATCCTGTTATTCTAGCAACTTTCTGTATGTGTCCCTAGTTTTGGGCCTTTGTCCCCAACATTATAACAGGCTTTGTCCAGATTTCTTGTCCTAAAAGATTGCAAGGTATGGTGTGTGTGTATATATATATATATATATATATATATATATATATATATATATATATATATATATATACATATGCAAGTATGTATAAGAGTGTGGTAGCATCCCCCTCAGCTGTTCAGGTTTTTGCAGAAGGTCCAGATTTTTGCCCCATATTCCTCCTAATAAGGATTATAGTTGATAAATAATAACAGACATTTGGGTTTTAGACATCATATCCTTTAGAAAAATGCATACCAACAGAAATACTGTTACTCTAGCAATTTTCAAAGTTCATGAGAGCAGTATTTATAATCTCTCCCTATTTATTTAAGGCTTTGTCCAGGTTTCTTGCACTAAGAGGTGTGTGTGTGTGTGTGTGTGTGTGTGTGTGTGTGTGTGTGTGTGTGTGTGTGTGTGTGTGTGTGTGTGTGTGTGTGTGTGTCTGTGTGTGTGTGTAAGAGAGAGAGAGAGAGTTAGCAGGTGGAAGTTATTTTCAAGGAATTGTGAGCCTCAAGGGAAGAGACGTTTACTGCTGCTCATGCTAAGTCTGCTAAAATGTGCAACTGTTTCATTTAGCAAATGGTATCACTACTGTGATATAGAATTTTAAAGCAGTGTTAGTAGGACAGCAGGTAACATACTTGCATCATGATGTAGAGGGCTGTATGATCTACTCCCACACCATATAGATTTGTATTTTAAGGGGGTTGGGTGCTGCAGTCCTGAGTATGTCTTCCTTTGTATGGGATACCTAGTAACTATGGGCCTGTTTTTCAGTTTGCTACCCATTCCAATATACCACCTTAGCATTTTTTTAATGTAACATAGGCAATTTATTCTTTAAGGGCAGCAGACAATTAAATTTCTAGATGAAACACTGAAATATAAAGTTGTTCTCTAGTAATAATCCCTTCATTAGTTTCAGATCTCTTTAATGGGGAATTATTCAGATGACTTTTACTTCTGCAGAGATCTTGCAATATTGACCGATATTGTGGGTTGTAATGACAGAAGTTTGAGTGGCCTTTTATGGTTGAAATGTTCTGAATTGGGTAGTTTGTCATTATTGGTTCATATGTTTTGTTTCATTGCTTACATGAAAAATGTTCAAAACTATACATTTAAAACACACACTAACAAATGGTGCTGTATTATACAAGGGATATAATTCAGTTGTTATATATTATAATTAATACAATGAGGAAGGTGAATCAAAGAACTTTTACGTGTTCCTAAAATGTGTGCAAGGGCCTATGATTTGAAAACAGCCCAAAGGTAAACAATCTGCCACTGGCCAAAAGCATTTTCTTTTAAAGTGGGTTTCAATGCTGTTTCAGTGAATATGAGTTTCAAAGGTAGAGAAGTTTTAATGCTGCATCTGTTTTCATTGTAAGTCTATTGCTTTGTTTAGCAAAGGTCTATTAGTGTTTGTGCTATAAAATTTGAAATAAAAGTTGTAAATTAAATCCAAATATCTGTAATCATTGTAGAAGTAAAGCATAAAACAATATGCACACAGAGTTTTGAATAGTGTTTATGGTGACTGGGGAGAAGTAGCCAAGTAATGAGACACTGGAAATGGCTGTGTGTGTGTGTGTGTGTGTGTGTGTGTGTGTGTGTGTGTGTGTGTGTGTGTGTGTGTGTGTGTGTTGGGGGGGCTCTGGGTTTGCATCCTTTGTAAAAAAAAATCTGGCAGGCTCCCTTCACTGTAGGTGTAGCTATTTAGGGTAACTGCCCCATGTGGAGGGGTGACTTCCCTTTTTGGCAAGTATAGGGTTTGCTGTGAGTTAAAAAGGGCTGTGGATAGTTAAAATGTAGTTTCTTGAGTATTTTTTACTCAGGCAAAATGTCTAGGAAAATGTGACATGGATTCAAAGAGTGAAGAGAAGCAGACATTCCGTATATCAGTCTGCCAAGCATTAATGTGTGCATGTAATTTGCAAATTTGAACATATTAAGAAACCATCATGTAGAATTTGTGAAAGTAATAGCTTTTACCAGAATATTGGCCATGAATTTTTCATGGAATATCAATGGCACCGTAGATGTAGACAAAAAGCAAACAGTACTAAGTTATATTAAGAAGTGTAGGGTACAAATAGCAATACAACAGAGGTGTGTTTGGATATAAATAAGCATGTACATTTGCCAAAGAAAATACTTCAGAATGAATAATCAGCAGGGTATCAGTGATAAAGGAAAAGGGGGTAATAATACTGATTGTGAAAGGGGGATCCACTAATGATAGAAGAGGAAAAGGAAGACAATAATGGTACACTTGTGGTAATAATGATTTATTGGCATAGAATGGTGTTACCCTAGCATATATTTATATTCCTTCTAAGACTACTATTATGGAGATTAAGAGAAGACAGAAATATTAAATATTATTTATGGGTAAAGACTAGAATCTGATTTGCCACACTCAGGATGTATAAGGGAAACCTAGAAGGAAAAATGTACCAAAAGAGGATAGATTTATGAAGAAATATATCAGAATATTTGTAATGGTATAGATGAATCTACTAGCAAGAACTTAAGATAGAATCTACATATTACTCCTTAAAGTACAATAAATGGGCTGGACTCAAGGAATTTAACATTTCCAGTGAGAGTGTGTATTCATTTGAAAGCTTTGAATCACATCCAATATCTGTTTCAGATTACACACCAATAAAGACTAAGATAAAGATACAAGGCAGTGAATTAAACATGATGCACTTGTGCTCTCCTACTTAACTGTTAAAAGAGAGGAATTTAAGCAATAGGTAATGGAAGTGATTTGAGAGTTAAGGAAAACCAGACATTTTTTTTCTGAAGGGACTGGGATAAAATGAAAATGGACTTTAAAAATATGGAAGAAATAAGGAGATAAAAAGATATAGGGAAGTAGTAGTAGTATGAATTATTTAGAGGGGTTGATAACAGTTAAAGTATTACAGTACAAGGTGAATTGCACAGAAAAATAAAAGGAGCAACTGTTGAGTGCCAGACTAAAAATAGTGGAGTAGCTGGATAACAGACTGATGTTAAGCAAATATTTGTTGATAAATCAAGAGTTCAAAAACTCTCTGTGTAACAACTTTAGATAACAGAACACAAAAAGGGTTGTTGCCAAAGGCAAGAAAACTAACCAACCCATATAGATTTTGAAAGATATTTCAGAAACTGTATGAAAATTTGTATAAAGCAGAGAATGGGAAAACCAAGAAAAGACACAAATGGAAATATATATGCAAGACTTAACCATACCAATGTTAGAAGATGAGTTGCAAAAAAATCAATAGCTAAGATAGGGATCTCATGAAAATAGTGCTGTAAAATCATACAGAATAGTCTCCATAAGCAAATGGTATTCATGTGGATCATTTGAAGTCTGGAGGAAAGAAATTGATACAGATCTGGATGTTTATGTTTAACAATATTTAAAAAAAAAAGGCAGTACCAGTATCTTGGAAGAAAAATGTAGTAGCTATATTACAAAAAGAGGATAAGATCCCTTAGCCACAGCTTCATATGGATCAGTTTCAATTTTAAACCTTAGTTATAATGTGTTTGTGTCTATACTAGCTAAGAGAATGGCAAAGGTGTTGCAACAACAGATACAGATCAATGTGGTTTTGTGGAGGAGATGTAAACATTTGACAACATTAATAAAATGATGATTATCCAGAGGGAATCATACCTTAAGCCACTATTGTTGGTGTGTGCTGCTGCATTAAATGTATGTATTTAGTGGAATCAGATGGGATTTTAAGAGGGGAGCAGTGGTAATACTTGCTTTATAGAGTAATTTTAAATATGGCTTAATAGAAATATGGTCATTCAGACCTGGGGGGGGGGGTAGTTGCATTAAGCTTAACTTGCCAGTAGGTTTCCCTACAACTGAGCCAGTTTTCCCTGTCACCTCCCATAGGATCCACACAGGCCTGTTCCAAATTTCCAAAAAGAAAACCAGTATGACTAGGCTGTGTAGAGAGGTGCCTGTAAAAAGCATTGTTCAGACTCTTCTTCTTAATATAATAAGTGTGTTCATAAATATGCTTTCCCAATGCTCTTTCAGATTTCCCCACATAAAAACTAGGGCATTCTTTACATAAGGCCAAATAAACTATACCCTTAGTCATACAGTTGTCCCTCCTAAAATGTATAACACTCTTCATATTATTATTATCCAACATTATTTGTTCCTTACCAGTGATATATATGCAGTACCCACATCTCCCACATTTTCTGGTTCCAAAATCATCGTGATGTTTTATCTCATTCCTATTTCTTTCAAAAACTTTTTTTTAATTTAGTACCCATCTTAAAAACTAATTTAAGACTCTCACCAATTTTTTGCACAATGTCTTGATTAAATGTTAATATTTTCCAATTGTTCTTAATCAAGTCCTTAATTTCCTGTGAAGCATGGCTATATTGAATCACCAATGCCCTTATGAAATATTGCTTGTCATCACCCCTATGACATGAAAGGATTTGCTGAATTTCACCTAGTAAGGGCACATGTTTGACACTCCACCCACCAATAACTTCCAAGGCCATCTCCTCAATTAAACTTACAGGGTACCCCCTGTTATTAAATGGTTTGGAAATCAACTCAATTTCATCCAAGAAATCATTTCTCTCAGAGGTCATCCTAGCTGCCCTGACCATCTGACCTTTCATGATACTTATCTTTTGTTTCCAAAGCTGCGCACTAGTGTAGGGAAGATAGGAATTATTAAATGTACTTTTTCTATGTATCCTAGATTTTAACCATTCTTCAAACTTGTCCACTGTCACTTCTAAATAATCAATCCCAGTCCTATCATATTTATATGTAAATCTTAGGAAATTTGTGGTAGTGTTCAGATACTCAATGAAATGGGTTAAAATATCTTCAGGTCCATCCCATATAACAAAAATACCATCAAAAAATGCCAATGGTCTTAAAAAGGTAAGTTATAGGGTAAGTTTTATACCCTTCCCCAGATACAAATGGGTCAGTAAGGTGGATTTGGGAATACTGAAAAAAGAGGCAAGTCTAGGCTTCTTAGTCTGCAGTATTCCACCTATCCTCTGGTCAAGTCTATTTTTCAATACAAATTCCTGTATTGCCAGGTCCAACTTCCTATAGGAAATATAAATTTCATTGACAGAAACTGGCACATCCATATTATGAAACCGGACAAGGGGGGCGGTATGGTTCTGGTCAATGCCACTGATTATTCTAGTAAGATGTTAGAAATTTTGAATGACACCAGTGTCTATGTACCAGTTTCTATCAATGAAATTAATACATCCTATAGGAAGTTGGACCTGGCAATAGAGGAATTTGCATTGGGAAATAGACTTGACCAAAGGATAGTTGGTATACTGCTATGCCTAGACTTGCCTCTTTTTTTGGTATTACCAAGATATATAAGAGTACTACAAATCTACCTTATAGACCCATTGTATCGGGGAAGGGTCTAAAACTTACCCTACAGCTACCTTTTTAGACCATTCACTTAAACATATTGTGGATGGGTACCCACACTTATTAAAAGACTCTTGGGATTTCCTGCGGAGTTTAACCCCTGAAATTTGTGTAGGAGGTGTGTTTTTTGACCATCGACGTAGTTGACTTGTTTTCATGTATCCCGACCGAAGAAAGTTTGGAATTTTTCTATGCAATTCTTAATGAGAAAAGCTCCTCACTCAGTTTGTAAGTATATGTATTGTTTGAACTCATGAGGATGGTGTTAGAGAACAACTATATTTACTTTGCGGGGGATCTTTTAAACAGATTAGAGGTGTAGCTATAGGAGCAGCTTGTGCCCCCATATACGTCAACCTAGTCCTTTTGAAATGGGAAATTATGTGTGTATTTAATTGTGATTATTGGAAATACATCAAACTATATCGGCATTTTTTGAATGATATTTTTGTTATATGGGATGGACCTGAAGATATTTTAGCCCAAGTATCTGAACACTACCACAAATTTCTTAAAATTTACATATAAATATGATAGGACTGGGATTGATCATTTAGATGTGAGAGTGGACAAGTTTGAAGGAAGGTTAAAATCTAGGATACATAGAAAAAGTACATTTAGTAATTCCTATCTTCCCTACACTAGTGTGTACCCTTGGAAACAAAAGAGAAGTATCATGAAAGGTCAGATGGTCAGGGCAGCTAGGATGACCTCCGAGAGAAATGACTTATTGGATGAAATTGAGTTGATTTCCAAACAATTTAATGACAGGGGGTACCCTGTAAGTTTAATTGAGGAGGTAGCCTTGGAAGTTATTGAGGGGTGGAGTGTCAAATGTGCCCTTACTAGGTGAAACTCAGCAAATCCTTTCATGTCATAGGGGTGATGATGAGCAACATTTCATAAGGGCATTGGTGATTCAATATACCCATGCTTCACAGGAAATTAAGGACTTGATTAAGAACAATTGGAAAATGTTAAAATTTAATAAAGACATTGTGCAAAAAATAGGTGAGAGTCCTAAATTTGTTTTTAAGACAGATACTAATTTAAAAAAAGTTTCTGAAAGAAGTAGGAATGAGATAAAACATCATTGTGATTTTGGAACCAGGAGATGTGGGTACTGTAAATACATCATTGGTAAGGAACAAATAATGTTGTATAATAATGTGAAGAGTGTTATACATTTTAGGAGGGGCAACTGTATGACTAAGGGTATAGTTTATTTAGCCTTATATAAAAGATTGTCCTAGTTTCTATGTGGGGAAATCTGAAAGAGGATTGGGAAAGCGTATTTACGAACACACTTATAATATTACGAAGAGTCTGAGCAATGCTCTTTATAGGCACCTCTCTACACTGCCTAGTCATACTGGATTTCTTTTCAGAACATGTCTGTGTGGATCCTAGGGGAGGTGACTGGAAGAATTGGCTCAGTTGTAGGGAAACCTACTGGCAAGTTAAGCTTAATGCAACTAACCCCCCCAGGTCTGAATGATAATATTTCTATTAAGCCATATTTAATAAAGAAGGCTAGAAATTTTTAACATTGGTATATTTTGTACACCTGCATCAACATTTATTAATGTTTTATGTTTTTTAAGAGATTGTATTATTTTTACATAGAAAAAAATGTAAATTGCTTATTTATTTAAGTATGTAGTGATTGAGTTTATATACCTTTAAGACATATTGGCACCTTTTTTTTGAGAAACGGTATTTAAATGGCTGTAATTATGTGTGTGTTATTCACCTGATAAAGCCTTGCATTGTGTCAGGGCAAAAGCGCTTGTGTGGAATTTTACTGCAATAAATTAACTGTGAGCTGTTTTCTGGTGTGCCCGAACCGCTTTTTCTTGCATTGGTTACCATTTGCATTTTTTTCTGCCATTTCTGTGGTTTTAAATACACATATAAGATTTAAAAACATACATAATTAAAACAGTATAGCCAGCTAGGATCGACTAAACAAATTACTTGTGATATCAAATAAGTGGAGTTAAGTGCTTCGTAAACACAGCAAGCATATGTGGCTCAAATCCAGGTAGCATAAGAAAGATCCCTGATAGCTGAAAGAATATCAGCCAGAGGTGTCATGGTGTAAATATGGAACAATAAGGAGGTCTTTTAAGACTATGCGCAGTGTCCAGATATGATTATATTTATGAAGAAGGTCCTTTTTATATGGGGGACCAAGATTATGGACGGCAAGGTAGATCATGACAAGAATTTTATAAATGACCCAATGTCTGACAGGGAGCCAATGTAGATCAAGCAAAATTGGGGTGATATAATGGTAGCGTGAATCCTGACAGAAAATGGGCAGCATAATTTTGCAGTTTTAGGCATAAAATATCATAGATGGATAAGCCACTACAATAGGGCAAATAACTATGAAGAGAAAGGCAGTAAGAGTATGAAGAAGCCAAGTGGAAGTTTGGACTGCAGGTTAAAGACTGCCTTCTCTACCATGGCTTGATAACAGATGAAATACAGGCAAAGAGAAAAGGAAAGGGATTTCTAAGTGAAAGACCAGCTCTGGCTGAGTTTTCAGTTGAGCCTAGAACAGAAGCTGTTGTCATTAACAAGGCATATAAAATATTGCACGATAACTATTAGAATCAATCAGAAGAGGTTAGAAAAGACTGTAAGGAGAGACCAGAAACACTAACGGCGTGGCAGTAAGACATTTGTATGGCTCCCAAGTATGCAACAGGGACCTTAATGAATACAAGCAATGTATGGCATACCCCACGCCTTTCAAAGGGAGAGGTGTGGAGGCAGAACAATATGAAAGAAATGACCCGAATAATTACAATAGTAATTTTAGCAGTAATTTTAACAACAATTTCAATGTATTTAATAATTACAACCAAGATGAAGAAATGAATAGTTATGACCCCCCGAGAAGAAGTGAGCGATTGGCAAGAAGGGAGGGACATAATCAGCAGCAGGGTTTTCAATTGCCCCAGGGGAAACCAGGGGGAACTACGGGTCATCATCAACAACGGACTTGGGGGAGGGGGCGCAAATGAACAATGGTTCCAACATTAATTCAAACACCCCCTGTCATATAAGAGAGGAAGAAAAGCATGGTTGTAGAATTTTTAGCAAAAACAACTTTTATATTTATAATTACACTGATTTACCGATCTCTGTTAAGCATTTTGACTTATTTACTAAGGGCTTGCAATTTGTTCCCAGTAAGCAGAGTTACCTCCCCAATCTTTTGATAGAGCTTAAAACTTTCATCAGAAACCTCAATTTAAATTTATTTTTTAATAATCAACCACACATAAAAACTCCCTTGACGAGAAGTAGTACCTTCAATCCACCTACACATCCTTCGTTAAAAATATTTGAAGAAATGGTAGAAAGGATTTGGAGGGAAAACTTCAGGGACTCCAAACGATTGTCTTCCACCAACTTCCCACATGTATTTGAGGAAATTATGAAGGACATCAGGACAAGGTGCATAAGAGTAATGAAATCAGACAAGGGAGGGGGTATTGTACTCATGTTCCAGCATGATTATGAGAATTATTTAAAAAGTTTGGTACAAAATACTGAAACTTATGAGTCAGTATCTCAAAATGAGCTGAATACTTCAATTGACAACATAAAGTATGGCCTATATGACCACTTAATGCAGGGTTGTATAGATGAAAAATTATACAACTACTTATTAGTACCTAAACCTAGAACCCCCTCCTTGTTTGGAATACCCAAGGTGCACAAAGGCCTGGACCCACTCAAATTTAGGCCTATAGTTGCTGGAGCAGGTAGCACAACAGAACCATTAAGTATATTCATTGATCAGCATTTGAAGGAATACACATCTTCTTTACCACATGTCTGTAAGGACTCTTGGGAATTTTTAAGCAACATACCCTCTGATTTGGATAATTCTAGTTACCTGATGGCAACAGTGGATATTGTTGAACTTTTCCCGAGTATCCCCCACCAGCAGGGCATGGAATGGTTTTCACAGATGATAGCGACTGAAACTAACTTAAGTAGCAGTATCATCAGCTTGATCATTGAATTTATGGACATTGTGCTAAATAACAATTTTTTGCTCTGCAACGGAAATTTTTTTAAACAAAAGAGTGGGGTGGCAATGGGGGCACCTTGTGCTACTGCTTATGCCAATATAGTATTACACAAATGGGAGGTTGAATATATACATTCAACAAGTTGGAAGAAATACATCAAGCATTATAAGAGGTTTCTGGATGACATTTGCATTTTCTGGGAAGGTTCTGAAAACCAGTTTAAGGAATTTATACAGTATTTAAACAGCTCTACTGATTTCCTTTCATTTACATTTGATATAAGTAATACATAATTGCATTATTTGGACATCAAATTAAGCAAAAACATGGAAGGAACTGGATTAATATCCAGCATTTTCCGTAAGCCCACCTATTCTAACAGTTTCTTGCATTTCGAAAGTGGGCACCCTTTAAAACAAAAAATGGGCATTATCAAGGGGCAACTCATAAGGGCATCAAGAATGTGCAGTACCAATTTGGCGTTCTTACAGGAAATTGATTTTTTAAAAAAACTTTTCCTGGATAGAGGATACCCCGAACAGCTATTCCAATCTATCAAAGAGGAAATAATACAAAAAAGAGATTGTGAATACCCCCCATTATTATGTACAAGGGTTGAAATTTGCAAAAAGGAAACAGTCGGGCTTAATAATTTCACAAAAAGTTTTGTATATACTTTCACTGAAGATGCACCAATAATAGAAGCTACTATAAGGAACCTTTGGCCTATGGTGACTATGCAGGAGGAAATTTCAGGACTTGTGCCTACAAAAATAGGATTTGTCAAAAAAGCCAATATTAACCTTAAAGGGTTATTTGAAAGGAATTTAACAACTGAGTTAAACTCAATGAGTAATAGGGCAATTATGCAGTCAGGAACATTTCCATGTGGAAAATGTAAGCAATGTCAATATATTTTGCAAGGGGCACAAGTGCGCATTAAGGCAAGAAATACAACTTTACATGCTAAGGGGCACTATACATGCAACACCACAGGTGTGGTCTATATAGGTTTATGCCAGGCTTGTCAGGCATTTTATGTCGGTAAAACTGACAGAGCTTTTAAACGCAGAATATATGAACATCAATATGACATTGCTAAAGGAAAAGAAACAAATGCCTTTTACAGGCACTCACTAACTTGTCCGCAAATGGCCATAAGGTTCTTTGTCATTGACAAAATACAACAAGATCAAAGAGGGGGGGACTGGGAAACCCTTTTAGCTATCAGGGAATTAAGCTGGCAGTTGCAATTAAATGCAACAAAGCATCCTGGTTTAAATGAGGCTACCAGTTTGGCTCCAGTGTTAAAAAAGAAAAAGAACACATTATAAAGTCCTATAAGTGATTTTAGATCTAAATTTAATTTTATTTTTTTCATTTTTTATTTTTACTTTCATTTTTATATCTAATCATTTTTCGTTATGTACTTTATTGTTCAAAAAGGTTTTTTAAACAGTATTTGATGTTCATGAATATGTATAATGAATTTTTAAAAAAAGAACAGGGTTGTTCTATAAAGAGTCAGTAAGTGTTTTTAAAGTATGTACTTTTCATACAACAGGGTTTATAGGGTTAAAAAGTCTATTCAGTAATGAATTTAACATCTGACAATTAACTGTGAAGCATTAATTAGTTCAATTAAGGAAATGTGCTTTCAATATAAAGTCTTGTCATTTTGTAATGGAGTTACACTTGAGAAAGCCTGGTATGACCAGGCGAAAGTGCTCGTGGTAATTTTTGTCCTTCTTTGGTCGTTGGAATAAAAACTTTTTTACTGAATTCTGTGGAAAGTCAGTAATTTCATTTGAATCATTTGTTTCAACTAAAACAGTACTTTAATCAACAGCACTGTGTGGCAGTCAAGTAGTGTGTTTGGTACCGGACTACTTGGATCCTTCTCCGGTTTGTTTTTACCTGTAACTGTGGTTCTTTCGTTTTTATTAAAAACATACATAATTAAAACAGTATAGCCAGCTAGGATCGACTAAACAAATTACTTGTGATATCAAATAAGTGGAGTTAAGTGCTTCGTAAACACAGCAAGCATATGTGGCTCAAATCCAGGTAGCATAAGAAAGATCCCTGATAGCTGAAAGAATATCAGCCAGAGGTGTCATGGTGTAAATATGGAACAATAAGGAGGTCTTTTAAGACTATGCGCAGTGTCCAGATATGATTATATTTATGAAGAAGGTCCTTTTTATATGGGGGACCAAGATTATGGACGGCAAGGTAGATCATGACAAGAATTTTATAAATGACCCAATGTCTGACAGGGAGCCAATGTAGATCAAGCAAAATTGGGGTGATATAATGGTAGCGTGAATCCTGACAGAAAATGGGCAGCATAATTTTGCAGTTTTAGGCATAAAATATCGTAGATGGATAAGCCACTACAATAGGGCAAATAACTATGAAGAGAAAGGCAGTAAGAGTATGAAGAAGCCAAGTGGAAGTTTGGACTGCAGGTTAAAGACTGCCTTCTCTACCATGGCTTGATAACAGATGAAATACAGGCAAAGAGAAAAGGAAAGGGATTTCTAAGTGATAGACCAGCTCTGGCTGAGTTTTCAGTTGAGCCTAGAACAGAAGCTGTTGTCATTAACAAGGCATATAAAATATTGCACGATAACTATTAGAATCAATCAGAAGAGGTTAGAAAAGACTGTAAGGAGAGACCAGAAACACTAACGGCGTGGCAGTAAGACATTTGTATGGCTCCCAAGTATGCAACAAAGTTCAGAACATTTAAGATGTTTGCATGGAAGAGTTTGCATAAGTAATTTTATACCTCAAGCAGACTTTAGATATTTTTTCTTCTTAGGTAGATAGCATTTGTTGGTGGTGTGATGGAAAAGAGAGTGGTAATTAAAAGCATCTTTTTGGGGGGAATATAACAAGATGGCAGATTTTAAAAAGTCCCTACGAAGTACTTTACCAAAAATGCTGAATGAAGAAATTATTGTAATCAAGGAAATAATTATTTTAAGCTGGGGATACAGGGCCTGAATTGCTTAGACAGCAACAACTTGCTACGTTAAAGCTATTAGCTGCTAAAAAAGCAATTACTAGAAAATGGCAATCAAAATCTTAACCAGCCATAGCTTAAGTACTAAATATTGTAAAGGAGATAAAAGAATGAATTGAAGGCCAGATTTTTAAAAAGGAAAGGAGCAAATTACATTGAAATAAATGGAACTTATGAGAGCAGTACATTCAGAAAATGTTTAGGCAGAAGAGTAAAATGTAAAGATTATGTGCACACTGACAAAATTAAATTAGCTCATGTTTTGAAAATGCATTTTCTCATTTGTTGTTTACATGATCTTTGCTCTCTGTCACTGAAATCCTCACTCTTGTTTTCCTTTTTAATGAAAATATCTTCCCAAGAATGCCTTCAACAACCATAATGAGCTCCGCCCTTGTTGATTCCTCTGCAAGACATTGTGCATCTTTGTTGACATCACATTGGGGTCAGAAGCATCGTTTCATAATGATCGAGAGGGAAATATTATGTAAAGACATTTTTTCGGCCAGGGGAATTTCGTTTATCTTTTTCTTTTTCAGTCTTAAAGTGACTTAAACATTGTCAGTTAACATGTTTTTTAAACCCACAGTGGCAGCATTGTGAACAAATGTGAAACGTGAAGCAAAATACATGCAGTATAAATTCTACACAACTTAATTTTCTCTGTTTCTGCTTAAGATCATTTAATCGTCCCTCTCAATTGTTCATGTTTTTTTTTTTTTTGCAGAACATCCCTGATTTTGTATCATATGTTTGCCTGTCTGCCTCTCACAACAATTTCAATTTTCAGGTAAATCACTAGATATTACAACCAGTTAATAATGTCAGACAAAGTTTCACACTTTTTATTGCCATGCGAGCACATGCTGATGTAACACCTGTAATTCTTTTCATTTCACATGTACAGTATTACTGTAATATTTAATATTTAGCTAGTTACTTGAAAAACAGAAAGGAAACAAAAGACACAGCTTACTAAAGCAGGTGCAGAACCAACCTGACTTGGCATCATCAAAGTGATGAACATGATGATGCAAAAACAGGAAGTACTGCACTTGCAAGTCTGACAGCAGCCAAAATATATAGTAAGACATTGCTGTAAAATAAATAAAAAGGATTTAGAATAAACTGGACTCCCACTGTAAGCGCAGGAAGCCATCTGGACAGCTCATAAGAAAGAAAATGAGCTGCAACAGGTAGTTATAAAAATAGTTGCAGATAATCTTGAAGGGAAGGCAGTGTTATGCCTGTGCACTGGTGCAGCAATCAAGGAGCCTCAATCCTCACCACTAACACCAGTGAGGGGCATCCATATAGGGAAAGGATAATAAATACACACAGTAAAGTACAATTTTCTATAAGAGCACACAGAGATCACAGTCTGGGGCTTACTCCCTTTCTCTCCAGGTCCTCAATAAGAGTTCCCCACTGGCACTGCTATAGGGTCCAGATCTCAGCCTGGTGGGCAAGCTAAAACCTCCAGCACCCTCTCCATCCAACCAGTGCTTTGTGTCCCTGCCCAAGTAGCTGACATACACACACTTCGAGATAAGAGTTAAATACAACCACACAGACACTCCTGGGGAAGGCTGGCACAGGTTCTCCAGCTGTGCCCCTTTTACCAACACTATAAGGTAGGACCACTTGCCACCACCCATTAATATTTATCAGCTACTAAAAGGCCCTTATGAAAGGGTGTCCAATTACACTGTGCAATATTATCCAAATGGTAAGTGCAACTGAACAGCAAGGCTTATTGGAGTGGCTTGGCCAGTATCACTATATATATGCAATGTACTCTAGAACTTAATTTACCTCTACACAAAACAGCCATAGTTGAAAGGTTTAAAATGTTTAATAATAAATAATAAGAACACAAGGCAATACTTCTTACTACACGGTGCTAGTCAGGAGTTCAGACATAGGAAAATGCTTAAAAATAATACAGAAGATTAGTTTTGACATAAATACAGAAAACAACTGTTTAATCCTCCTATTTCCTAGCTATTTCTAAGAAAACACAATTCTAAAATAAACTTACATATAGAACACAGGCAGAGTGCTGGTGAGTTGGATGATCTTAAGAAAAAGTGCTAAATGCCCTCATTCTTTCTGTCCTTAAATTGATAGCACGGTACCACTGATTCATTTCACATTACATCATTTCTTTCTGGTTCCCAGGCTAACAGAAACTCAGAGGTTAATAGCCCTTTTGATCTTGCAGCTGGTCAGGGAGTCAGAGCAAAAAAGAAATTATACATGTAAATTCTAGCCATTAACTCTGGCATCAAAACAACAGGCAGAATGCCTCCCTCTGGACATCTTAGCTCCGAGTTTTAGATCAAAGAATTTCACAATGCTTGACTTATCAGCTTTCTTACAGCAGAGTCCACCATTGTTACATTTTTTCAGTTCAACATCCAATACAGTCTTTTCACATTTAAGAGAACAAGCCTGTAGCTTACATTCATATTTACAAATAACAGAATGATCTATAAAATTCCATCTAGCTTGGTTGGTAGCCTTCACCTGTCTCCCCCCCCCCCCCACAAGAGAGCTTGAGCTAGTTTTTCCAAGTGACCCTTGAGAAATGTTGCTTGAGAGGGTTAGGTCTGAGTATACCTTACCCCATTCCCTGTCTTGAGAGCCCATCTGCAATGGCATTGCTAATCCCACTGCGGTGCTGCAGTGACATATATGCTTGTAACCCTAGGCTCCATCTTAGCAACTTGGCATTCTGCTGGCTGGCTCTGTTTAACCATGTTAGGGGATTGTGATCTGTAACTACAGTGAATTTTCTTACATACAGATAAGGCTGAAGTTTCTGCAGCGCCCACACTATGGCTAGACATTCCTTTCCTACAGCTGCATAGCATTCCTCCCTGGGCTGGAGCATATGACTGAGATAAACCACTGGGTGCTCTTCTCCCTCTGAAGAAATCTGGTTAAGTACACCTCCCACCCCATGGTTCAAAGCATCCACCTGCATAACAAATTCTTTGCTGTAATCTGGACTGGCTAACACAGGGGGTCCTCCCAAAGCTTCCTTAAACTTCTGGCATGCCTGCTCACACGCTGGGGTCCACACTACCTTATCTGGCCTGTTCTTCCTTTTCAGGTCTGTGAGGGGAGCAGCTATGGTACTATAACTGGGGACATTCTGTAGCAGACTGCTGTCCCTAAGAATCCCCTCACCTGCTTTTTGGTAACAGGTGCAGGCATTGCCTGAATGGCTTCCACTTTGACAAGTTCTGGCCTAATCTTACCACTCCCCATTCTATGTCCCAGGTAGGAGACCTCTGCCATACCCACCTGACATTTGCTGGGCTTAATGGTCAACCCTGCCCAGCACCTCCCGGCCATTGAAGGTGCTCTTGCCAGGAATGGCTGCAGATAGCAATATCATCTAGATAGGCAAGGGCAAAACCTCCTGCTAGGACATTATCTACCAGCCTCTGGAGAGTCGCTGGGGCATTTTTCATCCCAAAGGGCATCTTTGTGAATTCATACAAGCCGAAAGGAGTCACAAAGGCTGACTTCTCTTTAGTACTGGGAGTCAAGGGCACTTGCCAGTAACTCTTGTTAAGATCAATGGTCGTAAGCTACTTAGCCACACCCAGCTGCTCTAGGGCCTCATTGGTCTTAGGCATGGGTAAGCAACTGCTGCTCTAGGGCCTCATCGGTCTTGGGCATGGGGTAAGCAACTGACTCTTGTGTGACTATTTAATTTCCTGTAGTCCACACAGAACCTGGTGCTGCCATCTTACCCCTAGTTCTAACATCTTCTGAATCTCCTCCCTCAGTCTGTTTGACTCTCAGGCACCCTATAAAGGGCCTGCCTAATAGGCCTTTGGGGTCCTATATCCACCAGGTGCTGCACCAGGTGGGTGCACCCTGGTTTCCCAGTGAACATGTCCCCAAACTCCTGTAACACTGCTCGGACTTCTTAAATCTGAGTAGGAGATAGCTGCTGAGACACTGCTACCCCTTCCACTGAGGTGTCAGCCCGAGCCTCACTGAGGAAATCAGTGGCCAGATCTCCCTCAGACTCCTCTTGTAATCCACTGCAAATGCTCAGCACACAGGTCTGCCTATCATGGTATGGTTTCATCATGTTAACATGGTACAACTTGTGCCCGTTTCCTGCCTCGCAGTTCTACCATGTAGTTAACATCACTTACCTTCCTTACCTCCTTGTAGGGTCCCTCCAAAGCTCCTTACAGCATGTTGTGTCTGACAGGAATGAGAACCATTACCTGCTGCCCTACAGCATACTCTCTAGGTCGAGCATTCCTGTCATACCATACCGTTTTCTGTTGTTGGGTTTCTTCCAGGTTTTCCTGGGCCAAGCCCATGAGCTCCCTGAGCCTTGTCCTGACATAGGACATATGCCACAACAGACTCCTTGGGAGATTCACACACCTTCCCACTCATCTCGAATTAAATCTAGAGGTCTCCTCACCCTATGCCCATACAGCAACTCAAAGGGTGAAAAACCTGTGGATTCCTGGGGAACCTCTCTGTAAGCAAACAGATGGGGCAAATATTTGTCCCACTCCCTCTTAAACTGGTCTGCAAATGCCCGCAGCATGGACTTGATTGTAGAGTTTAACCTCTCAACCAGACCATTAGTCTGGGGATGGTAGGGGGTGGTCTTCAGGTGCTTCCCCTCACAGTACTTCCACAGACAAGCCAGCAGGTCTGACATAAAACTGGCACCTGTCAGTCAGTATTTCTTTTGGGAAGCCTACCCTGCTGAAAACCTCTAACAAAGCATTTGCCACCTTTTCTGCTTCAATGAAGGACGAAGGCACTGCCTCAGGGTATCTTGTAGCATAATCTACTACCACTAGGATATACTTTTTCCCTGTGGAACTTGGGGTACTCAGAGGCCACACAATATCCATAGCTACCCTCTGAAATGGCTCCTCAATCACAGGCAAAGGCATCAAAGGGGCTCTCACCTTGTCTCCTGCCTTGCCTACCTTTTGGCACTGCTCACAGGTCTTGCAGTACCCTGTTACATCTCTGGAAATTCCAGGCCAGTAGAAGTTCTGCATATGTCTCTTTGTACGTTTTAGGTTCATAGGTTTATACTAGGCTATTTGCCCTAAGGCATTTATAAGCCTAGCCCAAAGTTTTGTGGCTTACGCCACCCCTTATATGAAAAAATACTGTACCCATTAGTTTGTTGTGCCTCTGTCCAGCAGTGACACAGAGATGATTCCCGGGGTAAACCTACGATCTCCCATCCACAGGTCAAAATTTCTCTTGAACAGAGCCAGCGAGGTGCTCTGCCTCACATGGACTGGGATTTTATTCCACAGCATAGGGAGTCTCTGAGTGATAAATCTATCCCTCCAGCACGTCCTATTTATATCCGTGCTAAGGTTTAAGTCGCTTGCTCTAGTGGTTTTGTTGGATTTGGATTTTTTGAGGTGGAGCATGTCCATTAATTCCGGGTTGGACATGGCCTTGTATGTCAGGCACATGTCACCTCTGAGCAGACGGTATGCGACTGAATAGAGCTGGAGTTTCTTCAATCTGGCAGCATATGAGAGATTTTGGAGTCCCTTTATCCTTTTGGTGAGGAACTTTTGGGGTCTCTCCAATTGCTGCAGATGTCAGGTGAGATACATCCCGAATGGGGCATTGTACTCGATCATTGGTCTGATAAGTGAAGACTACAGGGGATCAATGATCTCACTAGATCTGGATGTGAATCCCTTCATGATCAGGTGGGCAATGTAGAAGGTCTTTCTAACCACTTTAGCAACGTGAGTGTCAAAAGAAAGGCCACTGTCAACCTGGGTCCCCAGGTCCCTGATAACCTCTTCTGTGCTTAGTGGATTGCCACCTATATGGTAGCTTGGGTTTACCTTGTTTTTCTCGAAGGGTATGACTATACATTTTTTGGCGTTTAACTTCAGGCCATGGCTCTGGCACCAGCTATCTGTTTCCGTGAGTTTTATGCCCATATGACCTGCAAAGGGAAAATCATGGGCTGTGGCTAGAAGCGCCAAATGGTAGTCTCTAGGCACTACCAACTGCTGTACCCTCTCACCTTCTAGTCCTCCCTCCAGGGGTCCACTCTCTATACAGTAACCCTTCGTCCCATTATACAGATTCCCCCTTCCCTTGAGAATCAGGTGCCTCACTAGCTACCTGCCTCAGGCCTTGCAATGTAGGGTCTGAGAGCTAAGCCTGTCTCAACTGTCTCTTTGTAACCCTTCCCAGCGCCCCTTCCACAGGAAGTCTGGCATTCTCTGACAATGGTGCCTCACTGTCAGCCTGGGTACTAGTACGCACCTCTACCTTTGTAGTCTGTCTGTCCAAGGGAACATCAGTACCCACAAGCAGCTGTGGCTCACCTTCAGTCTCACTGCTACAGCGTTGCTTCCTCCATGAAGTAACCACCTCACCAGTCCTGGCTGCAAATATACGGTCTGTCTGGGTATCCCCCAGGCTACCAGACCCACATGGTTGTCTTGAAGCTTGACTGTATGTAACTGCATTAACACCTAATACTGCCCCATCAAAATCCTTCCCTCTCAGGACATCTGCAGGATGGTAGTTCGGGGTACCCCTGTTGTCTCAAGACAACCTACTATTGGCATTTTGTCTTTCCCCACTTACTGGCTCTCTCACCTTTTGCCCCCCCCCCTTGCCTCCGTGGACATCTGTATGCCACATGGCCCCCTGCTTGCATTCAAAACATTTAACCCTAGGTCCTACACGTGCACCTGCTTGCTGGGTATAGGTCTCCCTTCTTTCCCAACTCATCTGAAGTAACATACTGTCTTATCAACTAACCAGATCCTCATGTCCTCAGGCAAAGTGCTAAGGGCTTGCTCCCTCACCAAAAGGTCTGCCAGTGCTTCAAAAGTGGTGACCTGAAATCCATTCACCCAGCTATGAAAATAAGTGATCAGTTCAGCAACATATTCACAAAAACTTTCCTCTGTCTTGCATCTATACTCACAAAACTTTTTCCTATACGTTTCAGGTGTTAGCTTAAAAAATTCTAACAAGCAGTTCGTAACAGTAATATAATCAAAACATTTCTGATCAGAAATTTTAGACAACACAATTACAGCTTTACCATGTAGTGAGGGGGTCAGGAACCGTACCCGGAGCCTTTGGTCAACATCATACTGTTTACATACCCTCTCAAACATATGAAGGAAACTATCAAAATTATCCCCCTCTGTAAACTGCAGAAGAAACTGACTGACCTTTTGTGCTTCTGGGGTCCGGTTACTCCCTTCCCCACTACCTCCATGACTCTGGTGAAGAATCAGCATCTCCTTTTCATGCTGCCTCTGCCTTTCCTTTTCCTCAGCTTCTAGGTGTAGCAGCTTCTCATTATTTCCCATTGTCCTCACTCTCTAGATGACTCAGTCTCTCTGCTGCTTCCATTTCCACATGCTTGGCCTCCAACTCAAGTTTCTTTAGCTGCAGATGGATTATTAAGTTCTCTTTAGAAAGGTTGAGCTGTCCATTCTCTGAGTGTGGTACATCTCCACTGCCAGTCTGATAGTCTCCTGGTTGCTGTTTTCTGATACAGCTGTGACCAAAGTTGCAATCATGTCTGCCTCAGTCAGGTTTCCATGCACCGGTCCACTAGCCTGGCACATCTCAGCCAGCTGGCTCCTTGTCAGCTTTCCGTACTCCTCTGCTGATATGCAGCCTGCTCTTCCTGACTAACTAAGCTAACAAAAGAAATAAAATAATTGTGATCTGAACTCAGAGTACTCACTGCATGGCTGATTTAGAGTGCAAAAACACCTTCAGTGATCACAGTACACAAACTACAGGAATTCACACTACCCACACCACTATAAGCCAATTGGTATTTGCCAACCCATTAATATGTGGTGCAGACATCCCACCACTACCAAACAATTAATATGTGATGCCAGTGCACTGGCCCAGCAATCCTCGAGCCTCAATCCTCACCGCTAACATCATTGAGGGGTGTCCATATAGGGAAAGGATAATAAATACACACACAGTAAAGTACAATTTCCCTTAAGAGCACACAGAGATCACAGTCTGGGGCTTTCTCCCTTTCTCTCCAGGTCCCCAATAAGACTCCCCACTGGCACAGCTATAGGGTCCAGATCTCAGCCTAGTGGGAAAGCTAAAATCTCCACCACCCTCTCTGTCCAACCAGTGCTTTGTGTCCCTGCCCAAGTAGCGGACACGCACACACTTTGAGATAACAGTTGTACACAACCACACAGACACTTCTGGGGAAGGCTGGCACAGGTTCTCCAGCTGTGTCCCTTTTAACCAGACTATATATGGTAGTACCACTTGCCACCACCCACTAATATTTATCAGCTACTAAAAGGCCCTTATAAAAAGGTATCCAATTATACTGCGCAATATTATTACCCAAATGGTAAGTGCAACTGATCAGCATGGCTTATTTGGAGTGGCTTGGCCAGTATCACTATATGCATGCAATGTACTCAAGAGCTTAATTTATCTCTGCACAAAACAGCCACAGTTGAAAGGTTTAAAAATATTTAATAATAAATAATAACACAAGGCAATACTTCTTACTACACGGTGCTAGTCAACAGTTCAGACACAGGAAAATGTTTAAAATAATACAGTAGAATAGTTCTGACATCAATACAGAAAACAACTGTCTAATCTTCCTATTTCCTATCTATTTCTAAGAGAAAATACAGTTCTAAAACAAACTTGCATATAGAACACATGCAGAGTGCTGGTGAGTTGGATGTTCTCAAGACAAATGCTGAAAGCCCTCATTCTTTCTGTCCTTAAATTGATAACACAGTGCCAATGATTCATTTCAGATTACATCATTTCTTTCTGGCTCCCAGGCTAACAGAAACTCGGAGGTTAATAGCCCTTTTGATCTTGCAGCTAGTCAGGAAGCCGGAGCAATAAAAGAAATTATACATGTAAATTCTAGCCATTAACTCTGGCCTCAAAACAATAGGTAGAATGCCTCCCTCTAGACATCTCGGCTCTGAGTTTTAGATCAAATAATTTCACAATGCTTGACTTATCAGCTTTCTTACAGCAGTGTGTACTGTTGTTACATTTTTCTCATTTCAACATCCAATACAGTCTTTTCACATTTAAGAGAACAAACCTGTGGCTTACATTCATATTTACAAATGACAAAATTATCTACTAGCTAGGCTGACGGCCTTCACCTATTGTCACAGGCAGAACTTCAACAATTTATGTAATGTTACAATGAATGATAATTGTTAAAAAAGAAAACATGCATAATGCAGGAAACTAATGAAAATGTTTACAACAGGTTCATATGTGGTTAATAGGCTATCGGCCCAAAAGACATTTTAAGCCTAGCCAAGCTTAACCCAAATTTACTAAAACCAAAAAAGAAAAAGGTAAGCTCACAAAGGGTACACCAGGAATGAAAGCCACCAATGTCAGCCTTTAGCCACATTTAGTTGAATAAACAGTCCGACCACATGTTAAGTTCGAATTTATTTTGAAACATAAAAAAAATCAACTTATAAAAGATGGTAGAAATAGTAACACAAATCCACCAGTCCAATCGCTGTTTGCAAACCATCCAAAAAAAAAATACAGATAACATAGTAGCAAGTAAAAAAGGCTGCAATAATTTGTATTAGTCCACTGAGTCCAAAAAAGTGTAACAATGTTGAGAAAAATTGCACAGTATCAAGGTCTAATGGTTAAGCACTTTCATTCTTTCTCTGCCATCAGAACCATTTTCCCATCATTCAATCCACTTAAACAGGACAACCACCATAAATGAACTTTAGAGATGCAACCACATAATATTAACAACATCAGCATTAAAGCCATGAAGAAATAATTTATTGTGTATATTCCTTATATAACCAAATTTTACCAAAATATTAATTGTCAATATCTAAAGGAATGTTATCATTCTCAGGCTGCTCCTGTTCTTTAGTGACACAGATGCCAAACCAGGGCTTAATTTGCAAATTCCCATCCATTGGTTCAAGCTACATTTGAATATGGTTACCTGCTCCATAGTGATAGTTGGAGGAGTGTATTTTCTGGGAGGTGACAATGGTTTGTTTCTTTCATTAACTATACGTACACGCATGCCATTGTTAAAATTGCATGGAATTAACAAAGGTGTTTTAAAAAAAAAACTTGTCTATTTGGGCTAGGGTCCTTTCTTGTACTCATGCTAATGCTTTGTTTCACAAGTTGAAGAACAGAGGCAAAATTAGGGAAGTGCTGAACATTTTGCTTCATATGTTCAAAAGATTTTGCATGCAATATGGCAAAAAACTTTATATATATATATGAAATCCACTGCACAGCATTCTTCCTATAGGGGTCAGTCTTCATAGGAGGCTACTAGGCTAATGGCCCTGAGGCCCTAGTTTTTCTCCTCTTTTGTGTTCAAAGCTAGATTTTATGGAAATGTTGGATTTTCAGCTGTTGGATGGGGGGGGGGTCCTCAGAACCAGAGTTTTTCCATCCTAGACTCTTTGTATCAAAGGCAATGCTAGTAAATGACTCCATACTCACATTTTTTTTCTCAGAACAGGGGATACTTCTCAATTCCTTAGCACAGGAAATCTGGACAAAAATGAAAATAACGGAGGGACAAAACCCCCAAAATATAGAAACATTTCAAATATTGCTCTTCTAAACTTAAAAGTAGGTAGAACAATGGGTTTTTCATTAGCATGTATTTTCTGAAGGACCTGAAGTCAGAAACTCACGTCTGTCATTATTTAGTGTTTTCAATAATCAATGATTTTCCAGGAAACCACACATTTTGAGAAACAGACCAAAAACATGAAGCATAAATCTGGACATTCTGCAAATATCTAGCCAGTTGAGAAGTATGCTTGGAAAAATATACATACAATTGTTAGAACAATTTTGTTAATCAGACAATTTTTAACATCACAGCAAGAAATTCCCAGAGTGCATGTTTATTGAAATATTTATATGAAAACATATGCTTGATTTTATAATTAACATTATAAAACATTGAATATCTCTCAAGCTGTGCACCTTACAGTGCAAATATCAATTACAGTTTTCTTCTCAACAACATCTAAGGTTTCACCTGATGCAAACAATAGTTTATAAGTGATTTGGTTTTTGAAGTATTAAATACACATGGAAATACAGATTATTGTAATAATTATTAACAAACAACAAGCAGCATCTTCAGTATAGTGAGATAAAAATGGACATCGACCGTGAATTTTCCTGTCTCCCACCATGGCATTTCATATTATAGCCCCAATAGCATATAGTTCCTCAGTTACCAAATATGAATATAAACATGAAAAAAATGAACAAGTGGCAAACCACAATTAATTTCTCCACTACAATGCATCTGAGTTTAGTGTATTTTTGTTAGTAAACCTTTGCCCTAACACCCCTATTATACAACCCCTCATTAATATTCCAAAATGTGCACGCTGATTGGTCAGTGTGCATGTTGTAAATCAAAGACTTATACTAATGGAAAAAGGTCCGATCGCCCAGACTTTTTCAATTAGTATGTCTTTTTTTTTTGCAAGATCTCCATTGCTTTTTAGAAACTGTCTCGCTATGTTGCTTTAAAAAAAGTAACGGAGAATCTCCATTGCTTTTTTTAAAGCTGTCTCGCTATGTTAAACTCCTTTAACATAGCGAGACACTTTGTAAAAAGCAATGGAGATCTTGCTTTCTCCGTTGCTTCCACCCACAGGTCTGACATACTGCGTAAGCATACTCATGCTCAATATATCAGAACTGCCGCAGAATACCAGACAGCTGCAGAAGGGCAGCACGGAGGCATTATACAAAGCCATTATTTAAAAAAAGTAAGTATTTTTTTCTTAAATAATGTCATTGTATAAAAGCAATAACCCACTTCTGGGTGTGGGTAATGCTGGATTTACCCACGGTTGTCTTTGTTTGGCCACTCGTGCTTCGCCCTCATGACCAAACCACACCAACCGTGGGTAAATCCAGCATTACCCACACCCAGGCATGGGTTATTGCTTAATTATTAGCTATTAAGTTACTAATAATAGCTAATAATTAAGCAATAATTATTAGCTATTAAGTTACTAATTAAAAGAAGCCAGACCTCCAAAACGGTCGGAATGCTATAAAGAGCAATAGGTGTTAACAGGAAGTATACAAAAGGTGCTGTAACGGGCTTAGATAAGTTAACAACTATTCCTAAAAAAAAAAAAAAAAAAAATCACTCTGTTTACATTAGGGTTACCACCTGTCCCACTTTGCGAGAGACAGTCCCTCTTTGGGCAGTTGTGTCCTGACAAAAAATTTAAAAAATGGCAAATATCCTGAGATTTTAGGGCAAAATTATTTCCTATATTTTATGTAATAGTTGCATAAAAGTTATTCTGTATCTAAAATACCTAAATGTTATAAGAAACAGAATAAGCAACTAAAACACTACAAGAATACGCTTTTATTTAGGGAAAAAGTTAATTTCTAACCTTTGTACTGACCGTGGGTATGTGTCAGCCTGTAAAATCTGATGTTTGTACTAAAAATGTCCCACTTTGGCCATTTGAAAAGGTGGCAACCCTAGTTTACATACGCACATTAAATGCATACACATAGTTTGCTACTACCTACGCCAGGTAGTACACAAAGCTTTTAACTATTTTTGTTCTTCCCGTCATTAAATGTGTGGCTTTCTGTCAATCACAGACGTTTTTGAATTTCACACACACTTCAGAAAAGTCATGCAATGACGAAACTATTATTTTACCAACTTTATGAGTATGCAGGAACGCTACCTACAAGAATCTATCCTTGATATGAGAGTTTTGTCCCAGATTATTTTTGGCTGCCTATACACATAAATATTGCCTTACATCTTTGGTTTGCCATATTGACAGCTCTGCCAGCTGTACAGTGTGTTAAACACCACCGCTAGCTATAAATCTACCGTCATCGGATACTGCCTGTACTTATAGTTATGTATATTCGCTGACGCTCTAGTTGTTTATGTAGCTCCATGTTGCAACCACGACACGATTACTGCCTTTATGCGTGTGATGCCCCAAAGCTAACTTCCTGTTTCTGCAAGCAGAGATACCGTATTTTTGCAATGACAGGTGTTGGGCCCAAGTGCTGATTAAAATACGCACACAACCATATTATCATTCTTTACAGACACGGCAGTTACGTTACTTTCGGTTTCCTGTTGTCTTACTAGTTATGACCTTCCGCTGTGCCTTTGCGTGCGGTCTGTAAACATGCCCGTTGACTGAAGAAGGCTGGGCTTTTTGGTATTCTGTCAGGTAGGTAAATTACTAATAGCTGTTGCCAATTAGTTACTTGTTGTGTTAACAAGCACACTTTATAAAATAATTCCTAGGTCCAACATCTGCTTTAACCTTTGTAAGATTACCATCGTTTTATTCATGTTTTTTTAGCCCAGCTTTTGTCTTTAAATTCTTGTTTACTCTTCCACCGTAACAAATCTACGTACTAATCAAGATAGGTTAAAAACCTGTGAGTGACCCACACACTAGTAGAAAGTCATGCATATTTATTTATTGGAGTAAACACCCAGAGTTGCTCTTAAAACGACAAACGGTAAGTCCCTCTACAAAAGAGCAACTCCTGTAATTCTTACCTTTTCTTCTGGTGATATCTGACATACCTCTCAACTTCTGAGCAAGAAATGTGTACAACACCTACAATAATGGGAATACAAATGACCAAAGAATAGGGACACATTTTAAACACAGCTCTTATAAACTCAGAAAGCTGCTAGAATAATGATTTATGGCGAAATGTGTATGTGCGGTGAGCTTATAAAAAGAGTACTGGGGGTGCTGGATTCAAATCCAATTTAAGGGAGGGAAGGGATTGGCATAATGGCTATGGTGCTTACCAAACAAACACAGGGTGCAGGGCATAACCCTCAATGAATCGGGGACAAATCTTATCAGAATTAAGGACACATCCAGAAATAACTAGGGGCAGTTCTAAAATATTCCTTCTATTAACTTGAGACAGTGATAGAATAAGAGGATGTGAATAAACATTTTATGAAGTAGCAGACGTCTATAACCCTAATTATTGTCATTATTTATTAAGTGTAATTCACTACATTTTCATCGCAAGTCTCCAATTTTAGGGGGGATTAAGAAGGACAGAGCTAAAATTTCAGTCCCAATCAGAGACAGTTGAGAGTTATGATACAGGATTTGATTCTCATCCCTGAGGGACAATGGCTAGGCTTAAAATGGCCCACAAGGGCAGCTAGTCCAGTACTTCTCTATTAACCTATGAATCTATTTTTGTTAACACGCATTTTCTTTTTTTTTTCTTTTCAAAACAGGTTTATTGTTTTAACATATAAGAGAAATATCATAACAATTTTATACAAGTAATTAAAAATAGGTATTATTATAATATTCAACAAAACAACTAAAGTATTTACAAAGACATCCACTACAATCAGATAAATTAATTAAACTAAAATACCATGCTATTGAAATTAAAAATTTTTTAACAAATTTTGTAAATTATCCCATACAATAAAATAAGATGTTTTTCTGTTTGTTCTAGTCCTAATTGTGTTTATTTCCATATGGCACACTATATTCATAACATTTTTAAATTCATTGAACGAAGGAGGTGTATCTGAAATCCAATTTCTAGTTATTATTTTCCTAGCCACTGCTAGAATAGGCCATAACAAGGGAAGCTTAACCTTTTTAACACTTTGAGGTACAGGTGTGTTGAATAATATAAGAGATTTAGAAATAATGAAATTATCTGTAAAAAGAGCCTGCTAAAATTCATTAATTGACTTCCAGTATTATTTCAATTTTATACAGTCATAAAACATATGAGCCCAGTCAGCATTAATTTCTACATTACATCTCTTACATAGATTATCTTTATTATTTATTTTATTCATCATCAAAGGTGTATAAAAAGATCTATGTAAAAATTTCCATGTATAAAGTCTCCAGACAATGGAAGATGTAGTTCTATAAGCAGATTCCAATATATATTGTTTATCTTGTTGATTTGGTGGGTCCCCATTAATAGAAGTGAAATAATTCCAGTATGAATCTACACTGTAAAAGTTTCTTGTCTGATAACTTTATGTATGTATGAAAGTTTACCTTTATCAGAAACTTTATGTTGTAAATTTAATATCAAGTAATCAATCAGTGTTGGAATAGATTCTTTAACAGTTATAGACATTAAATCTATTTTATTAATGAGATGTTGTCTAAAGGTCTGAACCTCTAACCAGCAAGTTTCTCTTAGATCAAATTCTTGTTTTAAGAAATCTAGATTTTTAACTTTATTATCAGATATCAACTGATACCAGTACTTTAGATCATTATCTATAGCTAAATGAGTTCCTTCAGAAGTAGATGACAAAAGCATACCCTGAGTATACATTATAGGAATACAATAAAATTCCATTCCCTATACTTAGGGTGCATGAATATAAAGTTACGATAACTAATAATAATATTTAATGGGTAACAAACCATATGTTTAGGTGTAATAGGTGAAGTACAAAATTCCTTTAGTAACCATAACATGGAGTTATTTACAATCATATTTTTATGTGTTAAGGAGATTTTCATGAAGTGTATACTAATTAGCTCCCAATAATCTTTCCATTTTGTGACATATGACTGATCTATTAATAAAGTAATAACTTTTACAATAGAAGAGATAGTATATAAATTAAAGTCTGGAAAAGAAATACCCCTTGAGACCAGCTATTAGTATGTTTCTTTAATGCAATCCTAGGTCTATTAGGTGCCCATAAGAAATTTAACATTAGTGTGTTCAGTTTCTTGATAATTATTTTGTAGGTGGAAGTATTATTGATTGTATTAAGTATAAAATCTTGGGGAATATTATCATTTTAATAATTGTAAGTCTCTCCTCCAAAGTAAAAACATATTATTCCAGGTATTAAAAAGATTTTGTATATTAAGAAAACAGGTATTATAATTATTATATATAATAGATTTAATATCTTTAGATAGTATTATACCTAAATAACTTATCTGACCTGAATTGGGTACATATTTAGTAAAATCACTAATGAGAATATTTTTTCGTGTATATATAGGTAGTATTTTAGTTTTTTCTTCATTGAATATTAAACCAGAAATACTTTTAAAATTCATCATGTTATCAAATAGAGACTGTATAGAAGAATTAGATCCTACTGATGTAATTAGAACATCATCTGCAAAAAGTTGAATTTTGGATGTTGTATTTTCATCTATTTCAAAACCCTCTATGTCAGTACTGTTTCTGATCAAATTAGCCCAAGGCTCCATTACTAAAGTGAATAATAGTGGAGAAAGTGGACATTCTTGTTTTGTACCTTTAAGAATGGGTATTTTTTGTGAAACATATGTTCCTACCTTAATATAAGCCAACGTTCCTTTGTATAAATGTTCAATTAGATTCACAGATGCATCTGAGAAGTTTGTGCACTTCATTAAGGTAAACAGATAGTCCCAACTTACTGAATCAAATGCTGAACTTATATCAAGACTAATAAGTGTTAAATCTTTCTTTTTCCTATTTGCAAAATCTATTAATGTTAAAGTTCTTCTTATATTATCAAAAGTATTTCTATTTACAATGAAGCCTGTCTGATCTATATATATAATGCCGGGAATGATTGTCTTCAATCTATCAGCAAAGATATTCATAAACATTTTATAATCAACATTAAGTAATGAGATGGGCCGATATGAAGAACATCTAGTTGGATCTTTATTAGGTTTTAAAATTGGCGAAATAAATGTATATTGCCAAGATGGGGGAGTTATTAACTCAGTTTGGGCCAAAATAAAAACCTTATGTATTAATGAATATGTACTTTTAGAAAGGATTTTATATATCTCTGGTATAATACCATCATTACCCAGTGTTTTGTTTGATTTAATCTTATTTATTTGTGTAATAACTTCTGTATATGAAATACTCTTGTCCAATAGTTTAATCTGTTGTTTATTAAGCTTTTTATTCATATTTGTGGTTATAAACTCCTTTATTTTATCTTTAGGTTCCATGTTAATATTATTATGGTTAATTTTGTGAAAGTGATTTCTAAATTCATCTAGTATTTCTGGTATACTAGAAACATTCTTCTTTTTCCTTAGAGAAAAGATTTCTTTGATATGGCTTTGTTTATTCAACCTTTTTGTTTTATTTTTAAGTCTATGTAAGTATTTGGGGCTTATTGAATAAGACAAAAACTTGTATTTCTCTAAAGTTATTTTAACTTTATGAGTTAAAATTTCTTTGTATTTCTCATTTAGTTTGTTTATTTCTTCAATAACTTTCTTGTCCATAATATTTTCTTTATTATTATGTTTATAAGAGTCTAATTTACTTTGAATATCTAACAATTCCTTATCCCAAGATTTCCTTTTATTATTATACCATCTGATACTTTGTCCATATAGATATGATTTTAAGGCATCCCAAACATAAACAATGGAGACTTCAGGAGTGTTATTTATGTCTAAAAATGTTTTACTTCTGAAAGTATATATTCTTTATAGTCTTTTAGTTGAGTTAAGTATGCTGGTATCCTTTTGATCTGAACATTATGAGTATTTTTATCATGAATTCAAAACAATTGAATTATGATCAGATATAGGACATGAAATGATTTTGGAATTAATTAAATCTGTTACCATCTGGTTAGAAATAAAGACCCTATCTATTTTTGAATAAGTTTTGTATCTGTTAGAAAAAAGGTGTATGGTAATGATTTTGAATCTATCTGATTATTAATATCATTCAAATGATAAGAATTAGCAAAATCCTTTAAATGTTTTGCATTACATGTAATTCTTCTCTTTCCTATAGTGGTAGTATCACTTTCATGTAGTATACAATTAAAGTCACCAGCTAAAATAATATATCCTATAGAGAATGATATGATCTTATCAAGATGATGTTTCACTGTATTAATACCAATTCCAGGTATCCAATATACATTAATTAAAGTGTAAGTCTTCCCATTAATTTGTATTGTAACCATACAAAACATTCCTTTGTCATCCTGATAAGACTTAATGGTTTTAGGAATGGGCATACTTTTATTCCATAAAATAGCCATTCCTCTTTTTTTCTGAGTGTGCTCTGAACTAACCAATACTGTATATTTGT